>NW_027281003.1:82500-459893 GCF_046629955.1 Centroberyx affinis | reverse complement strand
AATGACGGATTGTGGCACATGAAGACGTATAAGTGACAATGTCGGCACCCACAACACCCCTCGGAAAGCGTGGAGCTCTTGACAGCGAGGCATGAGCTGCCAGTCAATTGTTTACACCTATGGACTTAGCTGTGTAACTTGCTGGAGGCTTTGAATCAATCGCCATGATGCACAAATAAAAAAAATCTTGCTTTAAGTCTCATTCTCAGTTGATGTTTTGCAGTGCTACCGATTTAAAGATGATACAACACAGGTCTGGGATATGAGTGCTTGCAGTTCAATGTCATCAAGTTGCTGCAACGCCTCAGATTTAATTAATGAAATATAAATAAAATGCTACACATAAAGGGATTGTACAGAAATTTATTTCAGGCAAAACTGATTTGTAAGGTTTTCATGTATTCTCAGAGTGGTATATAGATCAGAACAGACAAATGATCAAACAAGTCGGTGTCTTGCAGCAGATTAAGTGTTCACAGTAGTTGAGGGAGTGGCAGGGCATTAAACTATTCAGTCAGCAGGACTGTTATACCTGTTATGCTGCATTTCCCTGTCAGTGTGTAACTATTGAATATGTGGGTGCTGTCAGGTGAAAAAAAAGGCAACTGAAATTGATGTTTTTGCGAGTTTACATGGTCATTTTCATGCTGAGTAGCCTTGATGACCTCTGGGCTCTTGACACCTTGTTAGAACCCCACTGCATATTTCCAAAAATACATGAGCATCCATGAGAATAAGAATTTATTTTGTTCAATCTTTCACAACTTGTTTTGTCTTACCCAACAGCAGCAATATAGATCACTTAAGTCCCACATACATTAGCATCCATGTGTTAAGACATAACAACATAGTGGTCTGCATTGCAACCAGTAATCATGGCAGAATTGAACACGGTAATAATACCATGGTAAATCTGGAATAGTATACATTCACGATGCTTTAAAAATAGCAACAACAAATTAGTCTCTTAATTGTACAAAGCTTTCCCTTTAGCAAAAACACTTAAATTATGCATGGCAAGTTATCCATCATTACAACTGGAAATTTACCAACAGTGTTTCACTTGAACCCCACAATCACTCCTTTTGCTCAGCACACTTTCACTCTCATTCCCATAACCTTTTAACAAACCTAGCAGTGAGAACTGAGAACGTGTACCATTAATGATTCCAGTTAATCAAACAGGCTTTTATTACACACAAAAAAAAGTTAAATCGGCAATAGGTTTTATTGCAATGGTGACAATTCTTTGAATATATTACTGCTGTCCAATAAAAACCTTGTATGTTCAAAAAGTTAATTTGTCAGGAAATGCAGAAAAATAGCTTTTCAGATTTACTTTATTAGTCCTTTAGACCTTTATTACTCCCTTAGGATCTATGAAGAACCATTTGAAACCTTCAAGTGAAAACAGAAAGTCAAATCGGGGTTGAGAGATTTTTTTTTGAGAGTAGCAACATCCTTCAAACTTACCTCCACATTGAGGTTTGTCATGTAATATTTATTGTCACTGAGGGGTTTAACCAAACAGACTTCATGTGCGGAGACAATTCAGCATTACATAATGAGAATGCAATCCAGTCAAAGGACTGCACTACCGATTAACTCAGTTTAGTTTATCCACACCACAGAGAGGTGGGGCATTGAATGCATTTAGTGCAAAAGATACAAAATATATAACAGTAATATTCCCACCCACCATCTATTTCCATCTATTTTTTTTTTACAAACAGCATAAGAAAACCATCTCCTAAAAGTCAGGTCTGCCATCACAGAAGCAGTCTCTAAAATGACAGGTTCAGTCGAAGGAACGCGTCACTAGTCGTTGTCTGAACCATCAGGAGGGTGAAACAGTAACATGTCGTTAAAATCATGTCCATAGGGACGAAGTCTGTAAACACCAAACATCATAACCTGCATTTGGTTGGGCGACATCCCGCTGAATGTGACTGCCATATCAGAGCAGCAGCCCTCCACTACATTAGTGGGGTTGTTGTTCATGCTGTCAGATATGAGGCTGTCGACACTCTTGCTGTTGAACAGGCCCTTCCCCTGTGTGTCTTCCCCGTTCTCAGCAAACACTCCGGTGTACTTGAGACATATGGCCAGCTGCTTCTCCTCGCTCAGCTTCCACAGAGCGCGCCCTCTTTCTGGACATTTGTCCTCATCCTGGAAAACATTCACCAGCCTTTTCAGAGCTTCGTAACTTAGCACAATGCCGCTTTCGTACTCCACATACTCAAGCTCCCCCGATTTCATGGCGTGGCCGATGTAGAAGGGTTCGCTGGGATCCCTTGGTGAGCACCAGGTACTTGAGATTCTCGATGATGGCGAAGGTGGTGGGTCGAGCCACGAAGAACCAGCGCAGGTCGCCGGCGTTGTCGTAGGCATGCTTCAGAGCCTTACGCAGTCTGGCCCAGTCATCTTTTTCCTTTAGATCTACAGCTTCAAGGGCCTTGGATGACTCTGAGCTGTAAAACACTGCCTGGTCACAGTGTTTGCTCCAGGTGTCTTTCGCAGTCGCCCAGTAAACCAGGACCTTGGGCTGGACCATGATGAGGCAATAGACTTGCACTTGTTGACTCAGCTCCTCCATCTGAGTCTCAGTAAGGCGCTTCAGCTCGTCTTTGCTGGGGGCCTTGACGTGGTGGTGATGGTGGTCCTCCGTGTTGGACTCAGTGCCGGGGCTGAAGCTGCCGAAGAGCGACAGCACCAGGCAGAACAAGCCTCCCAGGAGCATCCCCTTCATGAAGGAGCTCCCCTCCGACAGCATGTTGGCAGCAGGCACTGAGCAACAAAGATCATGGAACATTTATTACAGAAGAAAATACAGCTATTAATACAATTGTAGCTAGTGTTAACGTGCAATAAATAACTACGGGGAAATGCTACGTAACAGTGTACAGGAAGTGACCAAGTTACATTCAAAGACAGCAAATAGTAAAGTCTCTGAGCCCGACCACTGACATTCACTGACTGGATAGAAAACACAATCAGTTCAAGTTTAAATCTGTAAACCCGTTGACAGTATAGACCTCAAGCAGCGTTTAGTGAGCTGTGTACCAAAAGGGCGTAACGCTGACATTTATCAAGGATTAACGTTACACTAGAACGTTACTTATTTCGGCTAAATCAGCTGACAAGCGTAAGCTAACGATGTACACTATAGAGGACAACTCGCGAGCGCAGTCTCGTTAGTAATAAAAAGCAATAACGTGTTTACTGAACCTTGTTTGATGTAAGAAAAAGTTGCCGTCTCCTCTCTTCTCTTTGCAACGTGTTACCAACCAGTTCCCACTTTTCCTGTTGGGTGAGATCAAGGAGCTTCTATAGATGACCAGCGTCAGACAAATTAGCTAGCTAGCTGCCTGGTAAACACCGCCGACTTCCGGGTTCAAAACTCACGTGACTCTACTGTGGCCTCGTTAGAACACAATGCCAATATTCCAGCTCAAGATTGATTAGTAATGTACCAATATGTATACAATAATATGTGTTTATATATATAATACATATACCAATATGTGTATAATATGTAATACATATTGTATATGTATTTTGTAATATGGATTTTGGGCAGGTCTGAAAATAACCTGCATGTAGGCTATGTAGGCTATTTTGATAACCTAACTTACCGTTCAAGAGACTATTTTTGTGTTTATGAAAAACTGAAATACTTTCTGGCAGAAATTATATCAGTCAAGTAGAAAATCCATGCAGTTTTTAGGGTCTCTCTGAGGTTTCCCATTCAGAGTTACTTACAGTTCCATTATGTAAATCTTATATTTATTGAAAGAAACTGTCATCAAACTTCAGGTTTCTTTGACACTGTGTACCATTAGCCACTGTTAATCACAAGCACTATAGCCTAGTCACACTGTGTTTCAGTGCTTCAGGAGGATCAAAACAATGTTTCGAACCATGAAGCCATATCCAGTAGAAATTATTGACACACTTTGTGCGCACCACTGTACAGATTAGTGGGTTTTCATGTCTATTGCCATCTTATTTGTGTATTGACCAACTGACAATTGAGTTGGTATGTTTTTGTTTGTACTTAAATATTCAGATTTTAGGCTGCTGTTTTGAAGAGGTTCTCTGTATTTCAAAAATACAAAATACAAGTGTTGGTCCATGTCCTAATGGTTTATTTGCTCAAGTCTTTCAATATAATATAAATACCTTTTTATAGCTTCTAAAGATTACATTAGTTAGTAAACATAACTTTATTTATGACAGTTTAACTGTCACTAGACTTCTGTAGCACCCTATTATTTATTTCATTTTCAAATGAATATTTTATGTTGCATAGTCTATGTAGCCCATGTTTTAGTATTGAATACATTCCTTAAATGATCGAGAGGTCAGCTGTGGATCTTTTCTTGTTGTCTGGCTGGCAGCCAGATGATGATGCCTAGATGTATCAAATATTGTTGTTTACTACAGCAATTTCAGAGACCTGGAGACAACCTTATAAATCACCTGATACCACTCATCTGCAGAGTATTAGCGACCTTTCAGTTTGATAGAGAGTCCTGCAGCCCAAAGCCTCCTACAACAGATAAAGCTCTTGACTTATTTTGATCTTTTATATTTTTGGAATCAATTGCATTTGACTTTGCTATTAAGTTTTAAGCTTTTATGAGATAAAAGGATTAAACATGTAATAAATTAATTGTCAAATCTTATACTGTGCCATTTAAAATGGTCAGCTTTTTTTATTACTAGGTGCAACTCACATTTTAAAAGGGTGGTGCTGCACAATGTAGCCTACAGAAAAGATGAGTAGGCCTCTATGCTTTGATTAGTAGAAATAAAATCAGTCCAAAAACTAGAGAGAAATAGAATAAAAAGCAACTAATTCATAGTCCATACAGGGTTATTATGTTTCACAAGCAAATATTTTCTTACAGAAAAAGTGTAGCAAAAGAACAATGCACATGGCCATTTTTCTAATGCACAGGTTGACTTGAGTTTCCCATGAGACAGCCTATTAACTAATTATATAATGTTAGTCATTCAACACAAACCTACAGTCACAGCAACATATTTCTACAAACTGTGTGTACTGACGCAAGATCTCAGATATTAGCGATGACACATGTTTTTCTACCATGTGGATGAACAGCCCGTCACACAAGAGACGGAGTCAGACATAAAGCATCTCAGCTCTGCTGGACAGCCACTGATTACTGTTGGAGAGCAAACATTTGTTAGGACTCTCTGTACAAGCAGAGATAGGCTTAGGGTGAATTGACAGGGTCTCCTGAATTGGATCTATGACGCCCGGTCCATCACGTCAAAACCATTAAGGATGAGACTGGGTGTGATGATAATGTATTGATCAGATTGTGATGGATAGCCAAGCAGGATATAAAAGTGAAGTTCTCAGCCTAGCTGAGGTAGTCCAGATCTGTCCGTCTCAAGCTATAGTCACCATGCTTCCTGTAGCACTGCTTTACCTTTTAGCTGTGATTTGCTCTGCAAGGACACATGCTCTACCACTATATCCTGACTCCAACATGGAACCACAGGCAGGTAAGAAAGAAAATCTGATTTTGATTCTTTTTTGACAATGTTGCTTCACATTGGTGGATTTTATTGATATTGGTGGATCAGTTTGGGGTTTTAACTTGGGTTATGACCTTTTGTTATTAGAGACACTGAGGTATTTACTCACCAGTTCTGCTTTACTACATACTGAAATATTTGAATTTCATTGATTGATAACTTTGCTGCTGCTTGCCCTGCAAGATATGGGTCCAAAACAACTGTTAACTGACTGCAGTGATATTACAGAAGTATTACAGAATGATAAGAGGCAGCTGTTTTGTCTCAGCAGACTTCATACAGAAACTAGTGGCAGAGGTGGAGGATGGAGAAAACACTGCTCCAGCTGAGCAGAGAGAGGTGAATAATCTGTCCTCTACTGATACAGCACAACGGAGGGAGAGACTCCTGGAATAAAGGTAAAAACAGTTGGAATGAACAACCAGGTTGCATGGATAGATTGCTCACATTTTAACATATGATGTAATGAGGCTTCAATTTTCTACTCCTCATTTTTTTCTTAAGGGACAAAAGATTCAGCACAACAGGATAAATTTGCTAACATGGTAAGCCCAATAATGATAATGATATGTAATAGTATCTAAGGAGCGTGCACTACAGATCAATGTGCAGCATTATCAGTGTCATTATTTTGTGTTTTTCATGTTTCAGGTCGATGACCTCAAAGAAGTGGTTTTGAAGCTGGCAGCGGCTGACAAGCTTCGCTCTCAAGGTTTCCTCAGATCAGAGCAGAACTTGCCGAAAACAAACAAGAGAGGTGAGAAACTCTATTTTCCACCAGCTGAGATGCACACCTTTACACCTTTTTATACACATTCCTTTATGAGATACAATCAAAGCATGTGTCGAGAGCGTATAACAATGCTTAACTTGATATCTGAGCTGGCATCATTGTAATGCAATGAGCGAGTCAAAGCAATGTTTATCCAAGGCTTGTGCCATTGAAAGTGGGACAGGTTGCTTACAGCTGAACAGGATGCAAATAGGACACAATGACTAAAGGAACTAATGACAAGTTTGTCAGTCTTGTCTATAATTTTGCCCTCTTTGTTTCCCTGGCAGCGTGTTTCTGGAAATACTGTGTGACCAACTAGAGTGCAGTCGCAGGAAGATTTGTGTAATTTCAACTCGGCCTGGTTGGAAACACCTTCACTCTGCACCATCATTTTTGTTCTCAAACTGAATATTCATCTTATAGACCAAACATTGTTTTATACACGTAATCTAGAATAAAAATGATCAATAGAAAATATATTTTTTGAAGTTGGAAAATGGTCTTTTTTGTGGCTGAAAATAAACTTGAATATCACATGAGCTGATTGGAAAAACTTCATTTATGAATCGCACAAATAATCCTATCATGAAGAGTTACAGAATTATATACATGAGATAATGATGTTTGAGACCCGTAGGAGAGCAATGAAAGTCAGGGTGAATTTATTTCTTCATTTTTCCCCACAAGGGAGCAGTATAGTACTAACACACACACACACACACACACACACACACACACACACACACACACACACAAAGATCAAGATTATGAGATAAAAATTTATTTTTTGCATTAGTGTGACAACCAGACAATATGTATTTGTTGTAGTATTTGTACAGGGTAAGATACAGAAGAGTGATGCATGTTTTGAATAAAAATGACTGTGAACTGTTTGGGAAGGTTTCTGCAGCCACACGCTAACATAATCATATATATTTTAATAAAGGGTGTTTGATCATAAACAACATGTAAAAATATATATATTTACACTATAGACAAACAAACTAAATTAGATGAATGGTCAATTGCACACATGGCCTTTTTTAATGTGGCATAAAAATACCATTTGCCAGTAGAATGACTGAATAAATAGTCAATACTTACAAGCAATAACATTTTGGTTTAGCATGTCCCCATGTCCCATAGCAACAACAGGTCGGGGTTTGTAAGGTAGAATAGAGAGTGATTTCTAAGGTGTCCTTGTCAGAATTTGTACTTGTAGGTTTCAGCACCCGATACAGAAAACCATCTTTACATGGACGGTTACACTGGGTGGAAACATGAATTTGGTTTAATTCCTCTTGTTGGCCACGCTCAAGTAAGCCTTCTCGATTTCGATGTTGGCCGGACACGTCTGGTTGAACTCTTCTCTCTCGTAGGCGTTTTGGAGGTACCGCCACACGCCTGTGAACTGGGCCGGGATCTCAAAGTCGCAGTACTTCTTGGCAGCAATCTATAAAGAAGGGGAAAGGAAGATCAAGATTTGATGTTTTCATGTATTTTGGGAAACATGAAATACACCAGGTTACATAATGATCCCTTGTTGCATGAAGATAGGCCTAGTCTTAGACTTAAATCTGACTTTATGTCAGATTTAAGCATAAGGATGGTTTCTCTAGGAAATCACAGTCACTCCCCTACTTCTTGATTGTGGTAGATCTGTAGTGGGTTGTTTTTGTCTCTAAAGACTCACTTCCTTCTTAAGGCTCTTTCCAAAAGCCAAAGATTTGCCATTGTGTATGAAATAGCTATAGTATTTAAACTTCCCACTTGGACAGTTAGGCCGACTCGTAGCCATAGCAACAGAGTTCTTAACTCAGGCTTAGCAAGGGGGGGAGGTGGGTAGCTAACTTTCCTACCTCAAAATAAATCAGTCTTACTATTTATGCAGCAGACAGTCTTAATTAATTAAAGTCTAAGACCAGTCTAAGGCTTAGCCTAGTCTTACACTAAGTTTATGCATCGGGCTTGGTGTCCGTCTGTCCTCCAGGCCGGTCTTACAGTGAAACACACACCCAGCATAAGCAACGTTGACATTTGAATAGTTTGCACAGGATGAGTTATCATGTTGAACCAGCAGGCTGATGTTTCTACCCCTGATCCATTTTAGGTGATTAGGACTATTCCTTTGCTTTGCTTCTTCCAGCTACCTGTGAGCAGTCATATATCCTTGTGTTATGATATAAGTCCCGCAGTTACTCAAAACAACTTGGTCACAGAGTTCAGGTGCCAGCTGAAGTGTCTTTCTCACCTTGATGACGTGCAGTTTGGGCAGCAGGTTGCAGTCGGCTAAGGTGAGGCGGTTGCCGTCCAGGAACTTCCTCTGGGAGACGGCAATGCTCTCCCTGGAGTTGTGGTCGACCTCCTCGGGGAGCGGGGAGTTCAGGTAGACATCCAGACGGTGAAACTCCCGCAGCAGGTTTTTCTCATGGACTGGAGAGTCAGAGACACAGGGACATGTAAAGATTCTATCTGCTATTCAATCCAAAGATCACATGCTCAGTGAATATTCAATTGAATTAATAATGATGTTTGATCATTTCTGCAGCCTCATTTTATCTTATAATATCCAAATTAGTAATCAGAAATGGAACATTTTGGGGCTTAATGTGTTTGATGTATTAGGAGAAACCAAACCTACAGCTGTTATTTGGACTGTTCTTGATGAAAGCAGAGAACTTTGCAAAAATGTCAGCACCCACATCAAAGGACTCTTTGTTAAGCGGGCTGAGGTGAGGATACCTGGGGACGAGACAGGAGGAGCCTGGGAGTGAGCTTGTTTAAAGGGAATAAGCTTCCAATTCACGTTTCAGCATTATGTATGTATCGATTATAAGGGCACAGTACCTGGGAGGGGCCAGTGTTTGTTCAAGAAACTCCTCAATTTTTATGAAGTCCGTTTTGAGGGTGCCGTTGTAGAGGAGGAAAGGAGGGTTGGTCCCGGGGGCGAGGTCTTTGAGCTCCGCTGGCTTCCTGGAGAACACACAGCAAGATGGAGAGAGGGGGTGAGAGGGAAGGATAAGCAACTCGGTTATTTACGTAATCACTCAGTGCCAACGTCACACTGAGCACAATTGTTATCTAGCATGTCAAAACTGAGAGTGACGTTCTGGACTCAGTGAATGCAGCAGTTATCTAGGCTGTCAAAATCAAATGCGGCCCTCTGGATTAATGATTTCAACATCGGCTGTTGATTTAGTTAATAAAACACACAAAGTTGGGAGTGGTTGGCTATTTAAGGGGCCCAAGCATGAATCACTCAATTATCGACATCCTTTCAAAGTTTCCTGATCTTATTTGCTCAACAGTAATGGCCCTGAGAAATTCACACAATAAAGGCTCAATTAAAAAAGGTGTTTGTCCGAAAGCAACACAGAGCTCTTTGTACATTTTCAGATGCTTTGGGTTTACAAGCTCCTCCCTTCACCTCTGTTGCACCGCATGAGTAACGCCTCTATTAACAAAAGAGAAATGGTTTGGATTTCTTAAAAACATCTCAATTCTCCTATTAATGTCTTAATAGAGGCCTTTGTGAAAGTCCCTGCAGCCAGATGCTCAGGAAGTGTGTGTGCAGGAGGAGGGGTGCTTACTTCCTCATGTCAACAGTGGTCACTGTGAACTTGACTCCTTTCAGCCATAGCACCATAAAGAGCCTTTGGCAGAAGGGGCAGTTTCCCACATTCTCTCCATCATGCCCAGCCTGAAAAACACAAAAAGCAAAGTAAGAAAAGCGCTGGGCTTCAGATGACAATGCAATTCGTTTCTTTAGAACACACACACACACACACACACACACACACACCTCATGGTCATATGAGATAGCCACCAAATTCGATATGGCCTATTTTAGCCAATGAAGCAATCGCAATCTCCCTGACCCTCCTGTGCTGATAAACAAGGTAAACAATCTCCCTAACCTAACCTTCCTCTGCTAGTAAACAAAAGATATCTGGCGTGATAGGCGTGCCTGGGATATTTTAGGGATTTGTGCTCCAAGGGGAGGAAAAGCAGGCATTGTGTTAGAGAGGAAGATAGCAGACATTTACCGTTCACTCTCGTCCCTCGGCCAACACACACACCACATGATGGCACAGTCTGGTGAAAACACCACCCGCGTCACCCTTGGCTTTGGCATTGGTCTGATATGTTGTGAATATGTTGTTGTTACTGAGTGTTGAATGTTATATTGGCAGAGTGATCTGTATTGTCTACTGTCTATTGTATGTCTTGTACTGTCCTTACTGTGTGTGAGGTTCACTTGACCTTGTATCATGTATCAGCAAACAGTGTGATAATATGTAAAAATGTTTCTGCACTGATGTCACTGAAACACATTTGTGTTTTGTTATGGTGTCTGGAGAATAAAATGATTCTAATGCTTTTGATGTTAAAAGTTTTGATATTTTTTTTCTCTATTTCAGCTTGTGTATGTAAACAAATGTTAATAGATGTGAAAAATAAGAATTCCTATGAGTGACTATTTGTTTGTGTGTGTTCTTGTTATAAAATGTCTATTTTTGAAACGTGTGTGTAAGTGTGTGTGGGTGTGCCTGGGTCAGGCTTGAGGCCAGCGGCTCCCTGCTCCCTCTGGGTGTGCCATGATAAGTTTGCCTCTGCTGTCTGGGCTCACTGATAAAAACCCTCTCTGACTCTATAGGGATACACACACACATCGGAATCGGTAGCATGTGGTATCTGTGGATGGTGCCCATCAAATTGAGAGTCGTCCTCTGATTGATGACTGAACATACAGCAATGTACTGTAGATCTTTGCCCTTTTACAATACTCAGTACTGATAAGTACACAGTAAATGTGTCTATCTACATCTATTCTTTTAGATGACAGACAAAATGGGTAACTATTTCATATTTTGATTATATGTAATCTGATTATTTGCAGCACACTCTTACAATGAATTAAAGTGCAATTGGCTTTTGCTTCTTATGTTAAAATCTACTTTTTTCTTGCCAGTTATTAGTTTGATTTATTCCAGATTAATATGCGAAAAATAATTGAGCCAATAGGAAGAATATTAAATTGACTGACCTTTATGAACAGCTCGATGCTTGGCTCTTTGTCTGAGTTCTGTCGCAGTGCCATGTCGTCCCAAAAAGAAGGTTTATTTTTTTTACTTTTTCAATTCCAAATAACTTCTCTCCACAAGTGTTCACCTGAACCAAAGTCAGTGGCTCTCTGCACCCCCCAAAAAATCCGCAGGGCAGGAGTGGAAACTGATAAGTACAGCCTTGAGCAAGTGTACTTGACTGTTGCTCTGGAGTCAAGTGTGTCTCTGCTGATGTGGATGTCAGAAGGAGGTGTGAGACCTTCCTGCTGGTGTGTTTTGTCTGAGCGGTCCTTGGTGACTATCGCTCTGAGCATACTTTACAAGTCAGGGGAGAGGGAGGATCCAGAGAATGGGCGGGGTACACACTCTTATATACCCAGTGCCAAAAACTAACAGGAGAGCTTAAAATAGGTCCTTCTTCTACTTATTGTATGCTGATATCACCATGTGACTCAAAACACACATATTCAGACAATTCATCTGGGCCACACTCATTCTTACAGTTGAATGGTGTGTTTTAGATATGGATGGCATTATAGATTAGGAATACTTTTCACCTCAAGGCTGTGCGTAATACAAAGCATCTACTGTGTATTGAAGGACACAGGGAACCAGTAGAGACACCTAATCTAATTTTGTGGCAGAAAAGTAGCCTTCAGTTCCACATCTGTTTAACTGAATATACACTTTGGATAGAGGAATGTAATCAGATCCTGAACATATCAAGCTCATTCATTTTTCCTGTTAAGCCACACTGAAATTTCATACATTTTGTTTGTTTGATCAGAAACAATGATTTTCCCCCCCTATAATTATGAATTAAACATTTACTTTTCCATGTTTCTATGCTTTTGTAAGTAAGCAATTCAGCTAAATGTTCTCTCAAAATGTATTTTATTTTATTTTTTAGGTTATAGTAGATTAGAAGTAGATAATTAGATTATAGTATAAATACAGACTATTGTCCTTAGGAGGTTGAAATTGGTAATGCTTATTTGAATGTTTTATGCATTCAGATTATGTTTGTGCATCTAAAATTGGTCCAGCCTGGTATAGTCACCATTCTGTAAAATGATGATGGAAATTTGAGGGGATTGTGAGTAACATATATGGTAGACCATTGCATCATGGTGAGGGAAACCCCTGCATAGCCCATGGTGAATAAAAAGGGAAGGAGGCGAGTTTTACTTTTGGTTACTGATAAAGCGTGGGACAGTATCAAGAAACAAAAAGCTTTGTGGCCCTTTGCTCATAAGGAATACGAAAATGACTCAATATTTTTTTGAAAGTATAGGTAATGACTAGTAAAGATGGCTGGGTAAATGAATGAATGAATGAATAGATAGATAGTTTACTTTCAACTTAGAACCACATGTCCCTTGGGGAGTTGGGCGGCGGTTAAACTCTCAGTTCATTATGATTTCGTTTTGGCATCCATTTATAGTAAATAGGGGAAGGGAAAGTTAATGGCAAAATCCCCATACTTTAGTGTGGACATGCCTCAAGAAATACTCACCATCTGAATGGGGCAAGATCATAGGCAAGATAGAGCACATCACAAGAAAATTAGAAAACAAACACCAAGAGACACAAGGATCTATCCTCTGATCTGGTCTTATTTATCTGCCCAAGTGGATGATGGGAATTTACATCACTGAGAGGGAGGATGGAAAACAAACACTTCACATTGAAAACTCCCAACAAATCCTGGAAATTCAGTGAATAACACTTGCAGAGCACAGGAAATGTAGCTCATGGCAGAGCCAGTTGTAGAAAAGAAAGTATCCTCCTTCTTCCTTTTAAATGCCTAGAAAGGCCGGGAGGTCATCATGGCTTGAGCTTTTGCAGTGATCAAATACCAAATCTCCCTCCTCACACATTCCCCTCAACTCTGTCTGCCTCTCCACGTCCAAGATAGTCATACCAGGGAGTTATAAGGAAAAATTAGTCACTGTACTGACACATCCTTTGGGAGGTGAATGGAATTTCACAAGAGTGTGATGTGGGAGTGCCATGCTGAGGTACGCACAAGATGAAAATGAAATGTGGGTTTTGCTTTTGTCTTACAGGGTTTGATGTGTGCACTTCTGATTGATTAAATTATCAGCTTCCGTAGGAGACTTCTTGAAATTGTTTCTACTCCACTGCCATGGAGGGAGAGTTTATTGGAACTGGAGTGCCACTCAGGAATTCATTTTGATATTTAGTCACCACATCTGGCCATTTATGTCATCGCTGATAATGTCCTCACCCTGCGTTCAGCGCTGGTGAACTTACCACTGACTTCTCATGTGTTATCTGTCAGTGTTTGGTTGGTATGACAACACTGGTCAGTCAGGGTTGAGTAACAGGGGTTCTGTAAACGGGAAATTAAGCCTCAAATCACAGCTTTTACGGTAAACTGAAACCAACTGTTGCCAGCTACACTGAGAGTCTAAAAAGTGAGATTTCCTGGAAAAAAAAAACAGCACTGGAAATGTGTAACTTGCCACTGACCTTCTCTCTTCCTCTTCCACAGACAAAAAGGAAAGCCCTATCTCATGGAGATAGACACCCATATCTCCACTGGACACACAGCAGCTGGAAGTCACCCCCTGGAAAAAAGTGCCTTATCTCCATAAACAGGACCTTCACTGTTGACCAGTAGGCCCAGGAGACTAATAAGAGAGTCTTGATTTTGCCATTACACACACGTAAGGTCAAGATGTTATCTCACAAGCCAAATAAAAACATACCAGTGAACCTGTGCAGCTCTGCAAGGCATTTAATCATTCAAAATTGAATATGGCTGTCTTTTGCTGTTTCTTTTATCTTTCAAAGTATAAATACAAATTAAATGTACATGCATCCACATGTAAACATGCAGTTACATACACCAACCCAAACTCAGTTGAAGCAACATTAGAGCTCACTTGTCAGCTCTTTTTAAAGCAGTCAACTGTCTTTTTATGGCTAAAGGGGGTGGCTGTTCCTTGGTAAACACAATGGCATCATTGACCCACTGACCGCTCTCTCCCAGCCAGTCAATAGCAAAACAAGTCATTACGAAAAACCTTGGTGGTCTGTTATGCAGGATACGCACAATGACGGCCCCGTGGAGTTTCTGCAGGTCCGTCTGTCTCCTGGCTCTGCTTCAGGCTCTGAACACACACACCGCACACTCTGCTCCTGATTTCTCTGGTAAGTGCAATTTGACATTCATAATTGCTTTAGTAGGGGAAAGTCAAAACGCTGATCTGTCACATTTCGGCGGTGCAGCCTCTGTCAAAGAATCTCCTGAAAGACACTTGACATTCCCTCATTTATCTCCTGTACATCCTGCGGTCCAAACAGCTGCTGCAGCTCATGCTGAGAGACTAAAATCAGGGTTAAGAAGCTGCTGAACAGATCCTCCTCTTAGTTCCTCACAGATCACCCAGAAAAGGATCAGAGTGAACTATTTCAACACAATCTTCATGTCTTCCCGGACTGCGATACTTTCAAAGCAATAAATAAAATACAGCTGAAGAGATCCTCCTCTTAATTCCTAACAGATCACCAAGAATAGGATTTGACTGAACTATTTCAACACAATTAAGGAAAGTCTTAACGCATTGTGATACTTTCAAAGCAATAAATAAAATACAGTTTAGATTTATTCATAAGAAGGGTGGAATGTGGACTGTAAAGAAGAATGGATGACAGATATTTTAAGATAATAATTATGCTCTGACATGACAGACAGTCCTTGCAAGGGTGACTGAGGTTGCTTTTGTCCAAGACACATCAATTGTCAGCATCGCAGTGTATCTCTCCATCTGACCCTGGCAGAGATCTCCATTTGTGTGCGTCTATAAGAGGCCTAATAATAGTTCATTGTGAGTGAGTGCCTGGTACTGCCTCCCAGTCGCTCCCTGAAGCTGCAAGCTGCCTCTGTGGTGCACACAGCAGAACTGGCCAGGAACACACACACACACACACACACACACACACACACACACACACATAAGGGCCAAGGACAGGAAGCACAATAGGAGGGGAGTCTTAACTCACTGTCTATGTTCCCTTGTCCCATGTGTTTGTATCTGTGGTCATAGTCCAAATATTGTCTTGGAGAGCTACACCCTGCGATGGGACACCGCCCACTTGTCAACCAGAGCTGGGCTGCAGGCAGTGGAACATAATTATCTAATAGGTCACACTATCCATCTTGCCAATATTGGAAAATTAAGAACGTCTACGTTGTGTGTTACTGAGAAATAGTAACTGAGTCAGCCAATCATTTTCCATTTTGTTAAAAAGAAAACAGAGTTCATAGTAATCAGATTTTATTTATGACGTAGGTCAAACTGTGCTTCTACTTCATCAAATATGATTCAAATCACTTGAATGTGAACATCCAATCATGAGATAAAGGACACATTAAGCCACTCCCCTTGAGATTAGATAACAGGTGTTGGTTTGATTAGCGCCATATTGTTCACTTTCAATGGGATCATGTGCCCATTTTGACTTGGCGTCTGTGAGGCTGTTATGTCTGCACAATGCACAATTTGATGCTAAATCTGGTGCAGTGATTGTTTCTTCTTTCTTTCATGGTTTTATTTTAATTCAGAACATGAAACACTTCCCCTATTGAACTTTTCCCCCCTAAATGTCCTAACTAATGCCAAGAAGATCTTGTACAGACAGCATAAAATTCCTAAAATGAAATTTGCACTGCCTTGTATTGTCTTTCAGTATACCTTCACACAATTTTGAAGAACCACACTGCTCATGCCTGTGAAGGGGACATCCTCACCATCAAGTGTCCCTCCAGGACGTCTGTGGTTGTCCTGTCAGCGTTCTATGGCCGACGCGTTCCCAGTCAGTACTTGTGTCCCTCCGCTAACACAAACACAACCGTGGAGGAGGATACTGAATGTGTTTCCCCGGTCGCTATTGAGGTATACAATGCCGTAGTGAGGTGAATGTTACAGCACAGTCTGTGTTTTAGAAAAGTAAAGCACTTTGTCTACCTCACACCCATCAAACACTTTCATGGGTGACTCGCACAGTGGATGAAAGTAATCGACACATGCTGTGTTTTCTTGGCCCTTGCAGAAAGTGGTGTCAGAATGTCAGGGTCGGCGGTCCTGCCACCTCCCTGTCATTAGTCCGGTGTTTGGACAAGATCCCTGCCCTCTCACCAGCAAGTACCTCCTGGTTTCCTACAAGTGCCGACCAGGTAAACCTAACATTCATTATGTGGATAGCAGAGTCGGGGCCATTCATGAACTGAATTGAGAATGCATGGTAAATTCCAATTCAGTTCCTGGAGTTGGAATTGGAATTGGAATGTCACCCAGCTCTATGGAAACAGAATTGGAATTGAATTGGAATGACAGGAAACAGAACTGAATTCCATTAATTTCCATGGAACTCCACTTCTAAGAGAGTTTGTCTTGACTTGTAAAACATTATAAATCAAACAT
This sequence comes from Centroberyx affinis, assembly GCF_046629955.1. Lineage (NCBI taxonomy): Eukaryota > Metazoa > Chordata > Actinopteri > Beryciformes > Berycidae > Centroberyx > Centroberyx affinis. The sequence continues at coordinate 443,028 of NW_027281003.1, read as the reverse complement.
TATGAATAAAATAGAAGACAGTTAAACAAGTCAAATACATTTATACATTCAATCATAATGTACTGTATGTATTACATGATATTCAGGATTAATTCTCAACTCATTTTCATTTGTTGTTGTTGATATTCATTATTGATAATATATAACACTATGTGTAATCTCAGATGGAATTTCATACAATTTTATTGAATTAAATTAAATTTCCTGAAATTCCAATTAAATTCCAATGCTGTTTCCTGTAGTTTTTTTCAAATTCTCATTCCTCAGTTGAATTTAAATTGATGCGTTCATTCATGAATTGACCCCATATGATTAACCAGGTGCATAATCATATGATAATAATATATATATAATCATATGACTGGAATGCAAGTGGACAGGGGTCCCAACATTTTCAAGCAGTCAATTATGCCTTCCATTGATTTTTTTCACTACTGTCACTCACTTGATATATCAGTTGTCTGATATATCAGACAATTAAGTTGCTTTGCTAAATGCTCATCAAAATACTTGTGTGTACTTGTGTGTGCGTACCTGTACCTTTTCAGAGCACCACCGCACAAGGTTGGTGTGTGAAAATGAGCGTCTGAGGCTGATGTGTAAGAATGACACCGTCCTCGCCATCTACTCCGCCACGTTCGGACACCTGCTGCACGGCAGCCCCAACTGTCCTCAGGAGACTGTGCGACACACTGACATGGGTCTGAAACTGGGGGCTTGAGTGGCATCTAGTGGTGAAATAGTGGGACAAATATCAATTTATATAGACATGAGGGAGAATAATGGCTGTGCCTTATTCATCTATTACTGTAATACACATAGATAAAACATCAGTATGAATTATGCATAACAATTATCCACTCACTAGAGATAAATTATATTCAGCTAAGTTTTATTACAATTACAATGTTGCATACTAGAGCTCTGATTTGAGACCAGTGTATAATATTCTTCAGTTTATATTGATTTCTCATGATAAATAAATTACATGTATTTATTTTGGTAAATTCCATTTATCCCAGAGTGCCTTTCACCCTCGGCTCTGAGGAAGGTGTCACGCAGGTGCCACGGCAGGGCGAACTGCTCAGTACTGGCCGACACCCAAACCTTTGGGGACCCCTGCTTCCCTGGGACCAGGAAACACCTGCGGGTGTCCTTCACTTGTGGTGAGTGACAGACGGCAGGGTGGAAGTTCCTGCTTGTGACTGAGGCAAACACAGCCTCATGTCCAAATCTTTCATGTGCTCCTTAGTGCCCCGATATCTTCTGGAGGACGTGGGTCGCGGGACAACGGATCCTTTCATGATCTCGGACTACACACATGGTAAGAGTAAGACAGAATATACATAGTTTTGAAAGCATGCAGACTTTCACTGGCGTCTGAGCCCGGACCCCTCTCACCTGCAGGCGGATGGTACACTGGCCCCACCTACAGGCCTCAAAACGTGCTCTTAACCAACTCTCTGGAGATCATTGAAAAAATATTGGGTATGTGCATTGATGCCTGTCGTTCTCAGGCTGGGGTGGCCCCTAATAAACAAAATAGTTGCATTGTACATGTCTTGTCAATATTGCAGTAGGTATTTTTTGTCATGCAAAACCTACCTATAATCTAAATAAATTGGTGCAGAAAGCCAGGATGATTAACAATATGTTTTTGATGCACAACTGAGGATTTGCTGATTCTTAAGACAATCATTTTTGAAGCTAGTTTGACTCATGACCCTTACATACATCTCCTCCAGGTCTCCCAGAGAGAGTGGCTCTGTACTTTGTCTCTGGCATCTGTGCCGGTCTGGTATTCCTGCTCTGTCTGTTCGGCCTGCGCTCCACAGTAGTGAGGGATGTGAAGGATCTGGTTTCTGACCTGAGCAGCGAGCTGAAGGCGTCTCGCAGACAACGCAAGGGGCTCATGGAGGACCTCTGCGACGACGACGTCTCAGACACTTCCTCCTTCCGCCGCCTCACACAGGCCTACCGCACAGCAGACATCTTCAGTCCGTCCACCATGACAGTAGAGATGGTGGAGCGTGAGGCGGAGCAGGCCAGGGATCTGCCCAACGGAGACATGTGGCCACATCGAGACTCCAGTCCTTATGCCATTCACAAGATTAAAACCTACAATACCTGAGAAGTCAAATGTATTAGTGGAGCAGTTTCCAAAGCACCTTTCACTACAAAACTGTAAATGTTGACTGAAAATGCAAACAGACGTTATTTTTTTTTTTTTCATTATTTCTATTCATGTAACTGTGCCTTCATATCAGTGTGCTTACATTAATGGCCAAGAGGTACTGTCTCTGAACAATTAGAGTAAAATACATTCACATGGAGGCCTGTTGTTCTAGGTTCATTACAATCATCATTCAGGTTAACATCAGCAGATTTTTGAATTCATTTTAAGGCAATGCTATTTGATAAAAATAACAATGGGTGCACTGATTCAGCCTCAATTAATTTATCTAATTTTTCGCCTATAGGTCCTTTTATATTGGCCTACTGTTGCTGTGGGTATAATCATTTAGGAATATTATAGTCTATGTAAATTCCAGTGTAAGCCATTTTAACTAATAAAAATTGTATTTGTGTTCAGTTTACAGTGGTGCCTCTGATTTATATCTCACAAACAGTACATCAAGGTTACAAGAAAACAATACACTTAATTTGCTTCGTAACTAACGCCTCTGTGGCACACAACCCTCGTTTTGTTATCCAGAGTAAACTGGGTTGGGAAAGTTTTCTTCCTGCCAGGCTGCCACCGTAAGATGCTACAGAGCACTGGCAAACTCCACCCTCTCGGGCTTACCGCCACGACAAAACATGCATATCAGGATTTGTGTCAAGAGGGAGGGGGGATCTCGGAGCACTAGCAAACTCTTCTGTAGCGCACTGTTAGCCGAATACCAATCTACCACAAACTGCTAGCTATGTAGCTAGTCTAAAACTAGCCGGACTGGATGCTTTCCCTGACATTGAGAGGGAGAGAAGAGAAGGCGACATCTGAAGGTTTCGGAGAGGATGCCGCAAACTAACCACTACTTTGATTTCTTAGCTACATTGAACGTTTGCGATCCCGTCCAACAACAGCTAGCTAACAAGCTAGTTTAGCATTAGCAACCACCCAACCTCTGACAGCTGTCATCCCGGAAGGCCGGGTGCAGGGGTGGGGATTTAACTTTCTCTGTAACGTCTGGACTGGACAGCCGTGAAATCGCTAATGATAAACTACTATTTATTTCATTTTGGTAAGAATGGATTCGTCTTTGAGCTTTGGGATTTGCGACGAGAAGTGCTTGGCAATATCCTTTTTGAGTTAACGTTACGTAGCTAAGTTACCACCTTTTTGTATTTTTTAGTTGCTTTAGCTTGTTGGCTAACGTTAGCTTTTACTTGGCGTAACTGAATGATTGCTCAGGTAGCTAGTTAACGTTAGAGGGCTGGGCTAAACAAATGTCGTTAATGTTGCCAATGTTTATAGACGAAATTTGCCATATTAATAGTTAATCATATTTTAATAATAGAGCTACTCGTCTGAGTTTATTTACCTGTTTGTGTTATACAGCTCAGATTTCTTGCTGTAGCCCTGTTACTAACCATGTCATGATGATCAGTCTCGTCTAACTGACTTGTGTTTGGCTGAATATGATTTAGTTAGGTTGGTTGCCAGTTCACTGCTTTCCTCAGTCCCAGGCTCGCACCTTGTGACTTGGCACTGTGCTAATACTTTAATTTGCCTTCTAATTTCCATTAGCATGCCTTCTAACAATGACCACCACAGAGTAACTTAATCTCACAAACTAACCAACCCTAAACAGAAATGAAAGTGAGGCCCTGAAAGCTAATATAATAGAGTTTAATGTTTAGTTAATCAATAACAATTAAGTGCTTGCAATGTACAAGCGCCTTTCTCACCTTCAGTAATAAATTATAATTCCTTGATTGTGATGCTCACACTGTAAGAGGCCAGGAGCTGAGGTCTGGCCAGAAGGAGCCCAGACTACTGTCACTAATTGAGCGCTGTGGAGAGTTTATGTAAGTATTGCAGAACATGGTGACTGAAAATTCATCATCTGCTTGTCTTAGGTAGTAGATAAATCTGGTGAGATGTTACAGGTCATACTTGTGTTTTTGCAGCAGCACAGCACCTTGAGATTTTAGATGTTCAATAGCAAAACCTCTTCCTTTACACTTATTTTAGTTAGCTTCTCATCTTTCCTATAGAAGTCCATCTAGGTAACCACTCTTTCTGTATTTGAAAGGTAGACTCAAAGCTGTGGCATATTTGAACAGTTTTGTCTCTGCTTCGCCTGGGCTGGCTTATGTTTATGTTCCCTGGCAGTTGTCGTATGTTGTCTGCTGTATTAGGCCACACTGAGGTATAGACAAAATTTCTTGGATGCCTAACATTGTACAGCTTAAATATTGGGTTTCACAGTAGACCGTCCTGTCTATGCTGTCCAATGAAGAGGTTGCTGGCAACAGTGCAGCAGAATACTCTGTTGCTGGAGGCAGGATGTTTGGCTGAATCGAACAGTTCATCTCAGCAAGGGCTGTACTATCAATCAAAAAATTACTGAATTTGCAATATTGAATACCGGAATTTTCAAATGGCAAGAGGCAGCAGTTGTTTTCTCGGATGGAAAGGCAATTCAGACAGCATCATAAACACGGCATTCTTGTGTTGTGCAAAATACTTGGCCAAACACTTCTTTCCCAATATTTTTAACGAGCACCAAAAATAAATTGCATAGAAAAACATGTTACAGTCACAATAATTGGCAAAAAAAAGTTATTATAAGGATCATTACTCTAATACATCATTGATCCCTGCAGAGAAATTCTCTTCACTTGACTCACCTCCGCAGGGAGGTCAGAGGTCAGGGTCAGTGACAGAACCGAGCTGAGATTCGGTGTCTTGCTCAGGGACACTTCAGCAGGGTTGACGCTTGCCGACATGGTGATTTGAACCCTGGTCCAGGCCTGCGCCCTACACACTTTACCCTACACCCTGCTGCCCATGCGTAGCCACTGTCAGCGAGGATTCATCTGATAGTCACATGCTCAAAAACCTGAGGTGTTTCTCCTTGGCAGCTCCAGCACATACATGTTTGTTTTGTGAAAGGGATGTTTTGGCTTACTGTGTCAGTAGGTGTGTTCAATCATCAGTGTTGTTTGTATTTGTAGCAGGCTGTGGCTTACGGCAGTGTGAGGGAGAGAGCGATTAGCCCCACTGCCAGCCAACACACTTCCCATTATCCGGAATTCCACCCTGTCCCAGAGCGTAATGAGACTCACATGAGCATACAAGCTCCATGCTTGGCTAACTGCGTTAAAACCACACACTAAGCTGCGCTCCTGTCAGGGGAAAATGGTAAAGTGGACATGGAAACCAGGTGCTGTCAACGTTTTAGTTATTGCTTTATGGGTGTATAAAGCTATGACAGTGACACACCTTGAATTTTTTATCACACTCCTGTGTTTTGGTCTTGATTGAATTATATAGTGGAAGGCATTGTTGATAGACGTGGATGTTCTCTACAGTTGTCGGTGGTGTAGCTTACCGCATCAGCAGAAGGGTTATCGCTGGCTCTGTGGAGCTGCAAATCCCTCTGACACATTTAGTCAAGCAGGGCTGAATCATTTTCCTCTACTTGACAGTAATCAGACTTCTTGTGAAGTGGAAAGTGTGGGCAAGCCGTGCACAGCTTGATGCTTTGACCCTAACTGCTGCTCAGCCATTGTTGGAGAGTGAAATATGACCTGTCCTACATTAACCCACATCCGAGATTTGAAGCTGCTTATTTTGACTGTGCTCAGGCTTCCTTCATTTAATGACTCAAAGCTAAGCTCCTCCAAATTGCCCTCCAAATTGCAAGTTTGGTTTTGTCAACAGAACCCAACTAAAGCAGAACCTTGTTCATCTGAACCAGATTTTGGAATTTGATTGGACATTAGAAAAAAAAAAATCTGAGATGGGAACATTACAGTATATTGTTGATTGTGTGTAATTGTTTATACAACTAAAGCAATTGAACTGCAAATTAGACTGCAAAGCATTTCTGTATGCATGCACATTTCAGAAATCTTTAATACAATCCAATTACATTTCATTGTTAGTCACATCTTTCTTCTTAACAACATCCTTCCTGATACATTTTTATAGATGAGTTTCTATTGCATTACAAATTAATAATCAGAGAGTTAAATATTATCCAAACCTAATAACACAATGACTCATATTGCATCTCGATCGTTCAGTCATTCTAATACCCTCATATTGAATGATTTGCATGAAACATCCACAATTTTAATTGCATGAGATGGGCTGCTATAAGAAAGAAGTCTTTACTCTGTGAAATTGCTGTGACTGCTCTGTATTGGCTTTATGTTTCAGATCATTTTATTGATTAGCCTAAATTACATTGCTGAGGCATAAGGACAATACAGGTGTGATGTTAAGTGGGAGTCTATCCTGTTCTCATCTAGATTGGGTGTTTTGGCCACCCCTGATGCTGTTGTGTCTAGTCCAGTGCCTCAGTTGTCTATACCCATCAATGGTAATTTTCAGATTGTGCGAGGTAAGTGTGTGACTTTTTTGTCTTCACTTTCAAAATTATAGTATTGACTGTTTCTTGTATGCTAAATGTTCTCAAATGACCAGGATATTTTATGTATTCAACTGCAGCAGACTATGCCTGATTTGTAGACAATGAATGATGTATCCTTTTATAAGATGTTTGTGATTCCAGTCAGACGGACATGGCATGTTTATAGAGTTCAGCCCACAACCTCGTCACTGCCTGTGGGTATTGGACTTCACATTCCTCAACTCCCAGGCATAGCAGTATTACTGTTTACTCAAGGTTACTGCACAGTGGTGTAGAAGTGGAAGTCCAGGGGGGCATTTCCTTTGTTCTGGGAAGACACAATTTAAAAGTCAACATGTAGCAACTAGAGCCTATTGGAAACAGTTATAACACCACTGGGTCACTCCCACGACAGACCTTTGAACTGCATGGCCACCCTTTCATTTTCTCTCTTTCCTCTATTTCATTTCAGAGGCAGAAGAGGCTCTTCTTATTGACTTCCCCGTAGATAGTAAGTCCTAACTTCTTTACCTCCTGCTTCAGATTTGAATGTGTATTCTTCTGTTGGATCTGTTGTTAAATTGAAATTATACTGAAGAGATGTTGCTCTGGTCTTGCAAGCAAGGCTGGAAATTTAGGCCTGTATTGTGGCAAGAAAACAAAGCTATAACACGGCAATTACTGCAACAGAGCTCCTATCCAACCAAACTACATTTTTAGAGCATGCCTTGAGCCAAATGCCTGCCTCTTTATTTAGCAGGAAAAGTTGGTCATGAGTTGCTAGGGCTTTCTGGAAGCATGCTGAATTGGTTCTCTGTTAAATCACTTTGCTTTGTATTCTAAAGACAGTCTGCATTTGAATGAGTTTGCAAAGTCTGTGGCAGACATGAGGGCATCCAACTTGAATATGTGTGTGTGTGCGTGTGTGTGTGTGTGTGTGTGCGCGTGTGTGCGTGTGTGCGTGTGTGCGTGTGTGTGTTCTGTATCCCACTCCAGCCTGTGTTAGGATACGGGTGCGAGGGGAGAAAGCCCCAGAGCTGCTGCTGGAACTCCAGGATGATGAGCGAACTCACACTTTCTTCTCCCAGGTGAAGAGGGCCAAGCAGCAAGGTGAGGCTCCACTGTCTGTCACTGCTCTAACACACCTGGGCCATCAATTATTTAGCTACTCATCTAACATTTATTTACCCAGGGTGGATTACATTGCTCACTGATTTCCTATGGGCTCTTGCCACCCACACGCTGTTAGGAAGAGTCCTTTGCTTGCCATCTTTGAAATCAAATCCACCGTTAAAGGTGACGGCCATCACAGTGAATGCTGCCTTTGTATACTTTAGCTCATGGCCTTATACTTTTACCTTTTTTCTTTTTACATTTAGTTTTAGGCATTTAGCTGACACTCTTCTCCAGAGCGACTTCTTATAAGTGCAAAATTCCTTAAATTTCCAGATCACCAAAATTACAAGCAACCAATAGCAACGAATGCAAGAGCCACTATTCATGCATTCAAGCATTCAAGACATTCTATTGACATTAAAAGTAATTAGACATTACCACTTTGCTATTGTGGCAGGCTGGAATATTTGATGACTCATCAGCAGTATAATTATGCATAATAGATGCCACCCTCCAAAAGTGAGTATAAGCTTTGTTAAGCCTAATCTTAGACATACTCTCTGGCTACATTTATATGCGCACAGCAATGTGACTACTGCCACTACTGTGAGTAAGGTAATAGTTCAATGAAGCTGTTAACTCCCCATAATACTCCCGTTTACATGACAGAAGTTTTGATGATCGACAATGATCAGGGTTATTTTTTGCTAAAAAAAAACAGCTTGTTTCCTGCGGTGTCCTGGTAGCTCAGTGATCTAAGGCGCATACCATGTAACCACGACTGTAACCGCGCTGTAATTGCACTATATAAACTTAATATAATATACTGACCAAGCAGTTTAGTGTGCACAAAAGCACAGAAGTTTGTGTACCTATTTTGCTAGAGTATGGTGGTAGTTCAAGGTACCTACAGTATATTGGATGAGGAATGTGCTGTTGTGCGGCACTTTGTGCATCGCATTCCTCAGATTATAGGCTGCTGATGAAACGCACATAGCTGTCCTGCCGCCTTTGGATGACGATAGAGATGTCATCAACTGAAAGGCATGGCCATTATATATATCTACTACAAGCGGTTTTGGATAACAAATTTGAATAAGAATCATCCCTTAATGTAGCCCTGTACGGAGTATACAGTTCCCTTCTATCTTCACGTAACACGGTGAGCTGGGCACATGTGCAACTTGGCCACAGATGAAGAAATGCAAAGGTGCTGTTAAGGTGTATACATGTCCTTACTGGTGTCTATTAATGTGATTAAAAGTGAAGTATTCAACATATGTTGCTGCGATTATGCTTACTTCGATTAAGAGCTTAATCACATTCATATAATCAGAGTATGGTGTTAACACGGGCTCTGCCTTACTCACATTATTGCCTTATTTGTATTATAATCACATTGTTGATGTGCATGTAAACGTGGCTACTAAGCCCTGGAGGGATATCTGAAAAAGATTTTAAACGGGGAGCATGTGAGCCCGGGGGGAACTGTGATTATTTGTACCTGTATACTCTCAGAGCCTGTCCATCCAGTTTCACCATTAACACCTCCATTTGCATCGACTCTCTAATTAATGATTGAGGATGCCTGTAGTAATATAGTAGCATTGTGCCCTCTTCAGTCCTTATATCAACAAGCTACTTGCTACAAGCTACTTCCTACAATAACAACATTGATATTCTGGGTGTTGGCTCAGCCTTTATCTATTATCTTGTTTGCATTGTGAGAGGTCAATAGAAACGGCATGTGTAGATGTATTATTAAAGGCTCAAGTTTCCCAAGGCACAGCAGCTCTGTCATTGCATTTAATGTTTTTTTCTTGGGCAAGCTTCAAAGAGGCAAACTGTCATTCCATACTGTTTAATTCCAGGAATATTTAGGTTTATACTTTAGACTGTCTGAAATCTTGTGAAAAAGTCTTGTGGAAGGCTGTCACGAGGCTTTGTGCTGCCGTTTAACAGTGTTGAGTTATATTTTCTCAGTTGAATCCAAATCCAAGACACCCAAAGCGATGGAGCCTCTTGCACCAGCTCCCCACAGAGGCCCCGTCCCCATCCCACCACAAAGAGGAACCAAGACTGCTAACTCTGTGGTCTCTGCAGCCAACCCGCCCAAACCTACCAGTGCGCTGCCTCCTAACCTCAACAACAGCACTTCAGCCAACCAGACTAGCACAGGTATATGGACACACAGCACATACATTGTCATGAATGATGATGATGAACATAGATTTGTAGAGGTAGATTCCAAAGCAAGATATCCAACATATGGAAAAAAAGACATATTCTTACAAAGTGATTGCTGACTTGAAAGTAAAGCACAATTGGTGATTACTATTTATTAATCATCTTAAGTCCTTGGCTTACAAAATAGTTATGTTTTTGGTAGATAGAATCATCTGTTTTTGAGATATTTGACTTTCAGTTTTTTCTTAAAATGGATTTAATATGAGAATATATGAGACCCTTCATTCGTACAAAAACTGATAGACAATCCCTGATTATTCAGCAGACAAAAGAGATTCAGCTCAATCACTGGCGTCAGACTTTGGCTTTGAGGACAACTTCAACCACTCTCTCAAAGTGGAGGAAAAAAAGAACCACCAGAATCGTTTGGTTGCCTCGAGAGAACCTCCTCCTGTCCCCCCACTCCCTCCTCGCAAAGCCTCCTACAATCCATCCAACCCTCTGCCACCTGCACCAGTCCCTAAAGACAGAGCCGCCTCCATACAAGGCAAAGAGAACTCCTCTGTCACTCCCGCCAAACAAGAGTGAGTTAACCTGTCATGATAACATGGAATCACAAAAAATGTAGTTTTAGCCTGAATAATGATCAGTTAAATGGGTTTTTCAAGTGAGGACAGTGGTGACGATAAAACTGCAGGCTAGGAAGAGGCTTGGATTCAAAATAAATTGAAATAAATTGTCTGCCCAAAAAAATTGTTGCTTTTAAGTAATGCTTCACTTTCCTATCCCAGCCACTTCAGATCTGGATTTGACCGTGTGGACAGGCCGCCGTCGTGGAGCGACAGCCCCACTACAAACAGTATGAGACAGGCCATGTTCTCCAGTCAGGCAGGCCAGAGAGAATACCTCATCAAACACCGCCTGGGTAAGAAGGAGAAGGAGTATGTGGACATCCAGAACTTCAGGTGAGAAGCTCTCCTGCTGTGTGTGTTCAGTTTTGTTCACTTGGTCTGGAATCAAATAGAAATTCTTTTAATTCCAAATACTGTAGCAGCTCCTGCTACATCATCAGATTTGGAGAGATAAGATTGAAATGGCTTTATTTTACTTCAAGCTGACAATTTGTCATGCCCCAGTTTCAAAATGTAAAACCCAAGCATCACATTCAGCCAAGCAAACATCTTCTCCTCTCAGCTCTTGCTTGACGATTCACTATTCACTAGGCATGAAGCCTGACTAGTGTGCTTGCCTTAGGTTCTTCACAGGAACATGGAATGTGAACGGCCAGCCTCCGGACAGCAGTCTGGAGCCGTGGCTCTGCTGCGACCCAGAACCTCCAGATGTTTACGCTCTGGGGTCAGTGACATATTATTTTATCATACACTGTTCCGACCATTTTTTAAATATAATTTCTGAACTGTTTTGAACGACTCTTCTCTTGCGCTTGCTTTAATAACACCCATTATGCTGACTTGTGTACATGTTTTGTGACTGTAGTTTTCAGGAGTTGGACCTGAGCACTGAGGCCTTCTTCTACCTGGACTCCTCCAAGGAGCAGCTGTGGGTGGCTGCTGTGGAGAGAAGCTTGCACCCAAAAGCCAAGTACAAGAGGGTGAGTAGGAGAGAAGCTAAATCAATACTTTCTAGGACTTCCCTCTCATATTGATAAACACACTGGCATGTAGGCCAGTGGGACAGAACATGTGATGTGGAGTATGTAAGTAAGTTTGAGTTTCTTTATGTCTACAGGTCCGGATCATCCGACTAGTTGGCATGATGCTGGTGGTCTTTGTCAACAAGGCGCACAAGAATCACATCAAAGAAGTGGCTGCAGAGCATGTGGGCACTGGAATCATGGGAAAAATGGTATGTTCAAATTTAACCTCAACAGAAAAATGTATTTTTTGTTGCTGTTGACAGTTTTGTATTATTTGAACTTAGTTTCTGTTTGATTTGATTAAATATTAAACCGAGTATCTGTAGTTTGGATAGAGCTTTATTCCTCCATGTATTTGCCTGCATGAAAATGAGAGACTATTTGAATGCCAAAGTGACAGACTGGACTGTGTGATTTCCTTGTAGGGGAACAAAGGAGGTGTGGCAGTGAGGTTTGTTTTCCACAACACTAGCTTCTGCTTCGTCAATTCACATCTAGCGGCACATGTGGAGGACTTTGAGCGTCGCAACCAGGACTACAAAGACATCTGTGCCCGCATGACCTTTCACCTTCTGGACTACCCCCCTCTCAGTATCGTCAAGCACGAGTGAGCTCCCCAGTCTTTCAAGAGTAGAGTGGGACAGTCTCTCTGGACTGATGTCCAAAGTCTGTTTTTACACTCATTTACTGTATTTGTATTGTCAGAATGGGGCTCTGAGGTTTCGTTCATCACTAGGTGTAACTGTATTCTCGCCTCTCATTCCATTTTGTTGTTTTACGTACAAAGACTACTTCTATTCTCATCCCCAGCATTCTACACTGCTACCAATTTAGTCCCATATGCTGCAAAATAAATTCATGTCACCTAAAAAGCTAAAAACGTACCCATGCTTAAATATGTTCCTAAATTTCATTTGTGTTTCTCCTAGGGAAAAATGTCAATATAGAGTCTTGATTCCCTCTTAGATTGTTTTTAGTAATCACATGTTTTTCTTTTATTTGCTCTCCTCACAAATGAGCTTATTGTGCTCCCTAGATTTTGAGTCTCTCTCACAGGATTTTACTTTCAGTGAGGATAAACATATTTAGTGCAAAGCTACTGCTGTAATACTGTTGTTTGAGCATGTGTGTATCTCCATTCTGTGTTTCAGTGTAGTAATCTGGCTGGGGGATCTGAACTATCGTCTGTTTGTGTACGACGCTGCTGAGGTCAAACAGCTCATAACTCAGAATGAGCTGAAAAAGCTTCAGGAGTGTGATCAGGTGAGAGAAGAGAAACCGTTATGTAGCTCAGTGTTTCCTCTACATTCGGTCAGCAGAAGTAGGGTGCAGTGGAAAGAAAACTTCTACCGCGGCTTGTGAAAATGAAATTAAGAAAACGCAATCAAATATATAAAGGGAAGCTGTTGTGCAAATGCTAATATTACACATTCTGTTTAGGAAATTTTACACTTTTCTACACTACATTTTTTTTTTAATCTGTCACACTCTGTTGTGACCATAAATAAGGATTTTCTCTTGACTGTTGCAAAAAAATAACACTTGCTTCTGTTTTATGTGTAGCTGAACATTCAGAGGCAGACTAAGAGAGCCTTCACAGACTTCATGGAGGGAGACATTAACTTCATTCCCACCTACAAGTACGATGCCAAAACAGATCGATGGGACTCAAGGTAAAAAAAACAATATAAAATACCCCCTGTGTTCTGTGCCAGCGAACACACAAACATACTCTAAGAATCATATTGCCAATCGCAACCTGACCTATGACTTGAATCTTACTGGAAAGGAAGCCTTATCCGGCCATACCATTACACTAATATAGAGTCAGCAGTATGTGTGTCTAACCCCTGACCCTTGACCCTGCCTCTGAATCTGTGACTGTTGTTTCCTGCAGCGGGAAGTGCCGTGTCCCGGCTTGGTGTGACAGAATCCTGTGGAGGGGCAGCAATGTCAAGCAGCTCCACTACCGGAGCCACATGGAGCTGCAGACCAGCGACCACAAGCCTGTCAGCTCCCTCTTCAGTGTAGGGGTAAGACACACTGTGGTTGATAATAGAAACGTGTTTGAAATAATTTATCAGTTTAATAATGATAACAATTAAATACATTAACATTCCTTTGAAGTTCATAATGTTGGGACTTGTGTGTTTGTGTAACAGGTGAAGGTGGTAAATGAGCAGCGCCACAAGAAGGTCTTTGAGGAGATTGTTCGCTTGATGGACAGAATGGAGAACGACTTCCTCCCATCTCTATCTCTGTCTATGAGAGATGTGAGAAGAAACACACACATTCTCTCTCATAGTATTGATGCTCCTAGTCTAGTATATTCTCCTCAGTGATATTAGATGACCTACTAATCAACAACAACCTTTGAAACCACAGTCAGGATAGTCGGGATAGTCTGTCATTATTTTTCCAATACTTTTCAGGACGAAGCGACTTGGAATCTGTGATTAATGCTACCTCTTTGAATTTCCTCTTTTTCTCCTCTCCTGCAGTTTACATTTGAGAATGTTAAATTCCGGCAGCTTCAGAAGGAACGCTTTATAATAACAAACGACGGGCAGGTCCCCTGTCACTTTGCCTTCATCCCCAAACTCAACGACACGCAGTATTGCAAGCCTTGGCTCCGTGCCGAGCCAAGCGATGGATTTTTAGAGCCCAGTGAGTCCCTTTTTCATTATAACCCCCCTTGTGTCTTGTCCTTAACTTTGTCTCCTGAACTCTTTGACCTGCTTTCATTTGTTTTTATAATCATTGGTGAGGGGACACAAAAGAATGACATAGCTAATTTATCTACATCTCTTCAGGACGATTTTGTCCTGTTCCACATTTTGGGGCTGTAGTATAGTTCAGTAGTGTCCCCTGTTTTGTTGCTCCCTTTTCTACCCATATTGGTAAAGTGGAAGATCAGTGCTCCCAATAGATAACAAAATGAGGAACAGAGTCCAAAATATCTTAATGTTTCCCAGCAAATTGATGTTCCTTTGCAATTAAATAAAGTATAAAAAACTGCACACATCCAAAAAAAACTTTCTGCAGGTGCTGGATCAAAAACAGTTTTAACAGATAAGAAAAGGTAGAATCCGCACGCTGTATTACAAGATCCCAATGATTTTAATGGCAAGGCAGGACAACGTTTGGATCTCACAGAGATCTTTCGTCAGGCACGGGTAACACAATTCGATTAATACAGTGTGCGGATTCTACGTTTTCCTCAGAAAGTTGCCCTGTGATTTATCTTCCCCAACAGATGAGACCCTGGAGATCTACCTGGAGGTGTATGTCAGTAAAGACTCTGTTACGCTGCTGAACTCCGGGGAGGACTCCATAGAGGACATTCTGGTGCTCCATCTGGACCGTGGCAAGGACTACTTCATTACCATCTCCGGCAACTACCTGCCCAGCTGCTTCGGCACCTCGCTGGAGACACTGTGCCGCATGAAGAAGCCCATCAGAGAGATCCCCATCACCAAGCTCATCGACCTGGTGAGGGACAGCTAGGCCGAGGGAAAAGCAATCAGACCACAACATGAGATTAGAATTACAGGATTAGTGTAATTGTGAATATTATATTGAATAGCTGAAATACCACAATACCGT
Source organism: Centroberyx affinis (assembly GCF_046629955.1). Taxonomy (NCBI): domain Eukaryota; kingdom Metazoa; phylum Chordata; class Actinopteri; order Beryciformes; family Berycidae; genus Centroberyx; species Centroberyx affinis. Next base: position 427,875 of record NW_027281003.1, on the reverse strand, counting down.
ACGCTCTTGCAGTGGTTGAAGCTTACTGTCTTATCTGATGGTACAAAGAAATCTACTAGTTACAGTGAGAAATAAAAACAAAATCTTTTCTACACAGACGAATCTAGCTCAGATTGTAATCTGATGGCTGTTCCTCGCATTCTTTAGCTATTCACTACCTGGAACCTGAGCAGGAACACGTGAGGGCTTGTTCACCCCCTCAGGGTAAACTCAGTCACAGAGAAGGTCTATATTTAGAGAGCATAAGAAGTCTCAACCTGTATATGCCTTTGCTAAGAGTGGCCAGGGGAATGAGGAAGTGGCACCAAACGGGAAGGGCTATCCTGAAGAGCATGGAGGGAACTGACTAAAGTTAGGCCCAGCTCACTCCAGCCCATTCCATATAAATAGACTCCTCTGGTCTCCACATGTACACCTCTATCTGCTTCCATATTGCTATGTTTGATTTTCTGTGGTTTGGCTCTAGAATAGTGTGCTATTATCATTGTAATAATCATTCCTTTCTACTTTTACTATTCCATCATCCTACTGGGCGGGTGTATTTCAATGAAATGATTTATACTACAAGCATGCCATGATCTAACTACTTTTCTGATTCTGTGTTTATGCATAGTACTATCTACTTTGTTCTTTCTTCTTTTGTTTCCCTGTATCGCCTCTCATTGCCTTGATCATTCCTTTCCAACTCTTCACTGTGGTTGTGGGCTGACTTCTTGCTCAGGGAGAGGACAGCTACATGGAAAAGGTAAAATAATATGCTCACCGATAGTGGCCAGCTATCAGCCAAAACCGGGTCAAGGTCACCCCAGTTAAAAGCTTTAAAGTGTCTTTAAAGACTGCAAATGAGCTTCTTCAAATGTTCTTGAAATTGGCTCAGGCATTATTAGGATCAGTTATATCAGCTGTTTAGGAAATTAATTCAGTCCTGCAGTCTTTTCTTTGCGAGCCAGCATTGCCTGTTGCTGTCATTTGCCATTGTTAGTGGATTATTACTGTATGTGTTTGGGTCTTTTGATTTCTCCGCCTGAGAATTGCATTTTACTAGGCCAACCGGTTGCCTTCTAAATACGCCAATACAGGAAACCTGAACTTTTTTCTGGTTAATATTACACTCATGCATGGCATTAAGTGATGCTGTAGCTTTCATGATTAATGCTTTTGCTTGTATTAACCTGTTTACTTCATGAACACAGAGAAAAGAATTGGCCCACCATGAGTTGCTAGGCTACTTCATGTAGGCCACATCCTGGTAATATGGAACTTAATCCTTAAAGATAGATGTCACATACTGTTTATGATGAGTTTTAAGATGAGTGTCTCTTTATGTGTTAAAATTGTTTGAAAAATCAAAAGTGGAGAAATCAAAGGAACTACTGAACTTCCAAACACATGGTTGCCAAACAGATAATCCACCAATACTGAACTGCTTTGTGCACCTCAGTTTGATATAAGGTGGCTGTGCTAGCTATCTGAAAAACAAATCGGTACATGTTATATTTACCGTACATTTCAGAGAACTGACAAGGAAGTAGATTGATAACCCACAGACAGTCATAGACCAGACCATTAGAGCTCAGTTCACTGTCTGTGTGTGTGTATGGATCAGTCACTCATCAACCTCACATGGTTCCTTGAGAGCAGCGTACACCAGTCCTGTGAAACTTAGACACACACTCACACACACCAAATCTCATTTCACAGCAGGTCACCCTCATTGCACAGCCCATTCACACACATGATTAAGGCTAATGAGGAGCATTGGGGTCTGTTCAGCTAAGCTCAAACACGCATATTAAGCCTGATGCAAAATCCTCTCTTCCATTCCATAGCTTAGCTACTCACTGGCCAGTGAAACTGAATAGCTGCATGAGTAAACACACTTTAGATAGCCACTTAGGATATATGATGGGACTTGGTTTGTCCTGCTGTGCCGCTTCAAGCCAGCTGTGTCTTTCTTAGTCTTGCATCCCCTCTAGGAGATGCACCACACTGTAAATACCCTTAGGGAGCACAGTAGCACTGTGGGTGTTCGTTTAAACACTTTAGAGAATGTCACACTCGCTTTGACAGTGTATGTAGCTCTGCAGGCTATCAGTGTCTCCCACTCAAGCCCACTCTTAGCTTCCCCTGCTTTATGTGTAGCCCCACTGCCCCGGGTTATTTTTGTCCGTCTCCCTTGGGTTCTCATGGATCCATTTGCGGAGACAAAAAGAATGTGATATCCAGCTCTCCTTCAAGTCTCCAGACCCCAGAGATTATCTGTGCCTCAATGCTGCCCCAGCTTTACCACTAATGGATGAAATGTGCCATGTGCAATCATTTTAGTGGTCTTTGTTACACTTTGATCAAATCAGTATCTTTAACTATCCTGGCAGTATGAAGCGGAAATAATCTTGTAAATTCATACATTTTCCCTGTAATTGGAACTCTTTTTTTATATCCAAGCATTTATTCTTGTAGGAAATAATTTTGGTATATTATGCCAGGAAATATGCCAATGTATCTATTACAAATTTTAAAACATGGTATGTGTGTGTGTGTGTGTGTGTGTGTGTGTGTGTGTGTGTGTGTGTGTGTGTGTGTGTGTGTGTGTTATCTCCTATCAGGAAAAGTCCAAGATGAGCTTCCTGGTGGTGGATGGTGCTGGAACTGAGGACAAACCTCTAAAGATCCCCAAGGAGGTGTGGATTCTGGTCGACCACCTCTTCACCAAGTCTTGTCAACAGGTGAGAAAGCTATGGGTGATTACATACTTGCTGCAGGACAAGTTGTTTATCGTTGAAAAGCGATAGGCTGTTGAACAAGTAGTAAATACCCGTTTTGTCATATATTATGCTTCCCCTAATACCATAACACTCCTTGGACACAGCAGCACTGTTCTGGACTGTTTTACATTTCCTATACCCCTCTGTTTCCCAGGAGGACCTGTTCCAGACCCCGGGCCTACAGGAGGAGCTGCAGAGTATCATCGACTGTCTGGACACCAGCATCCCAGACTCCATCCGTATCCTCGCTTACGTCCAGTCTGTCCCACTGGCCCAGATTCACATGGCCAAGGCCTGTAATCTGATACCGTAACTGAAATGCCACACAGCAGATACAATGACAGCCATACATGAGCTGTTTTAAGCCACATGGTTTCACTCACTGACCCTGTTGTCTCTTGGTCATGAGGATGAGTTAGTATGATCATGATAACAGCAGAAATAATTGTAATCATAATAGTAATATGTTTTATTTTGAACATGCTTTTCAGTCTCAAAGCACTAACTAGATACATCGATGGATAGTCAGGTAGACAGATAAATAGATATATAGATACAGATACGGTTGGGCGATATGGTTGAAATCAATATCACAGTAACCGTAAGGATTTTTTTTTTTTATATATATAACAAAAGCTTTATGCTAATTATGTGTCATGTCAAACAAAACTGACATTTTCAAATCATATTCCTTAAAATGTTTCATACCTCAGTTTTTAAATTGAATTTGCTTGTTATCATCAAGTTAGACAGCAGAATTGTGTGTCAAAATCACCATAGCACACAATGTGATTCCACTGAAAGACGATATTGAGTTATTGCCCAGCCCTAGACAGAGATGGGGTGCGTATGTGGGAATTTCACAGCCCATCTGGATCTGGATCACTTCTGTGTACCATGCTTACATGCAGATGAATGAACAGGTAAACACGCACACAGAGGACTCCGCTTTTGCTTGTTTTTCCCTAACTGTGTGTGTAGCTGGTTGTAACCACTCGGTGGCTGAGGCGCTGTTGATCTTCCTGGAGGCCTTGCCAGAGCCAGTGGTGTGTTATGAACTCTACCAGCGTTGCCTGGAATGCTCTCATGACAGCCGCCTCTGCAAACAGGTGCAGTGACTCTTAACACGCTTCTCTCTTAACACCTCTTAACATTTGTGACACTATAGAATGAGAGAGAGACAAGAGAGGAGTGGAGGAATGCAACATCTTTTTTAGTTGAGCATTACCCCAGGATTGTGGTATGTCATGAGCATGGCTGCCTCTGTTATGTGATGGGAATCACCAGCTAAGTGTTGAATCTTTGTCTTCCCTCTGTGATGATTTGGCAGCTGATCTCCCAGTTGCCTCGCGCTCACCGCAATGTGTTCCGCTACTTGCTGGCCTTCCTGAGGGAGCTGCTCAAGCACTCTCACAACAACAACCTAACTGCCAGCCTCATAGGTATGTCCTAAGTAGTCTCATATCTCACTGTTTACCTTACTGTCTACCTTATTAAACTGCTTTATCAAAGTATTTTTTAAGTAAACTCTGTTCATTAAGCAATAACACATGAGAGGGAGAGCTATTATGCAAGATTATTAGCACTGCTATATAGTAATCGCAGGCATTAGGCCGAATATTTCACAGTGTGGTATAACCTCGAATGTATTATTGCTCTTATACAAACAAATCTGAAAAAAACAACTAACGACTATGTTAAAACATCCTTATATTGTCTTTCATCAAGTAACTAAACCTGTTCTTTTACTAACTGATGGTCAAAACATGTAGGCTGTTATTATTACATATTAAGCTTTTATTTAACATAGGTATTGAAAAAACATACTATTTTGGTACCGGTGTCTAATTCAAGGTACCAGTACCAAAAAATGTAAGACAATACCCAGCCCTGTCCCCTGCACATACAGTATACACATATACAGTTGGATTTATGTGCCTTGCTCAGGGGAACATGGATGATAATTGTTTATGTATGAAGTTGTTTACTCATTCACTTTCCTGGCTTAGACTTTCAAACCAGCCAAGGGATTTGACCCAGTATACAGTTGCCAGCCTGCGTCTGTAACCTTTAGGCCACTATCCCATCTGTAAACTTGACTCTGTACTGTATGTGTTTTGGAAGTTGAGGATGCGGTGACAAAGGGCGATTGACAAATCACAAGGGTTTGGCCACAGTGACAGGAATGTTTACAGTAGTTTTTTTTTCAAAGGCAAATACTGTATTACCACATGTAATTATCTCTGCTTGTATTTTACTAGCTAGGGATGAAGCCAGTCTTCTTCGTACACGCTGTGTCAAATGTTTTCTTTACCTCTCTACCCTGTTCTTGTATTTTAGCTACCCTCTTTGCCAGCCTTCTCATCCGACCACCACCCAACCTGGTGAACAGGCAGACATCACAGGACCGGCAGAGAGCCATCGACTTCATCCTGGGTTTCCTCATGGGAGGAGATGAGGAGTAATTGAGGTTACGGGTCATTCACACAGTCAGTAGGATTCCAAGTTGTTTCCCAACCTGGCTTATTGGTTGCAAAACGGATGGGACCTGTAGGACACATTGTAACATGATTCACTTGGTATTTTGTCATCTGTTGGAGACCAGTGCAGTTGTTTTGCACCCTACCTTTCACAGACTCTTATTTTAGAAGTACCCCAGACCTTGTTGGACTATACTCTCGTCAAAACCGTCATGATTTTACCAAGTCTTATAGCTTCACCTCTGTTGATAGTATGGCCGCTGGATTTGGTAGTACTTGGGAAAGCTTTGAGCTGATGCCTATGCACTTTTTGCTGACCTAAAGGACCTGTGCCTCCAGACTGGGGATGTCCTCCCTCTCAGTTGATCCCCCTTATTTTAGGTGCTCATGCCAAAATAACCCCTTAATAGTCAATGGTATGAATGTAAGAACAATATGTACCCATAGATGCTTAGCGAATGACTCATTACACTAAAGAAAGGAAAACAGAACTTCCTGAAATTTTAAACCCAAGGTTCAAAATCAGACTGGAGACAAGCACACTATTGTGAGTCTAGTGCAATGGGATGATTGACTGTGGAAATATCACTAAGAATGTTCAAGCTTAACAAGACAAAAGAAGACAATCTTGGAGCAGTCATACTTAAGGGGCAATATCAGCTAGAATAACCTGTGGTCATATCCACTGTAGTTTAACTGTTATTTATATTTTTCCTTCAACAAAGTTTGCACCATCGGAACAGTTTTGTTTCCCAACTGTGGTTTATTTTAAACCCCTCATTCGTTTTTAAAGGACCGTTTTGGACATATTTTTTTTTGAATGAACGCTACTTGTTTTTATCACCCTGTTATAGAAAACTCCTTACTCGTGAATGTTTGCTGTGATTCTGTGTAACTTCAACCGTGAGCCTTACATCACGTTTTGCCAGTTCCTCTGTTTGAGTTTCAAAACATATCTGTTAACACACTAACTTCCTGGTCAACCAGAATAGAGTGAAGAGTCACCCCTTGTGGTCTTGATGTCTTAACTGGTGTATATAGTGATCCTGTCCCTATTGACTCCTATGGGTATTTGACTCTTGCTATGGTGGTGCAACTCTGTTATGGTGTCTACAGTATGTCATGTTTGTCATGAAGGTGGTACCGTTAATGTCTGTGTGCTTGTTCACACGTTTCCTTGCTTCTGCCATGCCTGAAAGCCTAAATTTCATGCTCATTATTCATTGTTTTAGGCCTGTATGATGCCAAGGCACTTGTAACTTTGTATTCCTCATGGTGAATTCAGATAATTAATACCCCTGTTGCTGTGCATAATTTTAAGTGATGCAGCATTTTCTGGGTGCAAGTTAAACAAGATTTAATGGTTCATTACTCTGCAAGACACAGCCTTTATCATTTGTGCCACAGAGGAAATATATATTTTTTGCAATCACTGTTGCATAACACTATGGAATGAGGAACTCCTACGCGGCGTATAATGAACACTGTTTCCTTTTTAACAGTTTTATCTAAGAGATATCATCATTAGCTTTCCCACCTGACTAAAATATTTACATTGTCTGACACTAATTTCCTTTGCTCCATATCTCCCATTAGTTAGTGACGCCAGAAAAGACTAAAAGTTTTCTTATCACACAATATAAGGATCTCTGGTTCAAGCTAATTTAACTTTGGAGACAATGTGAACACATTTAATGTGACAAGGCTGACAATCATGGCACTTAAGGATATGCCTGTTGGGCTGAAGTTGCGCCGTTCTTGTGCGGTTTCCTCTGCCTCATTGCCATCAATACAGTAGATTCCTCAGATGGGCCAGGCATGATTCTGCCCTCCTCAGAGTTGTTGTTGGCCTTAACTGCTGGCTAAGCTTTGCCAAAAGGTGGCTTGGGCTGGAAGGAATGGTTCCTGGTGACTTAGAATTCAGCTAAGTGCATGAATCAGGGAGAGCCATTCACAATAGCCATTTGCTCATTTGCTGAAGTCTTTAGAAAGACTACCCTCATCCCGTCAAACATAAGGAATTTCACATTAGAAGATCAACCTCTGATTTTAAGTGTTGTCTTATGCCACTGTACCAATTGATGTATTTGTGTGGTGTCATTGTGCTTATATTTTGTCATCTATGTTCTTTTTGTCTTCAGTTTTGTCATGGCCTGTTTAAATAAGTACGGTACATATGCAAGGACAAACTTGCACACCTGTTGTTTTCAACTTTTCAGATTTTTGGTACTTTTAATTTATTTAACAGAAATAAAACTATGTACAAAGCAGTTTCTCTGTTGTAACTGATTCAACACCCCTTAGTTATTGAAGTGCACTTCTTAATAAGATACGATGGAGATGGAAACACCGCCGCATGGATTTCGGGGCTCACTCTTCAGGTATATGTGAAATCCTTTTTGACTGATGTTGATGCTATAGTTAGTCTGGTCAGTGGCCTATGAGAGATCCTTCACCTCAATGCAACATTCCCATCCCCTGCTAATATAAAACCCCAGCTTGGACCCATTGTCACCATTTGCCTGTGTTGCTGTAGCCTAGTCCATACCCGGCCCAAAGCCATGGCCATGCTGAGAGTGTCTTCTTACCGCAAGTTGTTTGAGGAGCATCACTGGAGTCGAAATGGAGGGTTCAGTATGCAGTGTGCAGGGCAGTACCGCGCCTCCACCAGGTCAGTGTGGGTCTCTGGGGCGAGGCTGGACTGGAGAAAATGCAGTTTGAGTTAGACTTAACACTATGAAAAATGTAGTCAATCACAATATTAAGATCTTAAATTGATAATTTAAAGTTAAAAGTTATGGTATTTGAGTGTTGTGACTAAGTTGCATTAATCAAATATGTATTAAGATATGTATATAAATACATATAAGAAGATTTAAGATGTTTTAATTAGAAGCAAATGTTGGGTGTCCAATGTCACAGAGCTGGCTGTTGTGTCTTTGGGATTTAATTATGCCTGATTGTTCCCAAAGGAAAAGTGAATGGTGATGACAAATGCCTTTTGTACTTGTACTTGTAAAAATGTAATTGTGATCGATGTTCACTTACACTGACACAATATGGGTGGGGCAAAAATGCAGTTAATGCATTCAATGGAGGATGTTGGAGTTTATTTAAATAATTTAGCTTGATCTTGGTTTTGTTTAATCATGTATGCAATATTGTGGCCTCTTTGAAACCGGCAAATTAATGTAATATTGTATGCTGTTCTCACTGTGTGCATAATTGCTGCAAATCCCTGATGAGGTGCATGGCTTTGCGAAAAGCCTTCAAGGTGGGTTAAATATCTCCCCTGGGGCTCTGTGCGAATTCAGGCCAGTCCTTGGTACATTGTGTCCTTCTCACAGGGGTGCGGCCGCTGACGAGTGTGACTGTGACAAGTTAGACTTTGTGGCTGCCAAGGCGCTCAACAAGGAGGGCCTGAGCCGGTTTGTCCAAGACCGAACCATTATTGCTGCCCTCAATGACCGCCTGGCGAGACTTATTGAACTGGTGAGGACAAAGACAACTACCGCTCCCACTAAACACATCTCTAATGTATTTTCCCTCTGCTGCGGTAAATGATTCAGCACATCTACTACATGCCTGGTCTATATCTTTATCCCTAGTGTTTATTTAATGTGTCTGTGGCCTGTAGGCTCGTTGTTTTGAGGAGGAGAATGAGTCTCTGGAATGTCAGATAATGGAACTAGAGGACAGGCTTGACGGTCAAAAAGCCTCCATCACCACCACTGTGGCCGTGCCTGACTACAGCCTGGATGCAGTGGTGAGCAGACTGCGCAAGGAGAAGGTAAGGTACTGCTGGGTGTGTCTATGTTGCTGCATGTGTGTGTGAGACATGCCTGCATTGTACTTTGGTATAGCTAATGCATTTGAATCTGCATGCACAAGTTTGTCTTATGCATCCCATCCCATCTCATCCCATCGATTTCCTTCAGTTGTTGTCATGGTGGCAGGTCCGCCTAATCTATAATCCTGTCAAGACCCATCACTGTCTGTTCTGCCTCTCCCTGCAGGATGAGATCCTGTGTGACACTGAGGAGCTGAACAAAGAGCTTGAGTGTCTGAAGCAGGAGTATGAGCGGGCTGTGCAGCAGAGGACCTTCGCCCAGCTGGAACGCCAGGATGTTGCCGTGGTAATAGGCCCTTTGCAGAAGCGTTCTAATTACCATAGCAACCATACCTGATGTCCTGTTGGAAGACCTCTGACTTCAAGTTTGGGAGCACTTCACTATAGTGGTGCACCTACATGAACACATTAAAAACTTTGAGTCAGTAAGAGATTTTATGACACCCATTTAAGTTGGCCTTTCACACTCTTTAAAATAAAGTGTTGTTATCTGAATAGTGTTAAGAAGAGATAGCAATTATAGTTGAGGTAAGTAACATTATCTTGCTAGCTTGCTAGCTAGGCTAGGTAACACCAGAGTTTTTATGGGTTCCATGACTATAATGACTACACTAGGTACACCAACAGCTTTGTTAACAAATTTCTGACGCTTCTTTTGCGTTGCTAAGGAACGAAAGCAGTAAATGTTGTGTATGCTAACAACTATTCAGATATATCTCTCTTGCTTGAATGGCAGGCCATATATTTGGAAAGCTATACTGCACCTGGTTAAAATAAGTCAACAAATATGAAATGATCTGAGCAAACCCTGTACTGACGGCTGTCCGCCTTGATGTATTTGCGTTGATTGAGGCGATCCATATTCATCTTCTTTTTCTATTGGAAGAACCACACAACAACAGCTGACCATGATGTTTGCAGTGTTGGCTGCAGCAAGTTGTGAAGGAACTGGGCAGTTGTGCTGGACTTGCGTGGTGATTTCCCAACATGGCCACTAGGGGGCTCTACAGTGCTTCTGCAGCACATTGTGATAATGTTCTTTCAGCAGTAGATGGCAGTGTTGCCAAGCTTCTCCCTGCCTCATCTCCCCTGTCTGCTGGTGGAGCATGAATCCACTGAAAGTCAGCACAGCTGCTGCTCTGAAGCGCTGCCCAACGGGTGTTGATCACCACCAGTCACACAGTCTGGGCTGGTGGCCCAGTGCAACCTGAGCCACCCGCCTCTACAGAGCCCTCCCTCACACATGCTATAACCCAAGTCCTCCAGCCAGGCCAGATGCGAGGGAAGCTTTAATTTCTCCCTTACAGATGTAATACAGGCTCTAATATGGTGCTGTAATGTGCTGGCTGGCTCAGTCCTCCGGTTCTGAATTGGAAGCAGCTGCAGAGTGCCAGGACATGGTGGGAAACAGGCAGGGAGATAGAGGGAGAACAGAGAGGCAGAGGAGAGGAGAGAAGAGGAGAGCATACTACACAGCACAACCCAAAAGCTCACAACTGGCTGCAGCTCACTCAAACTGATGGTAGTCTAGCAGTGGATAGGGATGAAACAAGGCATGGTTGGTTTGTTTGAAGTCTAGAGGCAAGCCTGGCTATTAGCCATACTGATTGTGTTGCTTCACTCCTGCCAATGCTGCTCCATCTTCAGGGGCCACATGGTCTTTCAGTCAGATTTCTCCTCTGCAAGATTTCACAGTGACTTTTACATGTGACTGATGTCTTTTTCTATTTAATGCTGAGTGGATGGCTGTTTTTGGAAAGATTCAATAGTAACATTGGTAGGAGTCGTACCAAATAACATGTGAGTCAAATTTAAGGAGCTGGAACCAACATTAGCCCAGAATAAAAATTCAAATGCGAGGCAGTGGAGCCTGAAACGATGAGGAAGGATAAAGGGTGTAATCTTTGCAGTACACAGAATGTGGTGGAGTACACACCAGCTAATATTTGAAGACAGATAGCAGCAGTAGACGGTGTTGCCTACTGTGCCGAGTGCTGTCCATCAGGGACCCTGCCACCACTAGGGGACCCTCCACAACTTTACCACCAAACCTCCTTTGCGTGTATTCAAATGCAAATGCAGGCAGCCCCGGTAATTGAATTCAACACCAATTAATCAGGCTCTTAAAAAGGCTAGATGAGCTAAGAACCCCTGCTGGTGAATGGATTGGTGGACAAGGCTTTTGTGTCTAGTTAGTCCTCGCCAGCCTCCTTCTCATCTTCCTCCTCCTCCCCCTTCCTCTGCATTGCGGTGTCTACTTGCTGTTCAGTGAAACAGGGTGGATATGCTGGTACTGATGGTACTGATGATGGGTGTTCAGGGTGGAAGGGAGGACTCTCTCGTTCTCTTCAACCTGCGGTGTGCTTTAGTACCCAAACTGCACTGCACCAGGCGGCTTCAGAACTTAAAGCTGCAGTAGGTAACTTTAATGGATTAACATTTATTTAGAAGTCATACAAATAAATCGGCACATTTGTCAGCCAAAGACGAGCTGGATAATATGTGAGAATCTCAGAAACAGCGGTAGCTCTGTTCCTCTCCTATTCTCCTTTTCAAAGTGAAATGTGTGGAAACCTGTCCGACCAATGAGGAGAAGTCTGAGGCAGGAGGCGTGACTCTGTCCTGTCAATCAGTCCTCCTGTCACTCACTAGGAGGAGTGGGAGGCGTGTCATTCCTTGTGTTGGTTTGAATTTCCAGTGATTTGATCTCTTTTCTCACGAACTTACTATAGCAGCTTTAAAGACCCCATGAAATGGCATCTTTACTTCCTTGATTTTATGTATTTCCAGTTGGAACAGGATGTTGGGGCGGGACATAATGCAGTGAGGGATCATTCAAAAGTCTAAATCAATGGGAAGGGTGCGGAGGGGCAGGACAGTTAAAAAATCATATGTTTTTTTTGTTAGAAATTTATATTTACGCCTTCTAGTGCAGCATGAGATCACAATGAAAGATACTAGTAAAAGTAATGGCAGTTCATTTAATGAGGACTTTTAAGTTGAACTAGTTTACTTTAGCAGTGTTGTTCTCTGATAACTTGCTTCTCTCCTTCGCTATATAGGAAGTGGATGCTGTGACGGCAGAGTGTTTGGCCCTGAGAGAGCAAGTGGCAATCTATGAAGAGCAGCTGGTCAACATGGAGGCCCAGCACAAGACGGTGAGAGAGGGGGGAGGGAGGGAGAAAAGATATGTAGCCGCAGTGTAATGAAACAGGAATAGTTTACGGCCTTAAAGAGACTCAAAATGTAGCACTTAGGCCGGACAGGAGTGTTGGAGAGATGCCCAGGCCTACGGGGGCAAACACAGCTGTGATGACCCCAGTCACCTTGCTGAAGAGGTGAAGCCAAAAACGGCCCTGTTACCAGAAACAGTAGTAATATAGAATAAGTAATCTAATGAGGTTGCTTATGGAGAGTTCTCAGTGAATGATATAACTAGTCAGGTCTTTCTGTTAATGACGTCTTTATTCCACTCTCCTAATATACACCACACAAACATACGTGTACGCGTGTATGCTACCATACCCAACACACATCCTTGTGTATATTGCATGCACACACCCTTTTTTTTTTTCTCTCTCAAACCTCCACAATGTTCCCCGCCTCACCAGGAGATGACAGACGCGTCCCAGTATCAGATCTCGAAGCTGGAGGCAGAGAGAGGCAACAGAGGCAGCTGAGGCAGGAGCAACTCCATCACACTGTGTTTTTCTCTGTGAAGCCAGGCCGCCCAGCGTTTAACACACTCCCTCTGGGACGCGCTCGATAACTCACGGTCCGGGAAATGCGGCTGAATACCAAATGAAAACAGAAGTCCCCTTTGCTTTATTAACTGTTGTTATTATCAGCACTTCCACATACCCCATATTCCCCTGATAAATCGGCAGCCATATCATTATTTAGGTGGAGAGAAAGGAGAGAAATGTAAGGCTGCCACTGCAGCTCTGTAACAGTTCATTTTCTCTGTAATGGATGCGGGAGGGTTTTACAAAAAGAGTTAGGTATTGGAACCTGAAGACATACATGTTGAGGTCTTAATGTGTGTGTGTGTACGCATCAAATGTGTATGTATTTGTATGTGCGGCATGTACGAGTAGGCAGTGGAAACTCTGCTGGAACCGGCTGCAGGGACTACAGGAGCGGTGGCAGCTATTGAATTTGGCAGCCCAGACATCACTCCAGCCTTGGACATAAAGGAATACTACTGCCAGCTGGCCGAGAGCCTCCAGGTACAGCACAGTGCAGCATAAAACACATAAACATGTCATTTAGTGGATGCTTTTGTCGCCAAATGCTTTACAGCAGCATGAGTGGATACATTTTTAGTACGGATGGCTCAGCGGGAATCACACCCCTATTTCTGGCGGTGTTAGTGCCATGCTCTGCCCATTGAGCCACACACACACACACACACACACACATGAATGAACACACTCATGGCATACACAGCTGCCATCCTCATCCTCCTGCTGACCAGTTGACCCCTCCTATTTTCACCTCATCACCCTCCTTTCCTCCTGGAACCCTCTGGTCAAGTCCAGATGTAAATCTCAACTTTCACAAATCACAGAGGGAAACTCCCACTTGTTTTCTTTCCCTCTTAACACAACACCCGGGAAGAACTTGAGAATCAGAGGTGCTGTTCTGGACCAGAACAGAATGCCTTTGTCCACCTGTGTGTGTGTGCGTGTGTGTGCGTGTGTGTGTGTGTGTGTGTGTATTACAAGCAGAGAGATGGGGTCAGACTGTAGCTCCGGTGGGTCTGACCCCCTCTAGGGTGAGGATGTCTGCCCGGTTCAGAGGTCAGGGCTGTAATCAGACTGCTGGCCGCCTTCCCAGGCTCCTTGGCAGCACTGGACAAGTGTGTGTGTGTGTGTGTGTGTCTCATTTGAAGGCCAGGCTCAAGGGTATCTGGTGAATGTATATGTGTGTGTCTGTCTATATGTGTAGGTGTGTTTCTTGGAGACAATTTTACCTCCACTCTTGCCCCCCCCCCCCAGACCCCAGGCATTTACACTCTCCCTTCCACTTGCCTCCTCGCCCCCTCCCCATGCACACACACACACACACATATATATATATATATATATACACACACACATATATATACACACACACACACACACACACACACACACACACACACACACACACACACAAACACCGCCCCCTCTTCCCTTGCCAGCTGGACATGGCCCTGTCTGTGCCTGGCCTCGATTACGAGGTGCAATTGTCTCAATGCTAAATGATTGCCATTGGGTTTGAACAGTAATGGTGATTGCTGGCTGACTCCCACACACCTGTGCGCCCTCATGTCATTCATTTCTGTTTCATTTGTTCCTTCTAATCAGGAATGCAGCATACACAAGGAGAGGTTTAACATCAGCCTCTATGAGGGCCGAGCTAAGAAAGGCTCTGATTGCTCTTTGCTCCCTGTCAAAGTGCACTTTACTGCCCAAACAAAACACTGTCCTCCATTCTTGTGTTTTTGTAATCCAGCTGAGATTCAAAATGGAAGCTGTGATAGTTTGTTATAGCTGCAAACCTGCACAAATACCATGATTCCTTATCTTCTGTCTTTTCAGTATGAGTGCGGTGTACCTCCTCTGCTGTGGTTGCCAATGGAGATGGAAGGCAAATGGTGATAGGCGGAGCTGCGGGGTCAAAGGTCAAAGACTCGCCCAACGTAATGGACATCAATGAACTGAAGAAGCTAGTGAGTGGCCTCTCTTTTTGTTCTCACCAATGTTTCAGTCTCACATTCACTTGTCATTTAAAACCCCTCCATTACTACCCACTGATCCAGCTCTTCCCATAATACTTTTCCCTCCTCTGTACTTCACTTACAAAAAAAAAAAAAGGAATATCCGACTTAGAACCCACAACTGGCTCTGCGTCGGCCATCAGCTACTAAATCAGACATAATGGTGAAAATGAATGGTTTCCCACAGCAGGCTGAGCATTTGAGTGACAGCAGAGCAACAGTGTGGGAGATCCTGCTGACCAGAGTGTTTACTCTGCGGACACTTTCGGCAGGAGATGTGAAGGGCTCTGCTTCGGCTCAGACAGGATTTATTACCCTCAATGTCCTCAGTTATTAAGTACAGTCTTTCACAACGCCTACAGCGCTCGCCCCCTTCGTCATAAACTTCTTAAAACTTCACACACACGCACACACACACACTGTCTGGACACTTCCTCTCCAAATGGAAGAGGGGGGAATAAACCGTCATCTCACATCTTTCATCCATTCAGAGAAGGAAAGGGTCTTCACTGAAGAAATGGAGATTAAGTAAGAGAGAGAGTAAGAGATCATTGAAGAGGTGGAGCTGAAAACTGACTCGGGTAATCACCCAGTGACTCCGGGCAACAGTAACTGCTCACAGTTCACCTCCGTCCCTTGAAAATCCATCAGCGGTCCGACCGCAGACGACACCTTACCACGTCTGTAACCAACATGGCGGTTTGGTTCTCGTTACTGTGGTTGTAGCTCTACCTCCGACTCTTTAAATAAACAGTGCCCTCCGTAACCGCAGCAGCGCTCTCACAACACCATCTCCTATTCCCTAATATGCAGCACACAAGCCCTAGTTCTGCTCAATTCAGCCTGACGGATGGACAGGATGGCTTGATCTGCTCTGTTTCCTCTCTCTCTCTCTCTCTCTCTCTCTCTCTCTGTCTCTCTCTCTCTCTCTCTCTCTCTCTCTCTCTCTCTCTCTCTCTCTCCCTCTCTCTCAGTGCCTGTGATGGATGCCTCGGGTCTGGTTTCTCGCTGAGACACAACATGGCCAAACAAACAGATTGTGGTGAAATCAGCCCTGACGCAGAAATGTATATAATAGAGCAGGCACTGATGGGGTTGAACGCACTTGCACACATGCGTGCACACACACACACACACACACACACACAGACACACACACACCGCCACTGCCCGTATACATACACACAAGCGGCCAGACTTCACTTATCATGCTCGGGGGAAAGGGGGAGTGTGTGAGTAAGTGAGATGACCAGGTTGGGAAGTCATCATCAGCCTGTGAGTAGTAACTGGGTCTTCCTCTGCTCCTCTGATTCTGCTGAAAGACGAGCAAGACCGCCTGGATCCCCATCTGGCTCTGACAGCTAATTGTTGAACTTCTGTGATTGCTGTAATTACTCACGGCAGGACACCGTGCCTCAGACATGGGGGAGGGATGCTCCACTGTTTGTTGTTAGAAGTAGTGTAATCTATGTTTTATCTCTGTCGGTTGGGTTGATTGGGATACTTAAGTTTTACTCAACAGTTGTTATGTGTGGCTGGGTAGCCGAGGGGTTAACGAGACTCTTCTTCAGCTAAAGAAGTATGTTGAGAAGCATCTGCCCTGCTGAAGTGTCTGTGAGCAACACACTGAATCCCTACCAGCTCCAGAAGTGCCTTTTCTGACCCTGACCTTTGAGTTCCCTGTAGAGCGGGAAAAGCCAAAAGAGAATTTCCTTGCAGGGATAAATGAAGTCTGACATGATTACATTATTACCACCAAGATAAATAAGTACACTGCAAAAATTGACTTGTTAAGTTATTTTATCTCTTGTATCCAGACTCATCAAGCTTATCTTAGGCTTTTTTTTTGTGAAATCATCTTACTGCGCTGGCAGACCAGTTTTACTGGTAGTTTTACCATTTACTTGGTAAAAGTGAAATTGTCTTGGAGAAAGTTTATTGGAGAAAGTTTATTGTTTCAAGATGTTCTTCATTGTTTTATGAAAGAAGTCATATTGGCATGCATCAAGTGAAATTTATTGAAACCAGCAAGATTATCTGCCAGTGCAGTGAGATAATTTGACTAAATATATCACAAAATAAGCTTGATAGATCAAGTTAAAATCACTTGACAGCTTGCCATTTTTTTTGCAGTGTAGAAATTGTGAGTACTTTGAAGATTGATGATGTTTTTGATTGTGTGTGTGTGTGTGTATATTGTGAATGAATAACTGTTGCTTGTGTTTCTGTAGATTTCAGAGCTACAGAAGGAGCTTGCTGAGCTTGAGAATTGCAATGAGGAGTTGGAGGATGAGATTGCCATGAAGAAGGAAGCATACATGGATGAGATTGCAGAGCTGGAGGTACGAGGCTGGACTGGATTATTGCCTTTAATCATAGGCTGCAATGGACCAGTGGTTTGGAGCAATTCTGCCTTTTAATCTTGTCCTCTAACCCCCCACGCATGTTATTCAGTGTACTATAGATGAGATGAGGCACCAGCAGGTTGACTACCGAGCCCAGATGAGGGAGCACTGTGAAGACTACAAGGAGCTGCTCAGTGAGAAGATGGCCAGAGACCTTGAGATTGCTGCCTACAGGTCAGAGAGTCTACTGTAATAGATCTGGTCAGATGGTATTTGCAATGAATGTGTTTGTTTAAAACTGCACAGAGTGACAGATGGTTGGGATTTACCGATTCAAGACAATGCAGATCAGGTAAGTTATCAATCATAAAAATGTATCCTAAACTGACTTTCAAATATTTTCCTGTGAATGTCTTTCTAGTTGTTATTGCATTGTCCTGTGTGTCAAATCCCATCCATTTAGGGCCTAAATATGCTGTATAAATAAAAACAAACAAACAAACAAAAAAAAACGTAAATGTTTGACCCAGTTCTCTTGTGTACATTTTCATTTTTCATGCATATACTGCACTTGAGCACAGTGGTCCTCCATGCCTTCGTGCCTCTGATTGCCCATTCTTGCTGTAGGGGGTCAAATGAAAAGAGACTTTCCCTGTGGTGCTCAATAAAGTATCACACATTATTAAAAACCTGCCAAGGAGCATATACAGTACTTTTAAGGGGGAAGTACAGTATGATCATGAGATGATTTCATTAGATTTGAATTAACTTGATCTATTTTCATTTGACATTCTTTACATATGAGCAAATGTCAAAACACACCTGTGCACATGTGGCTCTCACCAACATCTGAGCCACGTTTCCACATGGGCATCATCCCCCTGAATAGCACAAGGTAGTTACATAAGATCCTGTGTATTGGAAAATGTTTGTCTAGTATTGTCTAAGCATCTGATATAATGTCACCTGGACATCCCCCATATCCATAATAAGATATTCCTGTAAACAAAGGGCTGACATCATGGGGTCACAGGAAACGGCTCCTGAACGTGATGCAGTTTCCTGTATGTGACCTTGAAGATATTTTATGTCATGCCCTCCTTCAGGACGCTTAACCATCTGCCATCCTGGTATGTAGAGTGACGCACTTCAGCCACCTCGGCCCCCCTGCCTCGGACTTCCCCCTGCTTCTGCATTAGCCCCTCCATCGCCCGTCCGACTGCATCTGACCCCCAGGGGGCCCCGCTGCCGGCCTGAGCTCAGGAAGAGGCAGACCCGCACAATACCTCATTAGAATGGGCAAGGAGGACCTCACACTGTCAGAGCTGTGTGTTGGGCCACCGCCAGCTCCTTTCTACGCCAGCCTGTTAATGTCAGCCCCCCCACACACACACACACACATTTCCAGATTCGCCACAGTTTTAAAACCCACTCGTTACACAACAGACTGTCCCAAAGACATTTAAGGCGCAGGAAAGGCAAACAGTCGGTGCCAACTTTTTTTTCCTCTTTCTTTATTTACTGGATGTGTTGTCATCCGTGGTTAAAACCATGAATAAGAAATGAAAATGGTGGTTGTTTATGCTCTCTGTGCTGTGGCAAACTGTCTGCACAACAGACCCTAATGACCCTAGACTGCCATTACCGAGTGGCATATCGCCTGTGGAAGGATCTCAGAGTACTTTGGGCAGATGCTCACCGCTGTTGCTCCCCAATGAGCTTGTGTTAATGTGAGCCTTATTACATTGTAATTCAGTCTGCTGTGAGTGTGGTCTGCTCATGATGCTAGATGACACGACATCAAGCAGTTGAGCTGAAATTAAGATCCTCCCTAGCTAGGTGACGATTTAGCGGTGGGTGACTGTTGGTCTCTGTTGCATGCAGATATAAAAACAACACATTAAGTATACAAAGTTGAGGAATATGCCGAGAAATGTTTGATGATCATTTGCAGGCTGTGTTTATTGAATTGGGAAATCAACATTAGCCATTCAACAGTGTGCTGGGTTGAAACATTTAGTGTGATATGTCTTCAACTGTCTTTTGACTAAACTTGGGCTATAATTGTGAGTGCTTCACCTTGGCCACCTGTGAGTTGTGTTTTATCTTCTTCTCCCTCTCAGGGGTCTGATGGAGGAAGAGGAGGAGAGGCTGTGCAACCTGTGACAGGAGACCGGAGAGCCAGACTGGCTGGCTGGAGGGTGGATAGACGCCCCCCACATGGATTAGAAATAGACAAAGAGGAACACCAAAAAACCAGACCCCAATCGGCCCTAGGAAGAAGCTTAAGGTACCGCGCAGCAGTTTGAACAGATGTAAACTTATCATGACAGATTAATGCTGTCTGGAGGCCCAGGCTGGCCTGTTGATAACCGGCCGCTGGCAGATGACCCCCCCAAACTACAAGAAAGATGGAACTCTCTAAAATCAGGTGGGGGATGGCGCTACTACGGGTGTGTATTCATTTCAGATATGAGTGTGTGTATCCATTCAGTGTCTGTGATCTACAAGGCAGGGATGTTTCCTTAAGTGGTCTCTATCTCTACTAGCTCACTGATATGATCCATAAATGTTTTTGTCTCCTCTCTGTTGAACATTTCCCACGCAGACACATAGAAACGCACCAAGACACACACACACACACACATATACAGAAAGCCTGTGTGGCTCCGTAGAATCGTTCCCTTCCTGATACCACCTCATCCGTCACTCAAACACAGTCTGATTACTAGCTCTTAACCTTTGACCTCTCCGCTGTTGACAAACGTATGGACAGCTCTCTCTCCCCAATAAGATGTTCCTAACCCAGTCAAGGCGGGTCGCTTTCCGTTTTAGCTTTTACAGTCATGCGTGTGTGTTGGTTTTACACACAACTGGCAGCCAAGCTGGTCATGTGTGCAGTGTGTTTGGTTTGCAAATGGTTCATGAAGTTGTTTTTCTGTAGTTCTTACAGAATGTGCACCTGGATCGCTCCAAAAGAAAAACCCTGTGTGATTAATTCTTTTTTTTTTTTGTTTAAAAAGCAATGGAGCAATTTGCTGTCATGTTTTGAAATAAGTGTTGGGTAATTATTTCTTTGGTAATTCTTTCCTTTCCTTATTTTTTTACATGAATATCCAGTTCTGCTCGCATAATGACAGATTCTTAGCAATCATTTACGTTTTTGGTTGGTGACACCCGCTTCTGCACAAGAATCAGCATGTACTTTGAATTTAAATGGAATAAAACCATTTGCTTGAGAGATCACGTCAAACAGTGTGACTTTTGTGAACATTTAGCTTTTATCGGGCTCCCCCTCACTATTAAAACTGTGCAAAGAACGGGATGATTTATGTTCTGTGATCCTTCTTTCATTCATCTTCATGCTTAACCTAAGATGTGAATGTTCCCAGCTATTAACAGTTTCAAAGGCTTGTTAGCTCTGCCATAAAGATGAAAAATGCCGCTAATAACGGATCAGATAAGATTAGCCACAGTTGGTGAACTTCTGGTGATGAGAAGTTAGCCTCTGTAATAAGTGAGTTCAGCGTCTGGAGAAGGGGCTGGGGCTGGGTGGCCTCGGTGACTTGTTTAATTGTCCCGACGTGAAACATGGCTGGCCCGGGACGAAGCCGCTGTGTCTGTTTTCTCAGGGTCGCAGTGCTCAATCATGTCCTCAGAAGACGTATATTCCCTCAGCCCTCCAATCCTATACCTCTCACATAAAAAAAAGCCCCACAAACCGCCTCAACACCCCTGATCTCAAGGGACTGCTCTGTCTTGGCTTTGTGGTTAATACGAAAATATCTGTCTCATTTTCTCGTCTCTAAGGAAGGGAGGCCAAATGTTTTGCCCTAAGAGTTGTATTTCCCCCCTTTTACCTCCTCTGTTTCTCTAAATTCGTCTCTCGAGGAAAGGTGGTGGAATGTCTACCAAGCAAGCAAATATCAGCATAAATACACTAGACTTGGTTAGCAAAATTAAGACTTTTTAAGCCTTCTTAGAAAGACCCAACCCGGACACAAACTGACTAGCTTTGGAAAGTTGGTGATGCCATATCGATTATAGCTACTTTTATAGGACAAAAGTATTTTTAATGCTCTTGAGTGTGGAGACCTCTGTACCTCTCTGTATTCCTTTGCCCCCATCACAAGGCCTTGACAACTGAGAAAAATGCCTGTTAACCCCTAAAACCTTGTCTGTGACACTTGAGTGGCCCGGGGCAAGACTCCGGCACCTCTGCTCCTTCAAGCCGGACAATTTGATTTGAAGGCGGGGAGTTTCAAAGCTGAGTCACGGGTCAGTGGTCAGGGAGTGGCTTGGCCTTTTCATCCCTTTGGCCTTGATGGATTCAGTGGATGGGGGGTTGAGAAAGCAGCAAGAACTGACCAAACACCAACAAACAGAGAAGTCATTGGAAATAAACTGAGGATTTTGCCCCTTAGCCCTAACGTATGGTGTAAGTTTGAATGTTTCAGCATGATTTGCTCGTGCTGACACAAACCATTTCACACAACATATGCTGTGGCCATAACATCTCATTGACTTCACATGGTGAAGGAATGTCTTCACATTAAGAGTGGCAGGGCCTTGCCTGATGAATTATGACATCTGAACCCATTGTATCAGTCAACATATCTTCAATCTGCAGCAGAGGAATTTGATTAAGGCCTGAGGTAATGGTAACCAGGTCAGCTTGTATGACTCAGCGGCTCACCTGTCACCTACACATAGGTATCCCCAAAATCCCCTTATCCCCTCTAGATCACCCAGGCAAATAAACACTGTCCTCACCGCGGAGAAAAGTAATTTTTTAAAGTTTCTTCCAGGCGGTGTGGAAGTAAAGGGACCAAGCTGGTGTTTGGAAAGCAAATAAATAAAAGAAAACGGGGTTGAATCGAGGACGAAAATAAGAACTGTAAAAATATACAAAGGGGAGAGAGCTATTGAGAAAGTATTTCCTTAACAAGAGGGGAACAAATAAATTATGGGGCCCCTCTCCCTCGAGACGGGACTGGCACGCCCGAGGGTAGCAGGAAGTGGGCATCCCTCTCTTTTTATAGGGGTCACAGACAGGCTTCCACTGTGGGAGAGACGGGATATCACACTGCATCGGGCCAGGAGTCCTGAGAAAAAAACTACATTTGCAGCATTGCCTTCTAAAGGGAATGTTTACACACACACACATGCACACTCAGCTCTTTCACACTGTGTTTATATGCCATGCTATGAGTAATGAGTAATAAGGATGGTGGTAGTGTGACTATGTAACCCCAGGGTCCCCCATCATGTCATTGGTGTAGTTTTTGGCCTCCTCATATCTGCAGTCCCACTTGGCATGTATAACTGAGAGACTGCTGACAGCCGTGACCCCAAATTTACCCCACACTCCCCACATGTCCGTCCCACAGCAGGTGGCAAACACCGCCGACATGAAACTTTACTGCATATCCTTCATCTTACGTCGTTTGCTGTGAATTTTTTGATACCTTTTATTTCTTGGCAAATACTTCAATCCGGTCTTGTCTTTTTAATCAGGAGATAAAGCAAAGCAGCCTTTTCAGTCTCTGTTGATTTCCCCAAACTCCACACAGCGGGTGAGTCTCGGCCAAAGTTGATAAAAGTTTCCCTTTTGTCCCTAAGTGTTCAATTAATCAACTTCACAGGGTGTAATTGATGGAAGCGGATAAAAGTCTTGGCTACAGGGAACGCTAGAAAACAGCCTGGATTTGTATTCTGCTGCAGTGGCTTTCATACCCATTAATGGATGTTAGCATCTTTTTAAGCGCAGTGACTTTATTGTCAGCCCAGGGCTTACACAGATCCAGCCATTTGCAGTATTGGATTCTTGGCAGATGGCCTGTGTGGATCATGGCCACCCTTGAGTTTAGTCCTCACGTTAAGCATCACCTTGTCAGTGAATGGGCTGCTCCCTGCACTTACCCTAGATATAGGAACTTATGTCTTCACAGTAATGGGTCTCTTATCACTTTAGGTTTAAAAATGATTTCATATTACATAGTTGCTGCAAGAGGTCCTCCCTCCTGGCACTTAAAATTATATTTTTTTTATGGAATTTCTGTGTTGATAAATTGTATGTAATGATATACTGTGATTTCATATCATATATATTAAATTGCACTGGATTAAATTAGACTGTATACAGAGAGACTATCAGGAAAGATGGAAGAAAGGGAGGAACAACACAACATCACAAGTGGTACAGTATCTGCTTTACCCCATTGACCCACCAGGACTGGCTTCAATTTGACATAATGTAGTGTAACCCCCTGTGCCAGCATTTACACTGTGCAAATTGATCTTATTAGTGGTTTATTAAGTCATTCAAAATGTCTTATTTAGGGTTTGTAAATGCTTTGTTATGCTTCTGAAATTCCACAGGTACTGAAAGGATTTTTCTTTTTTTTTTCTTTTTACCATTCATTGACTTATTTGAGCTCATAACCAATTCCTCTTCCTGTGCCTCTGAGGACTTGGAACCAGAGCACCAGTAGTCCAAACTATCATAATTTGGGCTGGGAGTAAGAAATCACATGTGTCACAGTTTATGTCGGCAGTCATGGCCTGGAGCTATGGCTGGTTTAGAATTTGGAACAAACTACGAAATCATTTTCTTTGTGCACCAGTCATTCATCTTGTCCCAGACACCCAGACATCTAGGCCTGCTTCCTCTCAACACTGACATGACCAGCAGGTAACTTCAATTTTCCATTTCCCATGTATTTTTTTTTAAATTCTATTTTACATGCATTACATCCAAATGTAATCTGCGTGTAAATTGACAAAAGACTTGTAGACCGTTAAGACTGCAGTACGTAATCAAAATCTACATGTCTTTGGTTATTTGGATAAAACCGTTAAGTGTCACATAAAAGACCCCAACATATGGAGCAAATTGAGATTACTTTGTTGTGTTAAGAAGGTTAGCCACCAATTTAATCTTGGAATTCTCTACTCCATTACTTACAATGGGGGGCCAGCTCAACCACTCTACATGGACTCAATCCTTATTGTAGTCCAACTTTAAGTAGACTCTTTGCTCAGCTTGTCTCCCGAAACCCTTCATAAGTGACCATTAAATGGATGGTTGAGTGTTCAGCCACCAGTGAGCCTCAGTAGAGCTACTACAGGGCCTTATTGCCCTTGTGCTGTTTCACCTTAGAGGCTCACCAGAGGACTTGTCAGGCCTGCGATGTTTTACAGCTCAGTTTGCAGACAAAACACTTCTCAACCGAATCCCCCAACAACATCTGCTGCCAATTTAGCTGAGGCATTCCTGCAGTCTGTGCTGTTTAATATTCACAGGGGTTAGGATCTGCCGGGACAGGGGTGGACGGTGACGGTGTGGAGGGGGCCCACCAATCCCTCTGTCCAGAGTCCAGACATGGTGAAAAATGAGGGGTTAAGAAAGAGTGAGCTGGAGCAGGGGTGGGTTAACCGGGCTAATTTGCAGGGATAATAATGGCGTTCACACAAGTCCTTTGGGGAGCGGTGGCGTGGAACATAGACCTGACGGTGCAACCACACAGGAAGTTTACAACATGGCCCGGCAAATCAAAACGTATTTAATCATCAAACAAGCAGTGAGGAGCTGGCGGCAAGGCCAGAGCCAGCAGCCATCCTGAAGATGAAGACAAATGTTTAGAGAGAGGGCCAGAGAGAGCGCCAAATCTGCACCTCAAATAAAGACTTCAGAGTTGAAGTCCCAAGTTTTATTGGCCTACTCTAAGCACAGCACGTCAAAGGTGCACATTTCCTTTTACTCCTGCCAAGTGCCTTCAGCATGATAGTAACATTATAGAGTAGATTTTAAATGTTTTTAATGGTTTTCATGTGAGTACCTAAAAATATATTGTTGTCCCATGGAATGGACTATAAAGATGGATGCATTGCAACTTTTATAGGAAATTACTTGCGCATGGTAGAACTAAAATCAGCATTTTACTAGCGAGTCAAAATATCCTGCATATACACAAACACTTGCCATATGTTCTGCCTGACTGATGTGAGCAGAGAAGAATAACACTGTTAATTGATAATTAGACCAATTGCAGAGAATCTTTCAGTGTGGCCACACAATGTCCTGGTGAATTTTAAAGGATATATCCCAGGCGTTCCTAACTTTAGAAATAGGGGAAATTCCGTCCATTTCCCTCCCCATGGTCCAAGTTTATCTGTATATGCTTATTTCGATGAGAAAGTATATTTTGTGGTGTATATTATGTTAGCCTAACCTTGGAGGAAATACAATACCTTGCAGAGGCAGCAACCTTAAAATGCAAGCAATAATACACAGGACCTAAAATACTGAATTCATACCATATTTGTTATAGTGGGACACAGTCCACGTTTGTGGGAATATTTATCTTTCATCGAGTCCAGTAGCTATCAATAACTCCATATTTGTTTCAGGGTGGAATGGCAATGTATGTAAAAATAAATTCTGTCTGGATTTATTGCAATATGCGCCCTTGTTTCCAACTGTGTACACTCGCCCTGTTGAGAGTGAGGATGGTATTTCAGCAGTTGACACAACCGGAGCTGTCTGATTCTCCAGGAAGGGTGACGTAGATCGTGTGACACCTCTGTTGCTCCCTCGCTAAAGGACACCCCTTCCCCTTACCATGGCAACTGCATAAACATCTGCCTGCCCGTTCGAGGGAAGATCTTGTGGGAATATACAAGGGTGCAGTTTATTATACATAAGAAGAGTCCCAGCTTGTGTGCATGTCCACATTGCTGTTTAATGGGCCGAGAGAGCTATATGTGATAACGAGAGGATTAGGTTCCACATTTATACACACTATGTCTTATGCACAGTGTTGCACAACATGTGTGATGTGAACATGGGTGAAATCAGATGGCATGCACTGGCAGCAGGTACTGTACATAATGTGCTGTTCATCCACCTTCACAAAATTCAAGCAGATACACGGCACATGACATCCCTCTATCTTGTCATCTTTTCATCCAGTGACCTGGAAGTAAGAGGGCACGACATTTTTCTTTTCCAAGAGCAACTTTATGTGACACCGTGTGATGTGCGTTACTCCGCTTTCTGCCTTTCCCTCATCTTGGAACTGTGTAGTTGTGTAAAAATAAGTTTCAGGGATCAGTTGTTACATGGCATCCACCAGCCATCCACACTTCTGAACATGTTTCACATTCCCACTGCATGCTTTCCATTACACAGAGGAGCAATTATGCTTTATGTTGACAGAATCTCTAAACATTCAGTGTATAAGGAGCAGTCCAGCCATGCTGAGACTAGAAGGACTTCAGGGTGACTGAAATGCATGCAGTGGCCTCATTTTAACAGTTGGTTTAAAAAAAAATTATTAATGGCAACACCGTCCTACAAAACCAAACAACATTAACTGCGTGAGTAGTGAAATTGAGGAAACTTCAAAATTTATCTCCTGTCCTGAAAAAAGTATTGCTGTTACACAAGTGGACTGTATTTAACATTTATGGATATAACTATTAAATTTAAACCATCGTCAAGACCTTTGACTTCCACACATAAAGTAGTTACTGCTGTTTGCCTTTGCTGGGCAGAGTGGCAGAAAAAAGGCTTTTCCGACCAATAGTAGATTAATTGTATTATACTGTTGACCCCCTTCATCAAAGGCACAAGAATCTGAAAACTGAATTTTGAACTGAATAGTTTTCTAACCCTAAAATCAGTTGCAACAGTATGGTGAAAAATGGGCAAGTGTCTGCTACTTAAAATGCATTTAGACAAGTTAGAATTGACCATTATACGTAATAGGTTGAGAATGACCGGTTGGTTAAAGCCACAGTCGGCACCATGAATAGCTGATCTCTATCTTCAGTCAAAGTCTTAGTTGTGGTTTGTGGCTTGAGTTTTCGTATGTTTTCTATACTGTAAATGAAGTGTATCCAATGGGATAATAATGTGTTAGATATCCCGGTTGGGCATAGAGCTACATTGTTTTTCAGGAGATGCAGACCGTGTCAAATTCAAAGAGCCAAAGGTTTGTTTTGGTGCTTTGGTTGCCTTTTGAGCTGTGTTGTTGGCACATGGCGAAATGTCTGTGGAAGCTGCCAGTGGCTGGGGTCACTACAGTGTGAGTCCTAGTTGTAGTTCTAGTTCGCTATGACTATAGAGCTACTCATGCTGAATCAGACTGAGAACACACACACGCACGCGATTCCACTACTACCCTACTATGTGGTTTTGAATGGAAGCACTATTACTGGAAAAGTGTCGAAATATGTTTTTTAACGGAGCTATGGGGCAGCAGCTAAGGGAGACCGTCCTTCAGCTGGGAACTTGAGTTTATATTATTATTATTATGCAGGTGGCAAAGTCACCTTATACATTATTCTTTTAACAGGAGAATACCAGTGTAATTTAGAGTTACAGCCCATTTACTTCTGTTTATGTCTAGGTTATATTTACTAAATTATTATTTTTTTAACATTTTCTAATTTTTCATCCTACTATAAAATGAGGAAAACTCTGTCTGTCTGTCTGTCTGTCTGCATTCATTTTGCTCCTCAATGGGTTGGCCAATCAATCTGAAACTGCACATGGGCATTGAGCATTGGCATAGGCAGGGACTGACGAAGCTGATTTTTCCATTTTCCCAAATTTACGCTGTTTATGCACATTTTTGGCAAGTCTGCACGTAGTTGTGGCGCGCGCATCCCCGGGTATGGACTAGTCATTTTGAAAATACAAACTTTATGGTGTCAAACCCAACTTGAAATTACTTGCTGTCCCCGTTAACAAAGACTCCTTAAATAAAAAGAAATGGATGTGACAAAATTTTGTAAGGCGACATGTTTTTTGGGGGATTATTCCCTGGTGGCGACTTCCATTTCTTTCTGTGGGTGTCAGGTGATTGACAGTGAGCAGAGCGTAATGTAATGCACAAACTGATATGAAAACACAAAATTAAATAGCGATTAAACAGAAACTATGACAAAACCAAATTAAGGCTTCATGTTTACTGTGATGGATTATCTAGCTCGGGCAATTTTCAAGTCTGCGGAAGTTGTTTTTCATACTGTATAAAAATGAATGGCAGCAAATGGCTTCTAGGAAAACGATTTTTGTTATCTCCAACTATGCTGACTGTGTGCAGACACCAGCAGGAAGAATGTAAAGGAGAGAGGCAACCCAGACGATCGGCATAAACTTAAAAAAGAAACACCAGTATTATCCATTAAGAAAGTTCTGCCTTATTAGATAGCACATGGTGGAACGTGACAGGAAATATGGAAAGGAAGAGGATGACATCAAAGGTCATGATCTGGATTTGAACCCATGATGACAGGAACACATGGTATGTGCCTCAGCCCGCTGAGCCACGCAGACGTCACCCGTGATTTATCTCTAAACCAAAGTTCAGAATGTGGCACCGAGTTTTTCCTCTATCGCAGCTGAGCCTTGTGTTTGAGGCGCGCATACTTGGGGGATTTTCAAAGTGTCTGCTCTGGTTTTATAGGGCGTCCCCCTGGAATGAGATTACGTTTGAAATTTTTCAGGCTGTTGTTAGTCTAGCAGAGGTCATGTTTACATGAGCGGAGTAGCTGTTGAAGAGACGGCCTCGTGTGGGCCAACTCTCCTGAGCTACAAGGAACGTCTGGGCTTTAAATGGTCAAAATGTTGTGAAGTTTCTCATCACGCTCCCCGAGATAATTGAATTGAACAGCTCTGAATTTAAATTTGAGGAGTCTTGATCCAATTAGTTTGTGAAATTACCTCACTGTAACAGTCTTGAATATTAATATACAGTATGATATCCAGGTGCAGCAGGAAAGAGTGCATACATACCCTCTTGATAATTCTGTAATTGTATTGTTAGAGCTGGAGTCCTGGATTATTTGTGTAGTTTGTGGTTTCCCTCACTGTTCGTGTGTTACTGTGTGTTTACACCCAGACACTTGACCTTTTGAGACCTGAGTCATGCCAAATCATTCAAATCCAGTATCATCCTTATCAGTCTGTGTACACTGGATAACCCCCCCCCCCCCCCTCCCCCCTCCTCCCCCCTGCCTTACCCTGGCGTGTTTGTCTGAGCTGTGATTGGTTGGTCCGCAGCCTGACCGCACGCCTGTACGACGGCCTTGGCGCTTGCTGCTGCTGTTTACCTGCAGTGGGCCGATCGTCTCTGGGAAATGTAAGAACACATCCTGGCTGGGTTTTGGTGTTCTGTGCATCATGACACCCACAGCCAAGGATGAAAGTCAGTTTACCCACATTTTTAGCTGCAACCAGCAGCTGGTACAGTATAAGTCACTCTGTTAGTCGGTCAGTATAGGGTCTGATGGTCTGTTGGTCCCAAAAATTACATAGATATCTATTTAGATATCGATTTAGTTCACTTGGTAGGGCAGCAGACTTTCATTCGGTGATTTGCAGTTTATCACAAATTACATGCTTGATAGATAGATAGATAGATAGATAGATAGATAGATAGATAGATAGATAGATAGATTGATAGATAGATAGATAGATAGAATTGTTAATAAATAATTACATAAATTCTTACATATTATATGTTGTGCCCAGCTATATTTTCTCATGCTGGTAACGCTTTATTCTCTGGGTCCGCAATTTCCTACCATTGAACATTACTATATTTTTTCCTATGATTAGTACATAATGTCATGGTTCTTACCAGGAAACTTCCTAAGAAATAAACAGTTCCTCTCTGGGAAATTATTAGGAAATTGTGGACCTGGAAAATAAAGTGTTGCCCAAATGCCAAGTCCCCTGCCTGCCTTAGGGTCGAATCACCCCAAAAAATGCTGAAGTTGAGTGAACTGCCAACTACCTTTTTGGGGGGAAAAGTAAGCAAGTAATGTGAGTAATGCAAACTACATGAAAATCTGGTATTCATAAACATAAAAACATAAATTAATACAATGAAAATACATGGCTTTTTTACTTGTTTGTTTATATTGGCGGTGGCTTGCCTAATGGAGAGCACCAGCTGGAGTTCATAGTCCTTGCTGATGCTGCACACATAATCTGCTGTTCCCTTAGCAGCTACTGCTAACGCACTCAGTATTAATGACTTCTCAGAGGCTATTCCTTCCCTCTGCAACTGTTTCTGAAAAGATCATAACAGTAAGTTTTATCTTTTCAGCATTAACCTGCTGCCTCTTGTCTGCAGTCTTCACCCTGCAGCGCGCCCAACTCGTCTCCCTGTGGCACCCGTGGTCAGTCCGCTCTGTATATTGCTGATGTCTGTGTTTACCAGCCTTACATAAATGTTAACCAGAGATGTCACCCACTAACACACATACACACGTGCTTACCCATGTGCACACACACCCACGCCCGCCCGACACACACGCATACATACACAGATACTATGCACGCACGCTACACAAATACACACAAACACAGTAGAAGAGGTGAGGAAAGTCTTCAGGGTGTGTGTTTGATAAACAATTCAGAGGAGATAATTAGTTGATAAGACATCACTTTGATTTACTGCGGGGACTCAACTCCATCTATTGCCTGCAAGCCGAGCCACACTCTCAAGCTTTGTATTACCATATGCTGAATTTTTAATCAATTAACGTCCTGAAGGAGAAATGGGGAAAATGCAGATTCGCTCCAGTGGGAATGTAGGGGCAAGGACAATTCTCTGGTATTTGCATATGGCTCATGCTTGCACTCTTGTGTACAGTTCTAATGCGTGCTCCTATGCAGCTTTGAGTGACTGTCGAAAAAACTGCTGTCTGCCATTTCTGAAGCAATTAGTAGCTCTGACCACTCAGACAGCTGGCCAATTAAGACTGCGCTCGTGGCTGCTGCTGCCTGATGTCTGTTGGGCTTCACACAGAGGTGTAGATGGGAGGACAAACTCATCTCTCCATAGTGGGGGGAGAGATGCCAGGAAAGCTTGGCTGTGTCTGAGAGTGCCGTGTCTGTGTGCTTCTCGACTGGCTGCGCGAACAGATAAGAAAGGAGGGAGAGGGAGAGCTGCTGATTCTGGGTTTATTCCACATCCCCCTTCTCCCTCTCTGTCTTTCTCTGTCTGTGCAGCTGCAGGTCTGGGAGCTGACCTGCATTAAGACATCAGAAACTGCCTGACGGGCTAATAGGAATGGTTTTCTAGAACATCTTCAAAAGCTTGTTAAACTGTAGAGTTTTGGCAGCGATTTAAGGAAATCTGCTATTACGGTTTAGATAGAGTTCATCTAATCCGTGTTGGCAGATTAGAAACGGCTGGACATCGCCCAAATGCTCCTTCACTAACTGATGGCTCTATCTCCACACTAATGTATTTATGAGAGATGTAGAATCCACAAAGCCAACCTGTTTCTGTGTTATTGGATGAATGAAGCTCACAAGCCAAGATTTCTTTTGTCCTATTACTTTCCAAGTAACCTAATGCACTCAAGAGACTTCTGCACGGTGTTGTCATTATCGGAGAGTACTATCCCGAGATAAAAATCCTCTCTCTCCCTCTTGCTCTCTCTCTCCCTTAAGGCACTGTGTGTGTCTTCTAAGACTATTGTATAGGTTGTTGACATTCGCCTATAGGGTTCTCCAATGTGTACTGTAACCCAGTCATTTTTCTTTCATTGTGTTTTGTAAATCTTCTGATGCTGATGGAAAAATAGCTTTGGTATGGAGTGGCTAGCCAGTGGGCATCTGACAGTGATTTGCTGATCTTGTGCAATTGCATGATGGCTCTCATCTTCTAAGGCCACAGGCCCCCAAGAGCCAGCCAATCACTGCCCCTCAGCACTCTGCTGTTGGCAATTATAGGTCAGTGTGTGTCACGACATCATTGTCTTTCGTTTGAATGGCTTGGTCCCACTGCAATCTGTTATATGTTTTCTCTTTGCTATTTAAAGTGGAACAGAAATCCGGTAATAACGTGGCCACTGTTTTCAGAATCATTGTTGTATGATTTGTTTTAGAATACCACTCCCTTGCAAAACCCCAGGAGAATGGGAGTAAATGGTGTAATGTGTGTGTAACATTTCTGCTTTTCTCTCAACATGATCCATTCTCTCAACATGAAGCTACCCACATTGGTCCATTAGATCTGCCCCTCAAGTCACTTTGCAATCTTAATGGGGAAAAAAGAAATCTGAGAAACACAAAGCTGTATTAACATCCCTCACTGCCTGTCATGCCCTGACAACTGCATTCTATAATTTTGGTAGAGCTCTCTAAATACTGTAAACTTCGACAGGCCCACACAAAAACATGCATCAATCCCATTGAGCAGAGAAAGGGGAGGATTTTGCCACTTGACAGATCAGGAAAATACCCCGAGGGTAGTGAAGTGACTCATAATGCTGTCTTACACTGTGAATGTGTGTGTGTGTGTGCATGTTTGTGTGCGTGTGTGTGCGTTTGTGTCTATTTGTGTGTGTATGTGGCGAATGGGTTTGGACTGTTAACGCCTCCCTGGTCGCATGGCAGCCCGCGGACCAAAGGGAAGCCTTCCTGACAGGGTCGGCTCAGCCCTCAGAGACACGGCCTCTTAACTGGCCCTAACAAGATAATAACACTGCAAGGTTCCCCTGATCAGCAGCAAATTGTTTCTTTAAATGCTTTGGGGTTAGGGGAGAGAGGAAGGGGGAGAGGTCTTTACTGGCGTGACCTTGAGTGGAACTCATCAACAGTCTCTCTAAAGCCCAGGATGTGCTTTTGTCGGACTATCAGATAATCTGTGCCTTGCACGCAGCTGATAACCATGTCGTTTTGGGTGAAACCCTTGTGATCTGCTCTCTCACTTCCTGGCTTCATACATGTGAAGCCTACACTCTGTTGTGCGGTTAAAGATAGTGCGGCCTATCGAGGAAAAACCTCAAGGACAAACGGGCACTTCAGAATTTTGTGTGAAGCTGTTTACATGTTATCTTGTTAAAAATAACCCATTGGAAAACGTGAGAAAGTGCTAATGTTACAAGACCAAACAACAACAGAAAACATTCCTGTAAAAAACAGTCCTTGCACAATAAAAAGTGTTTGGCTCTTTGTAACATGACAGCACAGCAGGAGGGCCTTGCGCAGTCATGCAATGTCACATAATCCTCTGAGGGTTTCTTGTTTACCGCCTCAAATGTGACCGTAAAACATTTCAGAGTCGTGTGTGTTATCCGTCCCATAATCCCAGGCTTCTCCATGGACAACACTCCTCCACGCTCGTGTAACCACAACCAGGAAGGAGTGGCAGGGAGAGCGGTGCCAGCAGCGGAAAGGAAGTGTCCTCTTGGCCCAAAGACTTTCTTATGAAGAGGGCTTAAGGAAGGTTAATTTTTGTGTCCCAACTCCATCCATCATCAATGTGTAACATTCTAATGATGGGAAAGTTATGACCCTGATTATATTAGCCCACGGGCCGCTGCACTCGCTTTGTTCCTGGCCCGTGAGCTAAGGCTAATGTGGCTAAGCTGTACAGTGTACGGAATAATCCTGGAGGAACTCTTGGCTCATTGACAAGTGTAACGAGTTCAGGGAAAGTTTCAAAAATCATTCGACACCATCGTCATGTTCTCGCAGGAGCGCTTTAAAAGAGGATGCTGACTTCAAAATTACGCTGGATGATACATTGATAAGCACATCCGAAACAACACCCGGTTGGAAACTGTATCTTGACAGCTGATGGAGCCAGTAGTTCCTCTCTCTCCGTCCCCCCACCCCCTCGTCCCCCATTTACCCTTTCACTACCAGACCCTCAACCCCCTCAACCCCCCTCCCAAACCCCCCCCCGTCCTGTGTTTGTGCTGGCTTTGTTTTTACGACCACTCCAGTGATCCGTCGCCACTGCAGAGCTGCTGGTGTTAACACAGCTGAGGTGCATTACACAGACTGTTGTTCCTGCCTCTTACCTGGCTCCAGGCTCTGTTTGCAGTCAGGAGTGTTTTGCCTCGGGAGCAGATGCAGACATGCGCACGCACACACACACACACACACACACACACTTGAATCATTTACTTACGTCCGCATCGATACAGAAGTACATGGACACAAATAATAAAGATGCAATCAAAACTTTTGCAACACCTGCTTGTTACACATGGGCTTAATTTGCAATCACAGGGTGCGCACATAATTGGAGTTCAAGCATTCCAGGTGGTTGGAAGACAGCATTGAACTGGGTAATATCCATCACTGTCAGTTTGTCAGCGGTTCTGTGGGCTTTGTTGGTGGTATTGTGGGACAGCCAACTGCAGTAAAGGTTTTTACGATGTGGCAGGAGTTGATTCTGGGACTCGGTGCCAAGAGCGGTCCAGATGTTAATACTGCAGTCTGTTTCTCGGTATACGTTGAGCTACAGAAGACGCAGAACCCCACATACGTCCCCTCTGTAAATCCCTCTGCTTTCCTTTCCTCTCTCCCTCTCTAGCTGTGGGGAGATTGTCAATAATTAAAAGAACCACAGGAGAGTTAGCGACTGTGTCTGACACTCATTACCCGCCGTGCCTCGCTCATCATCTTCTCAGCCTTTTTTTTTTTTTCCTCACAACAAACTCAATGTACTCAACTTCTCCTTCACCCATCCCCGCTCTCCCAGCAGCGCACTGGTGGCTGGGAGGCAGTGACACACATTCCAGCAGTGACAGTGAACAGGGCTGGAGCTACTCTTTACAGACGGACCTTGAACTCTTTAAAGGGACGTCTGGCCTCGCAGTAATGCCCCTCGCTGCCCCGCTCCACACTGTAACTCTATAGCCTCATTGTCACGCTCCATATCGTCCCGGTGACCCCTAGCCCAATTATACAGCTGACCCAGGCTTGATGATATAACCTTGGGCGTCTTTTGGGGGGTGCTCTGGCTCAGGGGTGCACCTCCTGTCTATCATGCTGTGTCGGCTCTGCGTGCTAACCAGACACTTCCCTGAATGGTCCCAATGGGGGCCTGGGAGGAAGAGTGGCTCCCATTTCACCTCATTGCCTCATTTAGTCTTCCCTTTTAGATAAAATAAAAGAGTGTTTATTTCGCATGAGAAAATAGTCTGCTTGATGTCATCAAATAATCTTCAGTGTTTTCATAGAAATCTTCTATAAACATCATATGTACCATTTCTAATGTTAAACACAGTGTTTTCAATATCAAGAATGCACAGATATTTAATAAAATGACTAATAAAACAAAGAATTGTCGATGGTGCTGATCTTAAAGCTGTTTGTGATGTTTTCATCTTCCCAAGGCAGGTTTAAACCGACGGTTAGTGTTCAAAATGCAAACCTTTTCGGAAAGAGAAATATTATTTGGACACAGTGCATCGACCTTTTCGCTTTTGCTGAATCCCTTTCTGATTATGCAGCAGTTGAGGTTGGGGGAGTCACCTCTGTATGTGGTAATAACTTGTATGATTGCTACATCTCGGTACAGTTGGACTTATCCATAGTCTCCATGCATGCTCAGCAGCTGCGATGCATTAATGTGCAGCATGCTTAGTATGCACTATAAGCTCTGGGTAGGCTGCCTGTCACTGGTGAGGTGTTGCTTGATGGGCAAGGGGTTGATTTACATTTCCAAAGGTATGTGCATATACTGCAGTGACTGAATTTTTATACATCATTCAGCTGAAGCTATATGACACTGGCCATGGCAGAGCTCTTGGGGAAACATGTCTGTCTCTCCCCTATAGAGCAGAGTTGCAGGGCAGGTTCAGTGACGCAAATGCTAATAACTGGGCTGGCTCGAATTTGCCATAACCAAAATAATCAGAAAAAAGAGAACCTGTCAGCAAAGCCTCTGTAGCTGAGCACCTCTACTGATGAGGGGGCTGATTTTTTTTTCTGATTAGACCGAATTTGAATTGAACAATTGTGAGCCAGCTTGTCTTGGTGTTACTAGGCTGCGTCACTCTACTGACAAATGCCTCTCCAAGTGCAGTATCCCTGAATCTCAACCTTACATTTCTGTCTCTTATAACAGTTATGTATTAACTTGCATCTGTTATTCAGTATCTTGACTGCTATGGCTAGAATGTAGATTTACAAAGAAAAAAATGACACAACACAATGTTTTCTTAAAATAAGATTTTTAATATTACTTATTATCATAAAGATATATTTACACACTTTACAGAAATAGAAAATAAAAACACAAAGCTACGCATGAAAGGAAAAAATAAAATAAGTACTCCAAGAGCTAAAGCTTATCTTTTATAAATTAGAAACCAAAAGTTCAAATATGTACACAGTATTTCAACCATTTCTGATACACTTGTTTTATTTATTTATTTATTTATTTCATTTATTTTTGCCCAGTTCAACATCAAAACAGAGACAGGGACTGTACATTTGGCCTGGTGAGTAATATGAGCACACACCATAAACAGAATATAAGAGTTTCAGGAGTAATACATTGTCTTTCAAATGGTTTCTGCTTGAGACCTAGTAACACTGTTGCAATGGCGTGTAAGCCTACAGACTGCAATTCTCCTCAATCTGTTCTGAAGGGTATTGATGGTGGACACAGTGGTTATATAGGTGGAGAATGTGTCGCAATCAAGGGAGGAGGGGCCTGTTCTATTCTGGGTATGGGAAGTCTCATTTTGAGGCTGCAAGATAATGACAGATCATACTCATTTCCCACGGGAGATAAAATCTAGTTATCCTTTGGATTGCCCGGCCGGTGGAAATGTGTGAATGCATTGGATTGAATATCAGCCACTTGATCCTGCAGACACCCACTCTGAAGGCCGACATGATACAGTATGATGGGCTTAGAGATTCACAAGGTAAATCATGGAATGTGTTGCATGCCAACTCTTTTTCTGTGTCCTCAATGAGTGATTTTTTTTTGGTTCGTGTTTATTTTGAAAGGAATTTTATCTGGCAGAGAACTGAGAGAATAGTAGGCTACGACAATAATATAAAAAATTAAGAACCTTGTGGTTTTCAGTGATTTTTTTGTGGGGGTTACTGTCCACAGCTAGTGGGAAACGGCGACCAGTGGCTAAGCTAATATTTTATAACCTGCTATCTGCACGCTAACCAGCTGCTAGCTTATTCTCATCTCCACCAGTAACACAAATCCATCTCTGCTCATCCCCACTCCTTACACACTCCCAGCCAAATGCATTTGGACAAAAGTAGAAGAAAAAAAAAAAAAAACTAAACACAAAGGGGTAAGTTCTCAGAACAAACATTTTCTACCAGGAAAACATGCTAACAAGTGCATAGGAACATTACTCAGGCCTTGTGATGGTCACAGAGAAGAGGAACTGGAGAGGAAACAATGAGAGGATAGGAATCGTTTCTCTTGTGTAAGCCTTGCTGGAAAAGACCATTAAGGAAAATGGTTTTGCTCCCCGAGCATAATGTATTGGTTTATCATTAGTTTGAGCCTGGACGTGCTTGTCCTTCCACACCACAAGGCCCATTAACCTGATGTGCAGGGGAGGGCTGTGGGCTGTGATCTACAAGAAAAGAATGCCTGAAAGCTTTCACGTGTCCACGACATATTGTGCTGCAGACTACTTTTCTATTTTGTTACATCCACAAAAGATACAGCTTTTCACACTGTATTCAAAAAGTAAGCTTTGGACAACCAGCTAGACAAGAATCAGACAAAAAAATTGTCACAATACACTGGAAAACCATTCCATACCAAGAGACTTGTTTTCAGGGTTTATTTTTCCAGCAGCATAATGGAATTGCAAAAGTGCAGCCTTGCGAACCCATACAGAGAAGTCTTGGAGCAAAGCCACGTCTATTGTTGGGACTAGTTGATATTGGAGGCTTTGGATCATGGGATATTTGGCTTTGTTTTTTGGATTCGACCGATAACCAGACCAAGATTCAAATGGTACTCTACATAAACATTGGTTTGCTCTGGTCTCTGAAAGGGCAGCATGGCTGGTGCAGATGGTGAGGATACATTCATGAAGAACAGTGCGGATACAGACGTTGCTCGGCTCCCTAACAATAACTTCTGAGATGGGGGAAATATTGATTTGAACCCCTTGTCATGACCCAGCCGACTCCAGCATCCCAACTCCTGCAGCTCAGAACTTCCATCCCCAGCTCATATCCTCCTACTATCTTCCCCAATAATACATGAGACACCCTGAGCAAAGCTGTCTCATTCCCGAGGAGCATTAATGAAATCTACATCTCTGTCTGAGAGGGTATGAAATAATAATGGTGGAACTGAAATTATTACTCTTCACAGTGCCCTAGGATTTAATACATTTTTAATCAAGGTGAGCTTGGCTGGGTGGATTACCACTGTGATTTTAGATGCTCTCTTAATAAAAGCTTCTCATGCTGGGACTGAGAAGACTGCATTTTATTATAATATTTGCATGAGACATGGCAAGAGGGAAAAGATATTGGAAATCTAGGTTAACCTGCCAGTTGCTTATTTGGTCAAAACTGATTTGAATAAGGGTGTTTGCTGATTGGGTCATGGTGGAATGTGCTGTAGTTGAAATCAGATTTTCACTTAAAGGCCCGCTGAAAACAAATTTTGGATATTGCTCCACACACCTAATACAAAACCGGAGATTGGATGGCGGCTGCTCTACAGGTATCAGTTCTAATATGTTACATGGTTACACACTGAAATCAGCAGGGGTTCGGGGGTTGGAAAGGGGGGAAGGGTGTGGTTTCAATCTAAGCCAATTTGACAATGAGCTCAGACTGTAAGTGGCCCCAGCCAGCCTTGGGGAGATCCATCTGAGAAAGATTAACCATGGGATTTAATGAGCGTAATGATCAAAGCCACGACCACCTGTGCTGTGTAAGGGCAGGCTAGGAAGGCAACTGTACCCAACACAGGGATCGAGTCATGACTAGCAAGGACTGAATCTGGATACATGGCTATATTGGTGTATACATAGAGGGAGAGTAAAGATACAGTATATGAAAATATGCTCATATAAGCTATAAATGTACTGTATGTTTCGTGTTTATTGTTAAATAAATGCGCAAAATAGACTGCTCTGGTACAGGCTTCTATCACAGCACCCTGAGAAAAAAAGAAATAAAACTACTAATTAAACTTAGAAAAAAACAAAAACATAAACAGTAATATATTCCAGTATGATGGAAAGGCATAGCATTCCGTCAGTGAAAGATCTCGGTCAAAGGGTCAAACCAGCCTTATGCTAAACAGTAAGACAACTAGAGCACTAGTGGTAGGCTGAACATGGTGGCATATTTACTGAGCTGACAGATGTTTGCTTCTCAAACTGTTTTTGGTCTAATTTAACTGTCCTCCTCGCTACCTTTGTCTTACATGGGATTTGTTTCTCTTTTGCAGAAATTTATAATGCATAATGTGTCAGTGTATCAAGACTTCAAACAAGAGGTAATGTGTTTCTCATTTCTCCCTTCCTTTCGTTCTTTCATTCCTGGCAGCATTGTGGAGAAGGTTATTATTTGGCACTTCATTAAAAGGCAAGGCAGCCTGTCGTTGGAGCAGACCGCCCCTGCCAGTTAACAGTCGTGTAGAGCAGCTGCACAGAGCAGCAGTGTGGTGAGAAGGCTGGGGATTGGGGACAGGATTGGGATTGGGAATGGGATTGGGAATTGGGGTCAAAGGACTCATCCAAGGTGGGACACTGTGACAGTAACCTTGAGCGTATCGTTAAACCCCAAGGTGTTAATGAGTTCAGAAACACCAAAATAGCTTTGGATTAAAGATTCCCCTAAATGAAGGAATGATTCTGTCACTTAAAGCAGATAGTTTTGACAATATGTGCTCTCTTTTTCAGTCCAATTCTACTTTACTTCACATGTGGACGTACTGTAATCAGGAAGTACAAAAAGCACCATTAACAATGGTAATTAAGCGATGGTGATAATGTCATTACAATGTAATGCTGTTCCATTTGAAAAGGAAAACCTTGGATTCATTTTTGCAGCAGACAGGTAATAGTATCATGAGCGAACTGAATATTAGCTGATGCTGTCAACTTTTTGAAAACTGCCACTGCCTTTCCACATGATCAGCACCCTCTCCCACTAGTAAAAGCTAGAAGTAGCTACACAGCAATGGAATTAGTGGCTGCAATAACCTTGGATCTGAGAGATGGGAATACCACACTATGGAGAAGTGACAGATGCTTTAAGACTCAGATTGTTTTGACCGGGCTCCCTCTCCACCACATGTCATGCAAAGTGTGTGAGACACTCAGGGAGATGGCTATGATTGGGCTCTATTAAGCAAATGATAGGGGGGGGGGGACACTTGGGAGAAGATAGATAAGTAGTGAGGGAGTGAGAGAGAGAGAAAGAGAGAGACAGAGAAATAGAATCTGGTAGCTCGGGCTCAATACCCCCCACCCCCCTTCCCTGCCCCCAATTCCACTTAGAGCTGAGGGTGAGCGGCTTGTCCTGATTTTTTGTGGACAGAGTTGCTTGAAGAACCAGCAGGTGCTATGGACATCACTCTTCAGGCTGGGCAAGCGTAGGCCCTTCGTTGCAAGGCCCCCCAAGGCAAAGGAAGAGCATAGAAATCAGAACCTGGGGGAGGGCGCTCAAAGCAGTGCCTGCAAAACAAAACAAAGAAAAAACATTGAAAAGTGCCATCAGGCCTTGGTTTTTCCCTGAAAACATTTTATGAGTCATGCAGACATTTCAATTTCCTCTCCAATAAGGGTGCCTTCAGGGAATCTAGGCTAGAGCTTTCACGGTGCTATGTGTTATCTTTCACTTGAACAAGGCAACGTTAGACCAGAAAACAATGAAGAAAAGGTTATCCCAGACATGTAAGGAGCAGATTTTACGGCCTTTGATAGAAATGTGCAGCGGGGAGTAAGAAAAACAATTGTATGTCTCGCTGTGGAAAAGAAGCCTGACATTATCCTGTGCTCGGGGCACTGGATCAGTTCTTGTCAATGAGACAATCTTTTATCTTCCCTCGCCTTTTATCTTCTCCTGTCCTGTGATAATTTACCGAGATTTCAGATGAGTAGTGCAGTAAGCTTTGTTGCATGACAACAAGGTCCATTCATTGATAAGAGCCTACTCTTGTTTCAAAATGGCATATTTCTGTGGCCATGTCATGCCAGAGAACCGATGTATATCTAATCTCCATTGAGTTTGTATTGTTTGTCTGTATATTGTTTGCCTCCACAGTATGATCTCAGTATAGCAGCCCCTTCAAGCAAGGCTTATATCAGAGAGTGAGAGTATGGGAGGAGCTGCAGACCTGCTCTACATTGTTTTGATGGAAAACTCTTTTGAAAACTCGTTTACCAAGCTTTCTCACACTGAGGGTCTCAAGGGGTCTTCAGAAGTTGCCTGTGGCTTCAAATCTGTAATATCCTGCTTTCTTTTAGACTGTCACTGGCATGGTTTAGATCCCAGAGTTGTAATAGCACATTCGGATCTGAGTCTACTCAAGATGCTTAAGAGGATGACCTGGGTTACCGTCTTTCTTTTAGGATTCCCTCACATCTGGAATGTGTAATGATGAAAAGTCAAACTCATTCCCTCGTTTCTCTTAGGTGTCTTCGTGAATAACAGATGAGCTGCCTTTGACACTGAAATGGGGTGATGGCGCTAGATGCAAGGGGGAGGATAGGGGCGGTGGATGGACACTGTCAAGTCTATCAGCGTTCTTAATCTCTATTTATACAGCACTGTAATTAAGTTTAGGCCAATAATGACATATCCGCATACAGTCTGTCTGTCTCATAGAGATTTCGCTAGTCCTCAGCTCAGCGTCTCCACTGAACTCTGGCTTTGATCATAGATCTTTGTGTTTGAGTGGAACAACGTGCTGCTCCAGCTGTTTCCGAAGGCGTTTTTTTCCCATCATCAGTTGAAACTGAGGAAGAAAGGAGGACACATGAGGAAGGACAGAGCCTTTCAAGTTGATGTGTTCTCAGAGTGGCTTGTCGGATGGATTGCTGCTAGATATCGGGTCTTGTGAAGAGTTAATTCCTGCAGTCAGACTCCATTCTGCTGGGGCAAGAAGGAGGAACTGGGAATGAATTGTGAAGAAGGTTCATGTTTTGACTCATTGGATCATTCAGTGGAGGACAGTACCATTATCCCTCAACCGGTGCAAATGGATGGCTTGATTGGCATGCTGGTCAGGTGGAGCAAATTGGCACGGCTGTGGAATTTGAGAAAAAGGAAATCCTTGAACGAAGTGAACTATGAACTTAGCAAGGCATGAGAGGAGCCGGAGAGGGGAGCGAACAAAAAAGGAAATCTTCGTCTTGTTGTGATTTAAGTGGTGTTTGCGGAGACAGCATTGTGAGTCACTGAGCCGTTCTCTTTTATAGAGCTCCACAACTTCCTGAAGCTTCCCGTATTGTGTGGCCAACATTGTGGTGCTGAAAACGGGCATTGACCGCTCAACGCGCAGAGAGAATGCTCGCAGTTTATTGGCAGAGCATGGAAAGTTGGAAGTCCAGTGTTGCCCTTCAAGTGCAGAATGCCCTCGCTTGAGCCTTGCTCTTTGTTTTCACCTTTGTGCGGCTTCCTCTGAAGTCCTCTATGGGAAGTCGGAGTGAGTTCAAAAGAATTCTCACCCCCTCCAAAAATACAAAAGTAAAAAAAAAAAACAATAATGATCCATAATTCGCTATAGATTGTAAAACCTATCTGACTGCTTTAGAGAATGGAGCTTCCCAACTTCTATGGCTTTCCCCTAAAACTGATTAACCATGCCTTAAGGGAATGACACGTCTGTTTCTCTGGCTACAGCCTCCTCTCACTACGGGGTTAATTTATGGCGGCCCTCTGCAGGCTAGCCTTGTATGGTCGGCACCTCCTGCAGGGATATTGTGTCCTGTCAAGTTTCCCTGTCTCTCTCAGGGTCTGGGGGAGACGTGTGAATGGGTCCTGTGCTTCTTAATTCATGGACATAATTGTACTGCTGTTGCCCTCCATTCACACAAACATGCTAACATTAGCAAGCCCAACAAATGCATAGAAAGAAGCCCTGATTTGTCTTGAGTTTACTTCTGCTTAGGTACTTGACCCTATTACTCATGGGCTGTATTATGTATTTTCTCTATAAAGATCTATTTTTACTAAATTAAATTAGAGTTTGTTTTGCTACACTATAGAAAATTTCAGACAGGACTGTCAAAAGGTGATAAGTAAAATATTTTCTCTGATTTAAGGATGAAAGAAGTTTCACACAAAGCCTTGTTTGTCTTGACAGCAAGTTAAATATTCTTTCATGGGAAAGTTACACTTCAGTGGTGCAGCTAAGAAACTCAACCCTACTAAGTATTATCTTTGGTAGAGAGTTTTAATTGACTTTATCAGATCGAAAGAAAAGGGTTTACTCTAGCTACATTGACTCAAAGGTTAGGTTTCTAAGTATAACTATCTCCCTCTATGAGGAAATAAATTACGTAGCCTTAAAAACAGCTTCTGCAATGCTATGAAGGCATGCAAGCTACTAGGCTAAAGTCCAATAATCTGTTAAGACATACTCTTTTTTTCTGTGCCAACAATAACATCCTTGTGTTGGGGTTGAGTTTAAATTGTGGCCATGACGGTCATTAACAGATTTTCCGGTCTTCCTGTAACAGTTTGAGTTTTCCACTGGCTGTCTGAAACATCCTAACTGATTCTGCCAAGAAAGTATTTTAGGACTGTTGGACTCAACATCACCTCTTAGAAATGTGGAATACACTGCTGTATTACCACATCAGTCAGCAGTTATGATTGAAGACAAAGGGAAATGCTGTTGC
This sequence comes from Centroberyx affinis, assembly GCF_046629955.1. NCBI lineage: Eukaryota > Metazoa > Chordata > Actinopteri > Beryciformes > Berycidae > Centroberyx > Centroberyx affinis. The sequence goes on along the minus strand of NW_027281003.1, from coordinate 384,037 downwards.
TCAGATGTGGAAATATTCTCTAGAGAGACATGTAGCTCTGACCTGACAGAATAGTATCGGCACAAGTTGGTGAAAAAGGCAAATGCAGCAAAGATATTCTTATGATGTTGATGATGATGATCAGGGGCTGGTGGATTGCAGCTTGAAATCATTTACTCTTTGTTATTGTACTGTTACAACACTAATTGTTTTGTTGGTGTGCTTTGTCAACAAAACCTAACGAGCTGAAACTCACCTTGTTCTAGAACGGCATGGGCCCCTTGTGGGAAAGACGGGGCCGTGGGCGTCTCCTCTTCCAGCCGGCTGGTCTGTGGGTCTGACCACCCCTTGCCGGATTCTGCTGGACCAGCTTTCTCACCGTAGCCGCCTCTTCCAGCTCTCTGCCATGCTCCGTGGAGGCCATGGGACCTGGAGGACACACACAGAGGAGAGTCCCAATTAGACAGCCCAAAAATGGCCTCTCCAGTAAATACCATTTCACACAGCCTACTCTCACCCAGAGTATCACATTTTGATTGCGAGCCAACTCCATCAGTGTCCGGGCAAAATGTGTAGTGAGATCCGAAGAGGGATCACAGGGGTAATGGATGAAGAAACAAGAGACATGTATAGATAAGTGTGTGAGAGTGTGTGTGTGGGCCTCTTTTAGCCCACCCAGCGTCGTAGTTCATCAAGTCAATGTGGTGGAACCAAAGCACAGCAGATCTAGCCATAGCTAAGCAAGAAACCCAAACCCTTGTGTCTCATGTCTCCGTCACTCTCCTTCAAGATTACAAACGCTGCACACCACCAAACCTTGTGGAGGTGCATCCCATAGCCTCCTATGTTTGATCCAGGATTAGAGAGGAGCTGAATAGTGGTGTGTCTCCCACAGAATGTGTGGCATATGCGTGTGAATGTTTTAGGGGTGTGCGTGTGTGTTTGTGTGTGAGCATGTGCACCCATGTGCTAGAGAGTGATCCCAGATGTTCTCAGTCATCTCTCAATAAGTGTGGCCTGATCCCTTTAAGCCCCTCTCTTCCAAATGGTTTGATCCACCTCTGTGTCTCTATAACCTTTCAACCCATTGCAAACCTCTGGGAGATCACATTTTTTGCAGCATATCTTTATGTGTAATGGGATATTTAACCTGGGTGATCTTTCACACTACATCCACTTCTTTAGTCCCATAAAATTTCAGTAAAATCACGGCAAGGCTTTTCATATGGGCATGTCAAAGAGATTGAATATCTCATGGGTGGAAAATTCTTGTAACCAATTGTCAGTAAAATAGTTGTAGGTATTACTTTCAATCAATTTACAATTTTAATGAACAATTTTGATGTACAGTGTGAGTACAATGGGATGGGAGTATTTTCAGTTAGCGAAATACAGCTGTATGTTTTTGTTACTGACAGTGTATCTTCCTTGCTTTTCTGAAATCAACATTGTGTTCTGTACAAAAGGTCCCTTCTGCATTCCCTAAGAAGAAAGATTGCCTCAGAGCCAAATGAACACCGTTTCTCAATAGTAAATAAGAATTCCCATTAGGTATTTCCTGTCGAAAAGCTGATTGACATCACTCACATGGGGTCATGACATTCCAGTCTCCTCCCCCGAGAGACACTGGCACCATTTTTAGGATTCTCTAGAGGCTTTCCTTGGGTTTATGAGCTCCTGGGCAAGCACCCTTCTCAAGATATCTCACCCAGTCTACCACAGTGGTGAAGCAAAGGAGCAAGTATACTGAAGGCTGCAGTTGAACAGTTTCCAAAGCAGTGAAGATGCTAGTTTCCCTTAATTGACCAGATTTATGGAGACATCCTTGCTTCCCGTGCCCCTTCAGATTATTTTCAGCATTCAGTGTATGACAATTGTGCTAGAATGGGGACACTTGCAGGGTGTTGTATGAACAAGGACAGGCTATGAACAGCAGGAATGTGGCCTAATAGAAACCTTGAAAACAGTGTCTAGGACCTGTCTACTGCTCAAGCTTGCTTCTCTGACAGGCAAGATCAATTCCTTTGAATGGAGGGCAGCTTTCTTCCTGCGCAGAATTCAAAATGTTCAAGTCATTAGAGGGAAGGCACATGTCTCTACAGGCTTCCCTAGCACAATCAATGACCCTCAACTTTGGCATATTGAATATTTCCAAAGAATAACCTCCACAGGAATGGGAACAGGGAAAAGAGCTTGGTTTCCAGTTTCCAAGGTTTAAACAATAGTGAATTGAATGATTGAGCTAGACAGCATGTTGAATGTTTTCAATGTATATCCCTGAAATGCCAGACATCTCAAGTTCCATTTCCACACTAATCTTCTTCCGCGAGCACATTACACACTATATTTGTGGGCGAACACTGGGCTAATTCATTTGCAGCAGGGAAAGTCTCTGTTGCATATTTCCGCATCTAAAGCCCATCTTTGCCCCTAGGCGCACTAATCTGCACATTATCCTCTTGTTATTGTTCCAGATACAGAATGAATAAGGGAAGTTTACACATACTAAAGGCATTCAGCTCATTTCTTTCTAATCTAGGGGGTTCAGTGTTAAAACACTCTATGTTTGAGCAGATTTTGAGGCTAACAGAAGCTCCATTTTATGGGGGGCCTTCCTCCCTTGGTCCCTGAAACACCTTCAACACTTTGACACAGGGCAGGAGGCCGTAGTTCTCACCATGTTACGTCTGAGAGTGATACCTACAGTATAACCATGCTACTGAACCCCCTACCACAGCTGATGTTTGAGTGACAGGCTGCTTTTACAGGTGCTACAAACACATGCTCGCAAATGCACACAGACGCACACACATACACACACTGCAATGCAAGATGGTAAAGTAATTGTACCTCGGCTGAACACAACTCATCTGCTCTTCCTCTCTGGGTGGCTCAGGCTGTCATAACCCAGGTCCATAATGAGACAATTTAGATGTCTCCTGCCATGGCAAGCTGTCAGCTACTGCTCAGCACTGGGGTTTGAAGGGAGAACATCTCGTGATTCTCCTGACAAATCTCAACCCATCCAATCTGGCTACAGGATAGAAAGTGTAATGAAAGCTGCTAAAAATAAGCTAGGCCCCAGTGATAACACTGGCAGTTATAGATTAACTCTTATGGCCAGTAGGGAAAGCATCATGGTGTGAGAGACATGACATATAACAACAGCTTTGTATCTCTAGCCATCTGTAGTCAAATATATAGAGATTGGATGTGGCAGCTTCCACTGCAACTGGATAAGACCTTTTGATTGTTACCATAGTAGGGTTATCATTGGCTAATGCACGTTTCATCTCCATAAACAAAGATATCTCAGATATCTTATTGCTCTGAAATTGGATCCAGCCTCTGTAGCATCCCATTTGATGTTTTCCCATGAGAGACTCCCATGTTTATGTTCAGCTAGTAAAACAGTGAAAAGGCAGCGTAAGATGTCTCACAATATCAACCACCTTATCTCTACTTTTGATGACCTTAGAGCTCTGGCTTTACCCTCACTCCACCAAATCACAACATTTCTTCCCCAGCTGGTAATTCCCTAATTAAACTTTAATAAAGGGGGAATTTCAGGAATGCCTGGTTATTGCCACTACTGCTGCTTGCCTGCCTGCCACCTCCACAGACAGGAGAAGAGTGAGGGTGGGAGGGGAGAGGAGAGAATAGTTGACAGTGTCACAAACTGGCCAGTCTCCAGACTAATGATGAATGGCTGGTCGGCTGCTCCCTAATTCCCCGCCCTAGTTTCACCACCCTCCTATGGTGATATCTGTTATGTTGTCTTTTTCGTATGGCTGGCTCTCTATCTTATCCCGGCCCAGCCGAAAGAGAAATACTGACAGCTTATCGCTGTCGATTCCCCAGCAGCCCATCACGAGGCCTGGAGAGTTATACATCTTCCAGCGCTTGTCTGTCCAGTCACAGAAGAGAAATGTGTGTCCTCTGGTCTAATGCCAAGTTCATCAACTGCCCTCATGGCTGGCATGAGCAAACTGTATATCACAGTGCTGCAAGAGAGGTGCCACGTCAATACAGAAACACAGAGAGCATGGCAAATGGGCTAGAGCTGCTTATTGATAGTTGTAAAGCTGGTTTGTGTGTATAGGCTGCCAAAAGGACCACATAACAAATGTCTACACTTGTAAATGTAGGCAGGGCATGGTGCTTTTCCTGCCACTAGGAAAAATAGATTAAACTATACCAGTCTGTGAGGCTAACTATAGCAACAAGTGAGAGGAGCCATGCTCACGGTTTACAAATTGATGCAATATAAACATGCACAGTCAAGCATGGCCACCAAAATTGAATGCTTGCTGCGTTTAATTTTCTGTGTGTCACCGCAAATTGATTTGCTGTCCTGTTGAATCTTATCTGTTTGTTTATCGGTCTTGCTCATCACTTTCAGTCACACTGATTATGAATCAATTGTGCGCAATCTCATTGATCCACTTTCATGGTTGGCTGAGCATTTCCAAAACATTTCATTTCTCTTCTGTTTTTTTTTTTTATTTTTCTGTCTTAACATCACTTCTGTGGCACCTCTACTCCTGCAGTCTTGCTCACCACAGTTTGTACAGATGTGTAAACAAGCAGCTGTCATACAATAGAAATTGGGTACTGGCAGGAGAGGAGAGGAGAGGAGAGGAGAGTAGAGTAGAGGAGGAGAGGAGAGGAGAGGAGAGGAGGTAGTTCATTGTGCCCACAGTGTGATTCCACTTCTTCCTGGGTCATCACAAAACTCATAATTGATCCTGGCGATGGCTAAGTACCTCCTGTCACAGGTGATGGGATGTGATAATGACTTTTATCTACTCAGACTGAGATTCCTTCTCAGTTGAGATTGCACTAAGCCAGAGACCCAATTACAGCTAACAGCACGATGTGCCCTCTTTTCACAATCACACGTCTTATTAAAAATGCCTTGAACACTATTATTACTACAATATTCCATAACAAGATGCTCCACTCTAATGTGTGGATAATGGATATTGCAGATATAAACAAATGATTCCCATTGCAGTATTTGCTGTACATGTAATATAAAGATTTAGCATTATTTGTATATATATAAGGGATTAGAGTTTTCTTATAGAGCTAGTTGTATCTTATTATATAAATGTGTAATCCTTATGGGTAACACAAAACAGTATTTGTGTTTGTGGGAGAGAGGAAGAATAAATACCCTGGTGTGTGTAGCCATGGTTATTACCATGACGTCGGAGGAGCAAGCCTGCTGTCTCCATCGTGTGCCTCCCTCCATTCACTAAAAGGAGAGGAGTAGCTTTAGCTAATGAATCCGTCTATTGCATGCCATTACCACAGACATGCTAACTCACACAGCCAGACAGACACATGTCACGGGAAGAGATGCTTCCTACTACATAAGCACGTAAGGGGATCAGGATTATTTAGGCGAGGATGAGATGTGTTAATTGTGCCAGAACAAGCCAACACATTCTCTTAACCTCGAATAAGCCCCTGCAGCGCTACAGCATCGTACTGGGGATTTGCTAGCTGTCTGTCTGATAGCCTCCCCGCACATTCATTGTTAGCCTCCTTCGCATATGGAACAGTGCCTAAGCAAGGAGGCAGTCCCTTGTTGTTCGGCTTTCACAATCCAACATTTAGCGTCAGGAGTGCTGCTTATCGCATGCCTACCAGTAAGTCTGGGCCTTGGCAGAAACTGGTACCGATTGCTTGCCGACTTTCAGACCACGTTACCATGGCAGCCACCGTGAAAGGCGCTCAGTTAGGAGCAAAAAGAATGACATTGTCAGTTGAAATGGACCAGGTTCCCAATTTACAAATTTCAGTGCACAAACTCTGAATTCATGATGAGCCCTCTGACTGTGTCTGTGATGTTTTTAACCCCTTCCCCGGGCCATTGCCCTTGGCCTTTGAGTGTTCCTCTCAGGGGGTTTGTTTTGGTTGTGAGCACTTTGTTTCATTGCTGTTGGGCCCTGTTTGATATGCAGCATTGTTGTACTGTGATAATGCTAGGCTTGTGGCTGAACTGAAGGCTGGCTTTGTCTACGCAAACTCCAACGAGGAAACCAAAGTGCATGAAAAGTTGCTCCCATTACCGCGGCTTTTAAACTTAACCCCTTGTCAACCGTACTTGGAAACCAAGCCCACTCTAGCTGAAGGTTCAGAACAAATTAAAAACAAATTGTGCAGCCCACTAGTTTCTGGGCTTCTGCAGATGTCCCTTTGAGTCAGTCAGCCGCCTGTGAAGGCTGTGAAGTGCGGAACTATACATGCTCCTGAATTAGAGAGTGTATGTAATGATGAGGTGTGAGACTGCCTGCTCTGCTATGATCAGAGCGCTGTGAGTTCAAAGGGCCGGCAGCAGCATTGAGCCAGCTAATGAAGCCACTGACTCCCCTCACTACTTGACTGCCTGTTGGTTTATTCACAGTCCCACTTCTGTGGAAGGGGTGAAACTGTGGCTAGGAGGTTACTGTAGGTTGGAGCCTATTGAACATTGGTCAGAGAACCAACACAAAAAAACACTCTAAGGGGAGATTTCTTCACAACTTGCATCCAGAACTGACAACCTGCTGTGTCAAAGATGATTGCGGGCAGGAACATGATAGGTGCTGGTGTTGCAGACCCGGCTATTTCAGTTAACAGCAGTGGGCTAAAACTATGCGCATGGCAGGTAGGTAGGTAAGGCTACCAACCGTTGCCCTAATCTCCAGAGATAGCATGTCAAGGGCAAAGGGATCCTCCAACCATCCGTTTCCATGGGCACGCTAATCAGATGTGAAACACAGCCCCTCCCTCTCTTGTGTCATCACTCCCCCCCATGCTGTGAACCTGCATGCCTTCTCCCATTTGAGATGTGGGAGAGAGAGAAAGAGAGAGAAAGAGAAAGAGAGAGATACGTCACTGCGCAGGGTTCACTGCAGCTTTTAATGCCTGAGGGGACCACTGCCTCTCCCCATAGCATATACTCTTAAAGAAAAATAGCATCAACATTGCATACAATTGCATTGCAAACAATTATTATGCCACACTTCAAGCTCAAGCAGCTAGATTAACTCACACAAGGTAACATCATTTGCTGAGATCTGCGCTTATTAAAAAAAAGAAATCAATACATATCAAATTCCCAGCTTAGGTGCAATGATTTTATGTAACACTCAGCATATGTAGTGCAGAAAAGAAGCACCTTTGGGTAAATGTTATAACGCCATAAAACCTAATATGCAATCTGTTCACTTGTATATAGCGAAGCAATAAAATCTGTACAGATTTTTACTGACAGGTTCAGCTGTATGGTGCTGCAGGTAAGCTAAGAGTTTATTAGTCCTCTGTGGTCCATGAGGTTTTCATCAGCTGCTTGGATAAACTGTTTGCCTGATGTAGATACATGTTTATGAATTCCATCTATTGTTTTTCTCTTCCACTTTCATAAACATCTGTTCATGTTCAGGGGCCCTGAGTGCAGGGGGCCCTCTCCTCAGCAGACAGAGGGACACAGCGAGGGGCCTCGTCCCGGACCAGGAAACAGACCATACAGAGATCTCCACTATCAGTCAGTGGCAGAACACTTGACTGATCAATGTTCGAGCCCATACTTGTGTGTGTGAAATAGTCTCCCAGGGAAAATATCATTGGTGATCAAAGAAAAAAACGATTGCAACTTCCCTGTGTCATGAATAATGCATTATTTCATAAATGAATGATTTCTATGTTGTCACAGAAGGGACCCAGTTGTGTGGAAGATGGTAGAGATCTCATGATTTCCATTTTTATGCGTTCCATTTCATTTAAGGCAAGAGCATGAGGTGCATGCCGGTTTGAAAGAATGTAAGGTGCACCACGGCTTAAAAGTCTTTGACAATAAGAGAGACGTGGATTTCCTGTGGCCTAAGGCTTGGAGTTTAGGCAGATCCCAGTGGGGGCGTCACTAAATGTTCCCAAACTCTACTAAGTCCCTCTGCACAATCCATAGCCCCAATCCACGATGCCATCTTCACAGCAATGAAATCCCTAGTCCGGTTTAGAACCGTCTAACAAGGGCCAGCTGTGCGGCGCTTTCAGCCATACATGAAATCTCACAATCTACAATGGCGCCTATAGAGCTTTGACATTAACTGGGACAATACCACTCATTCATATTTATTTGATTCTCCAAAGTGGTGCGTTGCTGCTGAAGGACGAGTATCTGCCATAAAGCAATATGAATCAGAAACAGATTTTTCCTAAATGGAGTGGTGAAACGACATCTCAAGAGCAATATACAAAAGTCATATTTTTCCATTCCAGGTTTCCACAAATCGAGCATGAAAAGCAATTAAAACACATTTATTCCACAAGACCAGAATATTTATTCTGTGGTCTGGCATCTTGTTAGTAAAAATGTCCACTCAGATCTTGATCAGGAATCGGATCTGTCCGGACCACCACTATAAATGTAACACTTAACGTTCAAATAGAGAGTCATAAATCACTTAAATATTGGACACAAGCACAGCTTTTGAAAATATCTGGCACTAATTAAGTTGTCGGAGCACCCTGGGCCTGAGGATAGGGTCTGCTGCTCACATGAGGCCTGGCTAACAAGCAGGATGGCTAACCCAGCCCCCCTGTGCCCCAACCCCCCAGTTTTTGCCCTCACAGCTCTTATAGGACGACCTGGACCGGGCCAGACTTACGCACAAGGTCCCAGAATGGAGCCAGAATCAAATTTAGCAGAATGGACTTCTTCTTCACAGCCAACATGTGCCATTTCCTACATTTTTTCCACATGTGAAAGCTGGAAAGATGGGCTAGACCACCAGCTGTGAGGTGTCTATGAGCTCCTTCAATGTGGAAAGCTTACACAACCTCTAAGCTCCCAGATAGCCTCTCTTCCTGTCCTCCCTTTTATTTTTCTGTCCCTTGGCCTGTCTTTTACTCCCTCTGCCTTTTTTCCCTTCACTGCGTCTGCTCTCAAGGGAAGATCTAAGTGAGTAGATTTATTCATTCAAAGGGTTCTGAATTACATTACACCAGCCCAGCAGTCACATATGCCAAAGTCTTCAACAGCTGAGCTCTCCAGGGAGTGTTAGCCCAAAGGTTAGCCTTATATCCCTACCAAATGAGTTATGATTTTTCTCTAAATCTCTTCCCCAACTCCCACCCACTCCAAAGCAATTGTGGGCCTTATTCATGAAGCCCACTGTTGGGCGATATTATACAGATGTGAAGTGGTTTATCACACAAAGCCTTGTTAAAATCTCCTCAATGAAGCCTACAGCCAGACTGAGTCGCATATTATATATCCAAACTAATGTGGATACATACTGTGGATCAAGAAAACATGCTTCTAGAGCTACTGTATAAACATACAAAGGCTACACATGAGACAAGCGGCTAACAAATCACTCTTTACACACTTTAGAAACAACGCTTCCTATGGAATGTGAATCCTACTGTGTGTGTGTGTCTGTGTGTGTGTGTGTGTGTGTGTGTGTGTCCTGTCCTGCAGCAGATGAGCTCTCATAAGGATGCTGCAGCCTGTTGGCTCTGTTCTCTAGTAATGCTGTGTGAAGAGGAAATCCAGGTTCCTCATAAAACTGATCTCAACCGCTGACCCTGTGTGTGTGTATGTGTATGTGTGAGTGTGTGTATGTGTGTGTGTGTGTATGTGTGTCTGACAGAACCCCAGCTGGTGCTCACGAGCTCCTGTGCCTCACAAACAGGCTCAATGATTCTCCATAATCCCATAATAACCTTTCCACTGCTCCCCCTTCGACACAACTGTTTGCCCACTGTTATTATGTTATGCCTGGACATCTGGAAAAGTTTGGCTGCTTTTGTTCTCTCCAACTCGCCATAATCACGTCCGCGGACACTCCTTTACATTTGGCAAAGCTACTGCCTAGAGACCTGGATTATGATTTAAAGCTTCCTGTTTGCTGCTAGTTTAGATCTACTGATGTTGTTTAACAAGATAATCAGACCTACTCTGGATGTGTTTTTTCAAGCGGTGTTGCGTGCCTTTAGGTGTCTTGTTTATCCCTCCTCTCTGTGGTGTATCCTGACCCGTAACACTTGGTTGAACATCTGAGTGAGGCTCGCTATGCATGCTGGTGCCGCGGTCCAGCCAGCCCCAACAATACATCAAAGTTTAATACGGAATAATAGCACTGCTGACAGCTCTCATAAAAATCGCCCCTTCCTATAAGCAGACAATTTCTCTCCCAGATAATGGCTGTGATCTGAGCCTCATGCGCCCCTCACACTCACAACATCCTCACCTGTTCAACCAGGCAGCACAATCACACCTTCTGCGTATATGTGAGCGTGTGTGTGTGTGTGTGTCTCAGCCAGCAGCCTGTGTTGTTTTTGTCCTGTGCGTCCCTAGGTGAAGATTGGCAGGGTGTTTCCATGGCTGTGAAAAATGGAGCTTTGATATCTCTAAGAGGCTGTGACAGACCTGAGCAGCCGCGCTTCTTTTGAGAATAAGGACTGTTTATATACCGGTCTTAAGAGTTATAGAGGGAGGAAGAGTGATCGGCCTCGGGATGAATTATGAATACCACATGTCTAAAGCTGGAGCCCGCTCTCGAGGCAGAGTGCTTTTCGAGGATGGGTAATTGAAGTGCGCTGCTAAAGGATGCTAATATTACATAGAGAAGGCCACAGTTCTTTTAGTGTACTGAATGAATATTGAAAGTAGCATTAGATAGGTGAAGTGAATTGCCTGTTGCACTATGAGTTCTAACTGATACACAGATACATACATAGATACACACACACACACACATCCCCACCCTATGACAGTCTAACAGATTCAATTCTATATTCATCGCTTCAGAACACCTTCCCGCAATTACACACACACACACGCTCTCTCTCTCTGTCTCTCTCTCTCTGTTTATCTCTCTCTCTCTCTTTCTCTGTCTCTCTCTCTCTCTCTTTCTCCCTCTCTCTCACACACACACCTACACACACACACACAGATGCCTGAGAGAGAAAGCCCACTGAACTGGAAAAGCGTTTGTCTCAAGATGAAAGGCTTCACACCCACTGCCTACATGCAGAGCCTCTTCCGACACCTTCCCGCGACAGCGCATACTGTAGCAGAGGCTTGTGCTACGCAGACACACTCCAGCTAGAGCCGTAGCATCCCTCCCCACACCCATCACCGCCGCAACACACTTGCATCTCTCCCTCTCTTTCACTCCCTTCATCCCTTTCTCTCTCTCTTCCTCTCTCCCTCTCTGTCAATGGAGCTCTGATACTACAGTAGCAGCCAGGGAACGGAGAAGCACATAAGCAGCATGACTTGAACAATGTTGAGAAGGATAAGCTCCCATGAAAGCTAGAGGCACAGCAGCCTTGTTTTCTCCGTCACTGGTGTAGCCCGGTGGGCTCTCAGGCGTGGAACATGCTTAGCCACACGCAGGGCGTGAAAAACGACACCGACCATGATGCAAGATAATTGCTTCCCATTTACTCATGTGCTGAGAGCCTCAGACAAAAATAGCATGTCGCCGTAACGAATGTGCTGGGAAGCATGGGAACTGTGAGTGCTGGGTCCATGGATCGATACACAGAGTGGACAGCATCTTACAACCATATAGACTACAGCATCTAACAACCATTTAGTCTGCACAGCATCTTACAACCATATAGACTACAGCATCTAACAACCATTTAGTCTGCACAGCATCTAACAACCATTTAGTCTGCATAGCATCTTACAACCATATAGAGTATACAGCATCTAACAACCATTTAGACTACATAGCATCTTACAACCTCATAGAATATACAGCATTTTACATGTAGTCTACACAGCATCTTCCAACCATATAGATTACAGCATCTTACAACCATGTAGTCTGAACAGCATGTTACAACCATACAGTCTATAAAGCATCTTACATATAGACTATACAGCATCTTACAACCACACAGTCTATACAGCATCTTATAGTCTATATAGCATCTCACAGCATCTTACAGTCTTATAGTCTACACATACAGCAAACATAAACACAGTGTCTGTGTGTCTTCCAAGCAGCTGTAGGCTGTAGTTCATAGGTAGGTGACAATCCCAAGAGGGGTCTAGACATTTACACAGGCCTAACTGTTGTTTTTTCACACCACAGTGTTACCTGCATCACATCTGCAGACTGACCATCGGTCTACAAACTGACCCCACAGCCACATTTCTCAGGATCCATTTACTCCTATGAGCTATCAACGAGTATATGCCCTGCCCCTGTGTAATTGTCCCAAGTTGTTGTTTTTTTTTTTTTTTTCAAATGGAGATATTAGATCCACATTGGAATTGATATCTAGTCCAGCACAATGGCTCCAGAGACGCAGCAGCACTTTACGGAAATTTACTGTGACAAGGCATCAAGATTGAGCCCCTCAGGAGACCATCCATGCATCTGGGATCTGTGTTCCCCTCATCGATGTACACCGATAACAATCCTCATTATCATCACCACAGGAACCATATATGTATATATAAATGCTGTAATGCCCTGCTGCACATTCACAGTCACATAATAATGATATAACACTTGAGCCAGATGGTATACATTAAACCATAAATTAATCAGAATCCTTCCGTTTGCCACTCCACCTTACAGAACATGTGCCATGCATATCTACATTTCATAACAGCCACAACAGTCAACCATAGATCCAGCCTCTATCACTCAGGAATAGCTCCACACTCCACACACATAAATGTCCATCAATAAAAGCCTCTAAATATTTTATCTCAAAGTCACAGCCTCTGCTTACATCAAGCTGAAGCTGGGAGCAGAAAAAAAATCTAAGGCATAAGCAGTAGTCCCTTTCAAGTTCAACATAAAACCCTTGGCAATACAATAGCAGACAGTATAACCACTGCAGTGCAGTACTGTACACAGCCAGGTGCTGATATTCCTGCCTTTTAGAGCCCACACAAGGCTAACCATGCCGGGTAACTGATCAACTACAGCTGCCTGCACGAGCCCAAGGCGAACAGGAGAGAAATAGAAAGCATAGGGAGACAACCAGCGACAAGCCTGGCCGCTCCTGTACTCACCAGCACTGGCAGAACACAGCAGAGACACCAAGAGCACAATCACCAGCGTCAGGATCTTCACATTCATTTCTGCACTCCCCTCTGGCTCTCCGCTAGTCACTCGCTGATATACTGTAGTGGTGTGTGTGTGTGTGTGCGTGTGTGTGTGTGTGTGTGTGGATGGGAGGGAGAGGGAGAAAGAGGGAGAGAAAGGGAGAGGGGGAGAGAGAGAGAGAGAGAGAGGGAGAGCAGCTGAGCGAGCAAGAAAGAGAGAGGGAGAGAGAGAGAGAGACTGTTTGCTCCCCTGTGTATGTGTGTGTGTATGTGTGTGTGTGAGGGAGAAGTGAGTGAGTGTGTGTGCCTGTGTGAATGTGTGTCCCTGGGAATGTATGTGTATGTGCGGTGGCTCCCTGGTTGTGCCTGTGTATTTGTCCGTTTTGTGAGTCTAAATGCGTATTTGTATATCAGTGTGTGACAGCGCCACTCCAAGACTGAAGGCACGTCTTTATCTGAGCTCTCCCACGGAGGTGTGTGTGTGTGTGTGTGTGTGTTTCTTTTTTTTCCCCTTCCTCTGTCAGAGAAACGGCAGCATGAGCCAAGTTCAGTGGAGCTGTGAATGTGCTGGGAGTCAGCTTGCAGGTCTGTCTGTCTGTGTGTGTGCGAGAGTCCTGTTTGCCTTGGATAAGGAGCCTAGTTGGTCATGTGGCTTATGTATCATTGACTCTGTGGGTCACGGAAAAGCCCCCCCCACCACCCATCTCCTACCCCACCCCCTTCACACACTCACTCACACACGAACATGCACACATGCACGCAAGCACACACTCCCTCTCCGGCTGAAGAGAGAGAGAGAGAGAGAGAGAGAAGCAAGGGAGGGGTGGAGGGTGGCAGAGGGAGGGAGGAATGGGGTGAAGGAGGAGGAGTAGGGATGTGGGGAGGGGGGGCAGGGGTGGGGTGGTGGGTGGGGGGTGTCCAGGTTTATGATAATACCCAAACAGATGCTCTTGTTGAAAACTCTTTGAATTGCAAACGGGGCGGCTTGCCAGGAATCCAGGAATCAAAATACCAGCTTATGAGGGGAAGTAGATGAAAGAAGGGAAGGTGTGAGATGAGGTTCACATTTTCCTGCTTTTGTGTCTTAGCCAGCTGTAGAGACCTTTCTTCCGCGCACTATTCTTTAGCCAAAACGGCACTGGCAGCCCCGTCTGACTAAAAGGTATGGCGTAAATCATTTGCGGCGTTTGAAGTTAGTGTCTGTGGCACTGGGAGTAACCGCAGGAAAAAACTTATCAGACTCTGCCTGATCCCATCGCTTGTGTTATTTGTTTCAATGCCCCTGAGTCATTTGTTTTATTTTGTTGCAGAGATTTTATTCTTTCAGCGAACAAAGCCCCGAGAAAACCACCACCCTGCACGGCCATGAAATAAATCAACTTATTTTTTTCATTTGTATATCAGACAATAAACAGGAAAGGTTGCATTTCTTGTCCTGAATTGTGAGAACTATAGGCAAGCACTAGAACTACAACAAGTTTTCTTATCGCTTTTAGCCATAGCCCAGCATCAAGGCGTCAAGTTTCTACATCCCCTCTTGAAAAGAAAATCGTGCTGGAAGGCCCATAAATTTAGCATGTTTTAAAATCAAGTGGACAAAATATTTAATAGATAAATACATTGTAAAAAAAAAAAAAAAAACATTTGGTACTCCACCCTGTTGCATTACATCAACGCTCAACAGTAGAACCCATGAATGCTACGATAATATACGCTATAATCACCACAATGTTGGAATTTTTAGGCAAATGAAAAAAAACATACACTACCAGTGAAAAGTTTGGACACACCTGGTTGAATGCACTTTGTTTTTCATTATCTTAAAGCCATTTTGATCTAAAGGCTGCTTAAATGCTTGAAATTTGTTTTTTAGACAAATGTAGATGGTGAAGTTGATGCCTTTCCATATCTTTATTATTCAAAAAAGTGAAAAATAGTAAAAATAAAGAAAAATGTGTGTGTCCAAACTTTTGGCTGGTAGTGTATACCGTTCAGTTGTTGCTTTCCCTTTAATATTTTAATATCAAAGATCAAAAAGGAGGGAAATCAAAGATACACACACACACAAATCTCATTTTAGTGACATGCTGTTGATATGGTGTTGGTTCACAGAAGGCCTTTAGAGCCGAGGGTGCAGTGACACATGATGAATGGACTGCCTTTGGTCACAACCTCTAGACACAAACCCCCCCCCAGCAAAGGCTCCCATACAGCTCCTTTTCTATGTGTTGTCACTAAACAGTCACTTTACTGGTGTAGACCTGAGAAGAGGGGCCCTCTGACCCTCGACTCCAGATCCTGCTTCACACAGCCCAGCCTTTGTCTCCCTAGGGCCCCGTGTCCCAGGGGGCAACATGTCTGTGCCACCCACTTGAGATCCAGCAACAAGAGCACCTTCCATTTTTACATGCAACACTTGAAACCTTCACTTCATGTGAAGTAATCCTCTCACCTCGGGGGTGGCCGAGCCCGGGGGCTAAAGATGCTTATCCGAGCCTGTCCTTTTTTTAGACCAAAGATAATTCGCCCAAGTAGTTTTAAAAGAATCTGTTCACAGCATTTTCTCAAAGGTGCTCACTGATCACTGGCAGAAAGCTGGGCAATTCCTTCCAAATGTGCATAATGTGAGATACTGGGGAATATAGCGCTATTACCAGCCCACTTAGTAGTTAGAGGTAGTTAGGAGTAATTTAAAATTCAATCTAATCCAACATTGGGTTGTTTCGTTCAGGAATAATTTTCATGCCTTTTGGGATAACTGCCTGTACTAACTGTTAATTTACACGAGCTGAGTATCAGAACCGAAATTACAGCTATCCAGAACCTGCCGAATCCAGGTGCCGGATCTGTCCGCGACAATATATGACTTTGGATTTGCTAGTCATTAAAATGTGCTGTGTAAGGAATAAGAATGTGTGAGACATTGTAAAGTTGGCAATAAGGGCTCAAACATTTGCACTCTATTAGGTTTAATTGTCTTAGCTTGAAGCAAAGCCTGTAATGAGAATGTAACAGATGGTATTTTCCTCGGAGTGCATCAGAGGGCTCGATGGACTGTGCGGCGTGACGTGAGCGTTAGCCAGCGGAGGTCTGTCCTTTAGCTATGCCTCTAGGGATGTGGAGTGAGTCACGGTGGGCATGAGCAACAGTCAGAGGGCGGCAATACAACCACATCTGCCTCAACACAGGAAGCACTTGGCTGTTTACAGGAAGCGTTTGATAAAGGAATTCTAAGTATGTCTGGATTCGGCCACTGATGACGACAACTGTGTACGAGCTCTTCCTGATTCCTGAGTTTTTAATAACAGGCAAACTTAACATTCCACAGATAAGTGTAATAAGAATGATGGAAAAGGTATCCGTTCATATCCTCTGAAACATGTTTTTTTTTTTTTTTTTGGCAAATATCAGCGAGTTAATACTGCAGGAATTGTCAACAGGTGGCCTATCAGCTGTGGTTAAATCGGTCCCCTGATCTCAGAGAAGATTTGCTGCATTATTTACTGTATTCACAATTACCGTGTTTCCTGTTTATCATCCGCTTCTATATAGAGAGCCTGATTTCTGAAATGCTAATGAAGTGTGCGGATGTTTGTTTGTATTGTTGTTTTGATGATTGAATGAACAGTGGCAGGCCGCTCATGTTGTTATTGTTGTGCAAAAGTGAGCGACACACTTCAGCATCCGCTTCCATTTCCAAAGCATCCACCGAACACAGCGCACCTACATGCTAAAATGGAAAACAAATCAAAACTCTGCTGAGATAGAGTCTCAGTCAACAGCTTGAGTGAATGCGGGATGTCAATGTGAGATTGGTTTATGGTTGCTAATTAGATAAGCTTCTCTGGAGAGATCAGCAATGAGAAAAGAAACTGTGACATCTTCATTAGGACGTTTCAAAGCCTATATTTTCTTAAAGAGATGTGAGGATATGAGCACAGTTCTTTGCTTTTCCGATGCTTTAAATGTGATCCTCCCCTCAGGCGGCCTGTGCTTCATATCATAAAATGTCAAGAATCAGAGGATTGGTGGATTAACTTATCTGCCTTTAATCGTGACATTATCAGCGGCACTGCAATTCAACTGAGAAATGTTCTGGGCTCCCCAAGCCCCTGGAAGATAGGGCAGCAATTTTCTGCCAGTCTGTGATTCTCATTCTGTCATATTGCCTCAGAGCGACCACACACACACACACACACATTTTCCGTAATGTCACACTTGCATGAAAAGAGTTCCTAGAAATCATTAAAATGCTATAAAAGGTGGGAGGAGTCCTGAAGTGCAGCTTTTAGCAAGTATTTTGGATAAATAGATGAACTAACACTTCATTTAAAACCGTTTTTAGCATGTGGATATCACAGTGAGTGTTTATTCTTTTGTAGTCTTTTGTGGGAATAAAACATGATGGACAGGGGGTCTGTTTTTTCCTCGATCTATTTGGGTTTTGTCTGCTCTAATGTTGGACAGGCTCTGAGCACAGTCATGCACAGACTCTCTGTTAGAGAATAATCACAAACCCTTAACAAACAGTGCTGCCGGTCCAGCTTGTATCCAAACCGCTCCACAACAATTATAGAAATACAAATCAACTTCCCATCTTCCTCCTCCATCTCCTCTTCCTTTACTTCGTGACAAATTATGCCTCATGAGTGTATTTTAAAAAAAAAAGTCCTGAATAACCAGAGAAATGTAGATCTTACCAGGCTTTACAAGAAGTACTTTCCTATAATCTCATCAAACATAAGTGATAGCACATTGCAAAGGGGGGAATTTGTACTATTTTTCTAAAATGACCAGACAAATTATCCCCTGGAACCACATGCTGCGGTGTTACGTGACTCTCAGGCCGTTGTCTCTATAATCAATCCAATATGGCCCATCAGTCCTTGGAAACGAACTGGCCCTCAGATAGCAGAGAGATGTGCTGTGAGATGACAACACAGGGTAACCGCCTACAGATAAAAAGGGAACTCTTTATTTCCAGGGAACTCTTTTTTGCCAGACGTTTTATAAATCATAATATTCCTGTCAGGTGACTTCCATCTTAGTTGATTTGCAGGCGCAGAGAGCAGAAATTTTCTCCTGTGATGTTGCACCTGCAAGACATGCCTTTTTTTTTTTTTTTTTTTTCAATATCTTTCACATCACAGAGGTTTTGCACAGGCAGGTCTCCATTTGCTGAGAGATGGTCTTGTATTTTACTGTACATTTGTCGGTGCGGTTTGCAGCATGGGCGTGATCAGACTCAAAGGGAATGTACAAAACATACTCCACGCCCTCATAATCCTGTCAAACACAGATTTTCCGTAGATATTGTAAAACAACAAATACGGGATTTGGCTTTTGAATCTTTTTTTGCTCTCCCCGCCATCTAATCAGAAGTAAAATCTACTGTGGGGTTTTCTCCAGGTGGCAGGTGATGTTCGCCCTGCCTCTGACATCACCCACAGAGCTGTATGTTTCACTGGCAGTGCTGAATGCCTGTTCAATATTAAGTGCCAAAGAAACCATCTTAAGACTGACTCCTTGCCCCTAACTTTGCTCTACTTGTTGATGTGTATGGGTATGAGCTGTAGAGAGGGGAATCAGTGGCGGCCTGCCAGCTTTTCACACGCTCCCATGCACTTAAAAATACCAATCCTCTGCTCCCTGAGTGCACTATCTACTTCACGAGTGTTTTCTCTCCTTTTTTGGATCAGCATGCAGAAGATATGTTGATCATCTGCAGGTCCTTTATTGTAGCAGAAGATCAGAAAGAGTCAAAACAAGTTAAACGGTCGAGGTGAAGTAGCCAAAGCGGATATCTGCTGTCTTCCCCTCCAATATTGTTGCGCTTATCAGAATTTTAATCAGTTTGCACAGAGGCACGCAGTTTGGAAATGCCCTGCTTGTTTCTTATGGACGCTGTGTTTTTTTAAGTGCTGGGGGTTCAGGAGGAAGGGGACTGTGCATGCTCCGGCTTGGTCTCGCTGACATATAGTGAGACGGAGAAATGCGACTTGACAGATGAGAGATAAGAGTGTGTTTTCTGAGGGAGAAGACAGACTCTGAAAACAGGCGTAAGGTGTCTCTGAAAGGGTCTTTGAAAGTCCACAAAGCCTCAGCCGCTGTCGCCCTGTGTAAGAGCTGAACACCACTGAACCTTTCACTAATATTCACTAATTTCTTCCTCTTTGGTACAAGTTCTGGGAAGTTCAAGGACAAAGAAAAGTGAACCTTGGAAAACAGCGCTAATCATAATTTGTCTTTTTACCTGTAACAGCGAAACCTGAACTCCCCCTTGTTGTAAAAGTTTAGTTTCATGTCTGCAGCTTTCTGTTGGATTCTTGCTGCACTGTTTATGTGGCTATAGACACACTCTTTTGAACACAATAACAACAATACATGATAGAAACTTCATATTTACACCACAGGTTCCCCTTATGCTCTGGTTGTATTTTGGAGCACCTTGCTGCATACATTTGCATATTAATGAGGAAAAAACGTTTTTTTCTTGAAACTACTATAACTCCTTAATGACGTAAGATTTCATAAGAGTTCATATTGATATCAACCACATGTTATGGCAGCTCAAGTGCATCTTACTCCTACTGTGATATTACTGTACTTCCTTGCTGCTTACTTACTAACTTACTGCTTCTTGTAACCTCTGTGTCATGGCCAGTGAGTCGAAGAGTTTGGCACAGAACCGTAAACAGAGGGAGGAAAGCAAACTCTTACAGCTGAACTTGAGCAAGTGAGAAACAAGAATACTAAAAGGAAAAAGAAAAAGAGAAAAAAAAAAAAAATTCTGGCAATGTTTTGAAGCCACTGTTCTTTTGTCTCTTATCTATCTGTGAAATTTCTCTTTGATGTCTTGTCACCTTCTTCATTATGCATTCTCTTTGCTCTTTCCGGGAAGAATAACTTCACAATCCACATTTCAACATTTGCCATTTTCTCTGATATGTGCAATCAAAGTAAATTATTCATGGTCACATACACTATGAAGTGAAAGCAGGTCTGGCGACACTTATTTCCCCAGCTGCTATTGTTATCAACAAAAAGAGGAAAGGGCAAGAAAAGGCAACTTCATTAATGACATATAATGTTTTATGGCGGACTTGGAACTTCAAGTATCCCGAGCATAATTTGTTTCTTTTTTATATGAGCCACCCTGGTCCCCACCTGCCTCGGGTGGGGTAGATGAAGGGCATTTCTCGACATGAGCTTAGGGACCCATTAAACAGGGTTTTATATGTTACCACAATGGAATGCAGATGGAGAGCACCTGACAGCCGAGCGAATGCCTATATTCCTTAAATTCAATTTTTTTTTCCAGTTCGGATTGTTTATGAGAAATAGCAGGATACAAAACTTATGGGTGGCATCAAAACTTATATCAGAAAAATAAAACAAATGTGCTTTAATTAAGAGTTAGTGCTTATCCTGCCACAATAAAATCTACTTGCTATTCAGAAAAAAAAAGAAAAGAAATATGGTTGTTTCTTTGCGGTGTGACTATTTTAAAGAGGTTAGATACAACTGTGAAAGGAGTTTGAAAGAAGAAAAGAGACAAGAAAGACAAACAGAAAGGGAAATGGAGCCAGCAAAGGATATGCTGTCCTTTGTATGTTTGGCATGTTGGCAGCACTTGATGAATGGACGTCTCTGGAGGAACCCCGTCCCCTGACCTCTCTCAGTTACGTAGCAACTACACTTTTGATGGTAGGAATTGTATTTCACGTCTTTTTTATCTGCGAATGCACACGGCCATAAATCCAAGGGGGACATGTGTTCCATTAAATAAAGAGGATAACATTTTCTTAAGTCTTTCTTACTTAACTCCTCAAGTTATGTTTGGGGTCAATTGAACAGTTCCTGTGATTTGGTTTCAGTGCTGCCAGACATTGTTTTTCTGGCATTACATCTGACACAGCTGAACAAATGGCTAATGCCTCAGTATGGCTTCCCCCCACACTTACCCCAATACACCCCCCCTCCTCCTCCCCCTCACACACACACACATGCAGAGGCATGCATGCACACACACACGTACACACACAACCACTCTAGCATATCAACACTGGTAATTTGGATCTACTGACTGATCGAGTGTTGTATTTCACACCAAAGCCAAGCCTTTGCTGATGTGATGTGAACACACAGCCACATACAATTAGCACATTTTCACCATAGCGAATTTTCAAAACACTGGTTGATGCTTTGTGTTGAAAAGAAGAGAGATGATATCTAAAAAGTGTATAAATGTCTCCAGATGAATTGGCAGTTTTTTGAATTGCACTCAAAACCGTGACTTTGATTCAATGGCTCCAGGCCTTTCAAAGTAATTATGGGAAAATGTTTATGGTTATTGTACAGCACATTTCAGTCTCCCCATAGATTCTATAATCGCTGACAGCCAGCTTAAGATTCCCTGTGTTCAGTTGTTTTGCTGTACTGTATTCAAAAATATCTACTCTAGCTCTCCAGTCCAGTTTCAAATCAACTTTTTGACTCCGACATCTGAATAAGAAAAAGTTGGATACGAAAAAATATAGATGAGAAAAAGTATGAGGAAAGCACAATTTTCAAAAGCACATAAAAGATGTTTAGCCATAATTGGTAGAAAATCAGTGCGACCTAAATAAAAACTATGCACACTGCAATAGTCTCCACACTTATAGGACGGCCGTCTACCTCTTTGATATTATAAGACCTCAGACCTCAGAGTTATGAGTGGCATTGATGACCAGACTGGCATTCATAGTTCTCTGCATGGTGTTGTGGATCTGGCCGTACTGTAACATCGATGCCTGCCTCAGGTTTCAGCCATCGGAGTCGTTTAGCATTCCAGTCACACCATCAGAGCACACCATGAGCTTGGCAGACCGACCCGTAGGAAACCTGCCTCTGAACCCCACCCAGCCCACATGACCGACCGCAACGTGGGCCTGTCCCCAAAAAAATGAAAGATGGGGTCAGTTCTCACATCGAACTATTGCACTGTAAAACCCAGATCTTGCTAGAGGGTATGCACTGTGTGGAGAATATTGTAGTAATAGAATAGTAGTAGTAAAAGCTCAGAATTGCAGTAGATGCTGCATTTGCTGCAAACTTAAGTCTACTCTCTTTTTGATGCACACTGAATATCCCTGCTATTGCACTTGCTTAGGCTTTACACTTTATTTTATTACTATTAAATGTTTGGCTGGGTGCATATTGGGTTGGGGCATGCCTGGGTATATGTTTATTGTCTTTCTACCTTTGTGTGTGTACAGTATGTGTTTCCTATGTTCTTATGCTGCACCTGAATTGCCCCTCAGGGACTAAAGATTTATTGAATTGAATTGAATTTCTCAGCCAACATACAATTTCCTTTTTCAAAAACAAAAAAAACAAAAACAATCTTAAATGACTGAAATAAGCGTAACATGGCCCCCCTCCACTTCTATTATCAGTTCTGTAATGCCCTCATTCTGTACTGAATGTCATTGGGAGCGGTTCCCTTGGCTTCAGGCCTCTAGCTGAGCGCGACTGTGTCAGCATGTCTGGATTTCAGCCCCAGCACCCAGAGCTCTCTGACAGCCCGGCCTGAACCAGGAGGAGAGATGACGCGATCCCCTTCTGAGTTATCCTGGGAAAACAAGAGCAAGGTGCTGCATGGGCCGAGGCGTTCAACACGGCAGCACATTCCTCCTCTCTGATCTTCACTCCAACTGGTTCAAATAACTGAATGAGCAGGCTGCTGAAGTGTTTTGCCCTACTTGGCGAGATGTGTCTGTGATCAAATGAATGGCCAGGCCCCTCGGTGCTCGCTCATTATCTGGATACTGAGCCTACTTTACACTGTGGGAGGCTCTTCAGCTCAGATAAGACTGGAATGCTGTATGTATGGTGCTACTTTAAATCATACTGCGTGAGGAACATGACGCCATTGTTGTGTAAAAACCTTGCAACTCAACAGTCTTGTTGATTTTTATGTTTTCCCCTCAATTCAAGGATTGCATGGTGCCTTTATGGGTTGCGAAAATTCTCCAACCTCTTATGAAACCATTTAAAAATCCATTGGATAATCTGAAAAATGCACAGTCCTCAAGCTAAAAACAAGGCTGTTTTTCTTAGTTCCTGAAACACTTTGGAGATTTGGATTTCATCCAACAGTGATGATAAGTTCTCATATTGTGTATTCACTACTTATGAGTAGTGTGCAATGAAATGGAACGACAGCAACTTTCTTCGTGGTCTAAGACAAATTTCTCTACCGAGACCAATAAATCGAATCTTGAATCTTGAATCTTGAGTTAAATTTTATTATTATGGAGAAACAGCTCTCTTGACAGCTCTCTGGAAAAATGTTCCTTTCAAATATCATTCTTAAGTGTATAAAATAAACTGTATCATCTTGTTTTGTGACGTGCTTTCAATTCCATCTCAAGCCATTTTCACACTCTGTCTCCCTTGGCAGCGGTTGCAGTGTGCCGCTGTGGTTTGCTGGAATGGTTTGTTTGTTGCACATGAAAGAAATGGGTTTGAGCGTTTTCTGCAGATGTTGATTCACCATGGCACTGCTTCAGAAATTTCCAATAGAGACCCCTCTCTCTGTGGTTTGCAGTTTGTAAGTGAATTGATTTATTCGTTTTGGGAAGATTGCACACATTACATATTTGGAGCAATCAAATCAGCAATTATGTGGCTTCAAATTTCATGTTTATGTCCAGCTGTGACAAGCCCAACTGTCAGGAGAGAAGTTTGGCTGGATTTATTATCTATTGAAAATGGCTCAGTGCCTGGCAGCATGACTAAAGATATTACAATACAATAGAATTTATTCACACCATAGACACACATACTATTATCATTAAAATATGGTAAAATCAACTTTTTTGTAATAATGACATTGAGGAACATCATGTATGTTAAGGTTACAGTATTAGAGACTATTTTGTTTTATCTATGATATCTATCTATGATAGTGTCATTACTGTTCATGTTTTGCAATTAAGTGGAAAGA
The DNA here is from genome assembly GCF_046629955.1 of Centroberyx affinis. Classification (NCBI taxonomy): domain Eukaryota; kingdom Metazoa; phylum Chordata; class Actinopteri; order Beryciformes; family Berycidae; genus Centroberyx; species Centroberyx affinis. Next base: position 359,990 of record NW_027281003.1, on the reverse strand, counting down.
TGTCTGATACTCCCTGAACTCCCTTTCTATGGACTTCCAGCTGGAGAAAAGAATGTACACTTTGGGGAAAACACAGACGTGCCAATGAAGAGCAAATCAACAAAATAGCAGGAGATGCAATTTCTTCTGTATTAGATTACATATAAGACATGTACTGTATATTTACATTACTGTATAACATGGTCGGCCTTTCCTTAAATATATTTGGACATGGAAAGCTTGTTGAGGCTGGAATTGATGAAATAAGATCCTTCTGTTCTGGTGTCCATGAAGCCTGGGAATTTGTATGTAACTCATCGAATCTCACAAACTTCAGCTGAGATCTTCAATATTACTTGCAGTCACAGTGAGATAAGTCTCACCTGTTTATTAGCAATATTTTGTTCCCAAAAGGCAGCTTAAATGACATGATGAATCTTGTGTGTGTGTGTGTGTGTGTGTGTGTGTGTGTGTGTGTGTGTATGTTCATAAATTATTATGACAACATTACAAGCATTACAAATCTTTACAAATCCCTTTATAATGCAGTCCAGATATGGTCCTCATAGAAAATGATACCTAAAATTGTGTTTATAAATAACAGTAAATGACCGTAAAATTCCAGCCCACATCTATTACTGTTGGCCAAGGCGAAGATAAGGGTCCTGTAGTCTCATTTAAAGTCGTCTGTTGCTTTAATGCTCAAATAGGTACGGCATCGCATGCAACAGCCCAAGGGCAAAAAGCGACGGGGGTGGGTGGACAAAACTTTGGTGTGGGCCATCTGTGTGCTATTTAGACCAGTCCCAGCAGCCATGGCTGCTTAATTCAAAAACTGTCAGGGAGTGTCATTAGGTGCAGCCATTTAAAAGCTTCAGATTTCATTAGCCACAGGAAGGGCCACATTACCCTCAGGATTAATGTCAGGTTTCGCGGTTCAATGCTACAGCAGTGGACTGCATTAATGTGACTAGGGCTGACCCTCTTGTTTAAATACACCCTAACTCATTAAAGATTATGTAGGCCAAGAGGAACCCTTAAATAGCCCGTGAATTATGGGCATTTTGTACCAGCGACATTCTCTTTACACCTCCAAAATCTCCAAAATCGCCCACCTCTTCCTGTAGCCTACATGCTAAGATTCAATCACAGAGCGCTAAATCTCAAGCAGAGGGGAGTTATCTGTCATTCCGCAGCCAAATGTTTTGTTTACGCTCCTTAAAGCAGCTTTGTTCTCAGTGTTGCATCATGGTTGTTTCATAACAAGTTGTGCTCCACAGTGTCTTGATGATGTGGGGGGTGGGGGGGGGGGTGGTGTGTGTGTGTGTTGTAGGGGTGACGCCATGCTGTACATGCCAGGTCCGGTGCTGTCACGAAGCCACGAGCCGTGGCCTCGCTATCTAGAGGAAGACACAGAGAGCTGAGTCACGGTGTAGTGAGAGAGAGAGAGAGCGATAACTCACTGAGGATGAGCCAAGTCATCACTCTTCCTGTTTTAATTAGGAAGCACAGCCCTTCAGCAGCCAATCATGTCATCAGCTTCCTTCCCTTTCAATGATTACAGACAAGGAGGTTGAGCTAGTTCACTGCGATGCTTCGATGGTGAAAATGCCTTGAATTTTGGGGAGTAGACTTGCATCGTCTTGCAGGGTGTTTCGGTATCATATTTAATCCGAAATAATGAGAGTGAAACTGTCAGCAAAGGTGAGCAAAAGGAGGCTTAATCGAGTTATGTGCATCTCTCTCTGCAGTTTTGCTACATCATGTTGACATCCTTCCAAGGCCGGGGGCTGTGAATGTAATATATTCTGTCCTCCTGAGGGGTGGCGGCACTGTTTGTTGGGGGGGTCACAGAGCCTCTGTGTTTCATCACTCAGCCATTCATCACGGTGTCACCATGCGCCTGCATGTCAGGGCTCCCAGCGCGCATTACCAGGTGTGAGAGGGGCCTGAATTTTTGGGCTCTTAATCAGGAAATGATCGCAACCCGCCATGATTCATGGTGTGGTCTGGTTGTCATAATATATATGTTCGGCTCCAGAAGCAGCGTCTTAAGGTCGAAATGTATACTCCCACTCCAGAGAGCTATACCTGCACCGATGGGATCTGTTTCCTTTTCAGAGTGGATGCCTGATCTAACTTTCCAGAGTTTGGACAAATCTCAGGAGGCAGAACAATATAAATGTTTAAAAAGCAGTTTGGACAGAATTCCTTTTCATCTTTTTTCCTTCACACGAAACCTGCGGACTGTTTTCCATGTCAGCCAAAGGGGGGTTAGACCTTTGTGGAGCAGCAGCGGTACTACTATACCGCTGACTTGGCAGCGAATCCATTTTTGCAATTAACACTTTTTTATGCTCTCACTTTGGTGCCCAGTGGGCTCTGAAGTAAGCACATAATCCTTAAAGGGGGAGGGGGGTATCACTGTTTAATGCCTTTTATTACTCAAGTGCAGCTCAGTCAATATCTCTGTCACAGCAGAAGATGTCAGACAAATATGTTGATGGGTCCAAACTGGGCCTAAAACACCATAGACTATTGGCACTGAAACCATCAGGATATTTAGCTAATTTATTCTCTTTCATTTGATATATTTTTGGTTCTTGTTGTGGGGCTTAATTTTCTGTCATCAACATCCTCATTTAAAGCAGAAAATAATGTGTTTTGTGGATGCTGATCATTGAAAGATCAGATCTCCACTACTTCAGACTACTTACATTGTTGTTCAATGTATAGCTATTATCAGCTATTATTATTCACAGTCACTTCCCACTGCTCATAGGATTATATTTAGTTAGAAACTCATGAAATATGCTGATGACATATACATACACATTTCTTTCAGCCAAAAACTTTCTTATCTGGTTACAGCTTCCAAGACAAGTAGCACTGGAATCAAACAGAGCAGCAGGAATGTTGTGTTTTGTGTTTGATTGTGCTCGGTAATTTTCCGTGCCGTGCCGTGTCTGTTAAGTGCTGATCTACTGAAAAAAAAAAAATGTTTTAAAATGTGTGAATGGAAAGGACCTTGACCCACTTTAAACAACAAAGCCATGGGAAATGACCAATGGATAATGAAAGATGGAGGTCAGATGAAGGAAAAGAGCCAAAAAAATGAGCAGCGCCAGTATTTTCTTTTATTCCTGAGATGTAATGGTGCCTACCAGTACCTATTTCAATACGTTGCCAACAAGTAGCGTACTGTTCACTACAGTGGAAAAAATCCTAATGATGACTATACTTAACTGTGAAGAGCTTATTGAGTTTTCCCTAGGAAGCCTCCCCAGTGCATCGTTTGGAGCTGTGCTGTAGGCAGTCACTGCAGAGACTCCAATTACTGACCAGGTCCCACTTGACTGGCTTCTAACTGTGACCAGCAAATTAGAAAAAGAGAGAGAGGGAGGAAAAGCATTTAAAACGGCAAGCGCAAAAGTTTGGTTGCAGTGCTATAGGGCTACAGGAAACCAAAGAAGACAAACCTCAAGCTGAGTTTAACAAGTGCAATGTTTTAACAGAAGGGAAGATAGGCAACTCTTTGTTCATGAGTTGGACACGCTCCAGCCGCCTGCTCCATAGGATATTCTTCGATAATCCACTGAGTGGCTGATTTATGGCCGGCATTAACATGCTGACTGAACTTCCTGAACAGAATCCTTCTCTACAAACAAACCACATGGCGTTGGAAAAAAAAATAACATCTAACAAAAATGCATGTAATTTTGCGGATGGCACCCGAGTGAGGACTGTGTTAGCATGTTGAGTAATACACCTGTGGCTGAAGTTCTGGTCAGAAGTATTAACGTGAGTCAGTGCGGTCATAGAGTACGTGCAGTTGAGTTCTCTATGAGTACGTGCGGCTGAGTGCATGGAGTGGTGTCGGGCCAAAAGTGATGAGTCGCCGAGACAAGTCTTCCCGTCTTTGAAACACTTCATACGACCGCAACATGTAGGAGGTTTCGAGGCGTTAAACCACAGCTGTGATGAAAAATGGGATCAAATTATGATTCAGCCCCTGCAAACAAAACCAATTATCTCGGGGTTCACGGGCCAAGAGCAGCTGCTTGTTTCAAAAAGAGAAAAGCGGGTCCGTCATATTTTTTTGTGTCACAGAGCACTTTCAAGGGATCCCAGGCACTTTCAACCCATAGGTTATTTCTGTTCCTGTACTGTTTTGACGGGATATCGTGTTTCCCAAGACAGGAGCTTGTACTCCGAGGGGGGGAGGCGGTTAGGGGAAGAGGGGGGGCTGGGGAAGAGTAGATGTGCCACATTTGACATTGAAGCAAGATTACACCGTTCCCTCCAAGCAGACAGACATTAAACAAGTGGGAGACCAGGGAAGCAGAAAGGCAGATGAGAGGTTGCTGTGCGTGTGTACACTTCCACATGGGGCTTAAGAGGCAGAAAGGACAGCTGGTTCACTCATCACTACTTTGCTGTATCCTCGGCTTTTAAGACCCCCAGGGACAGATTGCTCCTCCTGGACAACTGATGCGCACACTGCAATCATAATGGACAACAGCATATATTCTAACCTAACTCAAGGTGTTGATCTGGTGTTGATTTTTTCTATTTTTTTCTAGTCTGCCTAATAAAACTGAATGAAGACTGAATGAATGAATAGAATGCAGCTATCACAGTAATTATAATCATATTGTTCAAGAAAGCGTATATTTATATTATGTGCAACTCAGACTGTAAACAGCCAAATACCATAATGAGAACCCTGTTTAGATCAAGCTGGTACCTGTGTTGTTGAACTGAGTTTTGCATTTGCTTAATGAAATCATGTGTTAACACCATAATTTGTAGCTTGTCTATTGCAAATTCATTTAGTAAGTCATTAGCAAAATGTACCAAATGCTACATTGAAATGTCAGTATTTACATGTGTTATTGGCGTATTGTATACAGCTGATTAATCAACTATACAGCACTTAGGCTAATGCTATCTCAACAACAACTGCAGGCCTGAGCTATTTGTGGGAAGGATGACATACTTTCTCTTGTTCAGACTGGATTCTTGGTAGCTTATCTTTGCTTGGTCCACATCCGCACTTTGCACAGTGCGAGAGCTATAGTTTTTCACTCCCACATGATTTGGTGACATTTTGATTAATCTTTTGTCATCTTGCAGTATATGTAATGCTCTCCTTAAAAGGTTCAAACTGATGTTTAGTTTTTCTGTTGCAGGAAGGTCTACAATTTTTATGTTTTCATAGGAATCATAACTTGTGAAGAGTAGCTTTTTGGATGTTCTGCTTTTATAAGGTGAAGGGGAGTAGTAAATATTGTATATTGTAATATTTTTGCTGTGTATCTGCAGCTTGTAAATGACATTTTTGCAACAATAAATCAACAATCCAATGTGCATCGGGCATATATTTCATCTCTCCAGAACATCCCATCCCACAAATTCAAGATACTGATTTGAAGAGACACTGCAAGTATAGCAGGTCAGCCTGACTGACTTGTTGAGGTTACCACTCTGTCTGTTTTCAGTGCACCTCTCCCAGTTATGAAAACATCCTATGGGCTTTTCACGCATGGCTAACTCAGTACCATCACAACAACTCTGTCTCTCTAGGCCTGTGTGTGTGTGTGTGTGTGTGTGTGTGTGTGTGTGTGTGTGTGTGTGTGTGTGTGTGCGTGCGTGGGTTGGGGGGTGTGTGGTAGACAGGGGAGTGATGGACTAGAAGTGACACGCGACCCCTGAGATGGCCAAGGATTAATGGCCTCCAATAGGCAGGCTCCTAGAAGGATGTGGAGGAGTAATGAGGACTTCCACCAGCTACAATGCATCCATCCATCTGCCCTTCCGGGTCCACATGCCTCCAGCTGGAGCTCAGAGTCCAGATGTGGAGCCACCTGCGGAGAAACGGCCACTGGTTTCCTGCCGACACAAAACCAGCGGACGGAGTATTCCTCCAAGGAGTGACACTGACCCAGTGGCAGGTACAAGGAACTGGATATTGGAGTTAAGGGCACCCATGGTGGTATTGGTGGAGGGGGTTTTTGACTAAGGAAGGCCTCAACGGTGGCGTGATCCTTTACATGGAAACAAGGAAGGCAGGGGATTCAAAACACTGCAGGGACCTGAGAAAATTGAAAAATGGAGAATGTCAGTGGGGTTTTCTGATGTTTTGCAATATACGCAAGCTCAAAAGTTGTTAGAAAGCCAACTGAGAAGTGAATGAGGCAGATATGAATATTAGTCACCTTCATGAGAAGAATGACAGTCCTTTCCCCCTTCTAGTTCATATGTTTCAACTTGATTTGGTAATCCCTTTGAATCTTGAGAGTAAAACCTTCCCATAAACCACTTCATAGTGTGACTCATATTGCCTTATATTGTATTTGCATGTATTCATCTCTTAAGAATAGAACTCCTGAGTATAGTTGGCATCCTTTGCGTCATACTTAATGAACCCATAGGTCCGTAACCTAAGGCTTTCCTGCCAACCAAAGACCCCTTTACTTTCTTCTTAGAGTCGGGGTCTGTGTGCCTGCTGCCTCTGTGGCCTCAGATAGGCATCACACAGAGGAGGTAGATGAGAGGGCTGCCACAGGACATCAAGAGGGCCAGGAGGCAAGCCACCTGCTGTCACCATCTCCCCCTCTCCAAACCGTCTCTCTGAACCAGCATGAAAACACAAGGTCAAACAGCCAGGGCTGCACTTCATGTCCCAATCTATTAGATTTTCAGATGCCCCGCTTTTCACTGAGATCAAATCACTTCCTGCCAACCAGATTAGAAGTGCTGGCGGGGGGGCGAGGAGAGGGCGAGCAGGCTTATATTAAAAAGGCCTCATGCTGCTGACAAGTCTTTGAACGGGAGGGTGCTACACATTCAGCAGAGAATGTTCCCCAAAACCGCTCCGAAACTGACCAAGAAAATCTGACAGAGAAATTGTCCTTGTGCCTTCAGCAGTCATCTGTGTTCTTTCTGCATGTCATTTGATTGGTGTATGTAGTCAGGGCCTGTCTGAGGTCATTTTTGCACTCAATTTCCAGGTTTGCAGTCACATACCACACACAGGAAAGGTTGCTCATATTACCAGCACTGCCGGTGGATACCTGCACCTACCAAAGCTGAACGATGAACTTGACCTGCTCATCCACTTTAAAAAAGAGCTTGTCTTTATTAGAACAAACCGGAATGGTTTACAGCAGTGGTTCTCAACATGGGGTCCAGGGACCACAAGGGGTCCTTGAGGGGGTTCCAGGGGGTCCCCAGCAAATTGATGAATTGTTAAACTTCACCATTATTTAATTTACAAGAAGTTAACATAATTTGAGAATGTAGAAGAATGATTATTTTGATCATAGTTTCTCTGTTATCTCTCTACCTAAAATACAGATAGTCATGGAATTCTAGACAAAATCATATCTGACAATAGATAGACGTTCAGATTTGGGTCTGAGAGGGGTCCTTGATATGAAAAAGGTTGAGAATCACTGGTTTACAGAATGCAGTTGCTCTGTTGAAATAAATACTTTGGCTACTCATAACAGATTTTTAACATCTGCTTTTTATAACGTTAAGCACAGCTACACAGCTTCAGCTACTCATACTGTAAGCATACTGTATGTTTGCATTTGCAATCGCATATGTTTTGCCCACCATTTGTATCTGAATGATTTGAGATTATACATTATTTCTAAGATCTATTTCACCTTTAATTAGGTTTATCAGAATTTGGGTTAGTTGCGTTATCTTAGTGGCATCGATTATCCAAAGTAATTCAATATCACAAGTTTTGCTATTTGGCCAGATTTTGATGTTTTGGCCTTGTTGGCTGGTTTCATTTCCCAGGCAGGCTACACAGTAAACTGTGTTTCTATTAGTTTCAAGTGAAAGAATAGACATTAACTTAATGTCAGCTTCATTTGAAGGGTTTGCTGAAATACTCACATATTCTAGCCCATCTTCAGTATACAGCCTGGGTTTGTCAGATTAGCCAAATCATACCGACAGAATGATAACAACTTGTGCGTCTTCTTACTCATCAGCATCATTTGACCGTCTGTGTCTGCCTCTGATTACCACTCGTTTGGGTAGCCTACTATTAATGATTTCTATTAATGATGAAATCTCAAGAATGTCACTATTAGTTGAATGAGAAAAGCATCTCAAATAGCCTTGTTATTACAGTATAATAAAATCCATATCCTTCGGTTAGGCTACTGCACAAGCAAGTTCTATTTACTGTATAGGCAACTTAGATTAACTATGAACTGCAGCTTTATTTTCTAAATGTTGGCTTTGAGTTGAGTGTGAGGGGGCTTATTGCTTTTTAAATCTGTATTAGTACATTATGTTCCCATTGTAATCTTTTTCTAATTTAAGCTATTTCAGCATTTCCAATTGGTCTTAATCCTAGGATCCATTGATCCCTCTTAACTAGTTAATTGTCTAATTGTTTAAATCTGGTCAGTGAATAACAAGGCCTTGGTCTTCCCACTCCATCTCCTGAAGGGTTTTGGCTCAGTAGTCGATCCGTCCTGTTGTCCTGAATTCACAACAATGCCCAGCAGACCGGGCTGTGCCACTTAAATAACCAAGCGCAAACCAACTCATTGTAAAATGCAAGCGTATGTTTGGCTAATGAGGCTCAGCTGTCCAGTCAGTTTCACTCATGTATATCTCCTAATCTGATGATGGCTCTGTGAGGATAAAGGGGGGATTTCAGAGGCGATACAGACAGACAGATAGCAAAGTGCATGGCGGAGGCCTGGCCCAGGATGTCAGTGTTCAGGGTGGGTGACAGTGTTATTCCCTGCCATCTGTTTCCCAGGCGGCGGCCCAGCAGTGCTATATTGAACGCACAGGCATGAGGGTGTAGGTAGCAGCCCACCATGCCACACAATTGCCGTCATGGCGTACATGTGATAGTGTGTGCCTCCCTCAGATGCCTTTTTCTAAGGGCAAAATGGATTCGATACAGGCTACACAGTGATATATAATAAAGCCTTCTTACACTCAGACTGCCCATCTGTCTGTCTCTCTGGCCGTCTGTCTGTTTTTCATGTCTGTGGCACCGTCTCAACTCAACAGAGGAGAAAAAGGCTTGGCACAGTCACAGCTTTCCTCCACATTGTTGAGCTATAAAGTTACAGAATGCAGACAAGAGAATGCAGAAAGATGAGATTATTGAATTAGAGCAAGTACAACTGTTTGTTTTCCCTCTGCATTTCAGCTTGTGGCCATTGGTCTGTGTGAATTTCCCACGAAAAGCCATTTCAGGCCCACTCGCAAACCTCTTTCTCTTTTATGAAGATGAACAGGATGGTGAGTGGCGTCAGTGTTTGGTGACGCGGCACATGCCGTAAATGGCATATCATTTTCTGTTTGAGTATGTTACCCAAACAGCAAAGGAATGTTATGAGAGCAATGGGGTCTCATCGCTCAACCTTTTATGAGAAGACCTCACAAAGGCCCGAATCACTCTCCCTCTCTGTCTCCGCTGTCACCCTCCGGAAAAGTGAGCACGCCGTAAATCACCTTGGCAGCTCTGTGTTTTGAAGCGGCAGACTGCCCATAGCCAGTGTCATTTTATAGGTTGTTATTTCACTCCATGTTGCAGGGAGAAGGGTCCTGAAATCACGTCGCTTTTGACGCTGATGTGTTTGCTCGAAGAGGTGAATCAAAGCAGGGATGAATGGAGAGACATGTACAGAAAGCCACCAAAAGACGACCCAAAGTTCACCGGGGAACCTCAATTCAACCTTTGTCCAGAGTCTGAACCTCATGGAATTCAGCTAATTCCTTTAGTATGGAAAGTGGAGGCTTTATTGCATGCGATGTGTGTAGGATGTGAACCTGAGCGTATAAGTGCTAACTTGCATTAACATGTGCGCTTGTATATACAATGAATTACTTTGTGTGAAGGCTCAGGGGAGAGCTTTAGAAAGAAAATCATGGAGGGTTTTGGTTTGGGCCATTCCTATAAAGATCTGGGCCATGTTGTAGGTGTTTTAGGTATTATTACCTGATTATGAATAAGAGCATTTTCAACTCCAGAGACCTATATTGGTTTCCTCTATTTCTTTCACATGTGTCTATAAAGCTTTTTATTTGATTTTGTCCCAAAATATTTAGACACCTTCAAGGCAATGTGTATAAGTACGTGCATGCTTGCATGCATAAGTCTGTGCAAATCCCAAAACAACCTGTTTTTAAGCTCCGGAGAGAGAGAGCTGGATTATTTCTCCCTGATGCCCTTTGTTTGAAGAAAATGGTGTTGACTGACAGCTGAGCTCCTGGACCCTACTCAGCCAGGGTTCAATGCGGATGCCTGGATAATGAGGTCGACTACAGGGATTACAATCAGACAGGGAATATTAGTGTTCTCATGTGTCAGTCAAAGCAGGAAAACCTCCCAGTGTTGCAGTGTCAAAATGAGCCTTTCAGCTTCTGATTGGTTCATATTTACCATACAACAACAACACAGAGCCATGTCACAGCGCCCCCAGGGTAACTTAAAGACATCTCAGGCCTATGACAGTTAATGGAGGAAGGAGTTATGGTGGGAAATCTCACCATGGCTCCATTTCCAAGGCCCTGATGGACACTGGGGGCACCCCCAAAAGAACAAATTATCTCGTGTCAGCTTTTTGGCAATAAAATGTGGTAGTTTTAACCTCAAAGTCTTTAACCTCACGATAATCATTCAGCCAAAAGGTAGACTTCAAGCTGAGACCGAATCCCTGTTTTGCGCTGAAATGTATTAATGGACATGGCGGTTGACCCTCTCCAACCTAGAGAGCCTTCACCTCTCCCTCCCTGGTCAGTCCATTTAAAGAGGAAAACAGAGAAAGAGATGAGAGACGGAAAGAAAAACATTACAAAAGCGGCGACTCACAAGAGCGATGTGACATATGGAAGCCATCACAGGCCTCGACTCCCATCTGTGTCGGCGGTCGTGGCCTGCTGGCACCCGCTAGTCGCTGTGCAGGATGGGAATAATCCAGGGAAGAGGATCCATGGAATTGTGATAAGAGGAGTCCGAATCCCCCTGAGGACAAGACTTCAGCTTTGGGGGTGGGGTGGGGTGGGACGGGACCTCGGAGGGTGCTGTGAGGTGCAAAAGCTTGCTGGTGTTTACAGAAAACAGGTGCCCAGCAGCTCAGCAGGGTTCAGCTGGGTTTAGTAGGGCTCAGTTTCTCACGTTTCTGCCTGTGACAAATGCCCATACATGATTAAAACTGCAAGGCTACCATTTCCTTGTTTCTCACCAGCGTGTAACGAACTGTTAATATAAGCGGCACATTCCATCGCCTTGAAATTTAAACAGTTTCTAGACTGTGTTGAAAAGTCTGCGGAGCAAATGTGCATTTCCTGCGCTGCGGTTGCCAAGATGGATCTGATTTATTTCTGTTTGATTTCTGTTTGAATTGCCAGGCAAATTTTTTTGGCACGCGCAACAAGCTGGAATAAAACTAATTGAAAGGCATAATTGGAAAAGGAAATTACCTTCCCATCTTAATTTACATGTTTGCGTTGCTGAATTAGCCTAAAGGAATGAATTAAAAGTGCATTATTATAAGCCTCAGAGTTGAGCGGAAAGGTAATTTAGGAGTCTTCTGACCACATTCATTCAAGCTTCATACCCTGATTTACTGCAGATCTAATCAGGGAGTTGAATGATATTTGCTCCCTCCGGTCATGTTCTATTTTGTTCTTCTTCTAAAAAAAAAAATGGTGAGGCATACAAGCTATACCTTTAAGGTCTTTAATCAGTCAAGTTGAGACAAAAGTCAAACAACTTTTTACACGAGCAGAACAATTTAGTAGCATATAATATTCAGTTAAGCACGTAAGAATCTGAGGACTTGTTTCATGTGGTGTGACACGTAGAGCGGCATGTTTCTGCCATCTTCTCCTTTGCTGCGCCTTACTAACTGGAACAGTCCAAGTTTTTTTGTCGGTGAAAAATTTATTGTAAAGTGGTAAATTTTTTATCACCCCATTTCAGTGGACCCCTGATGGTAGGCTGTGGGGCTGTATCAATCTGAGAGTGAATAACCCTTAGCATTTTAGCATTTTCACGTGCGCGCACACACACACACACACACACACACACACACACACACACACACACACACACACACACTGTTGTTCCCTTGAAAGATTCAAGAAATTACAGATGGGCATCTTATGTACCAACAATCTTTCCAGACATAGACTACTATGCTGAAAGCAGGTTTAGCCCTCTAGCAGAACAAATCAGCCCTATACTTTGAATTCCAAGTAGTAGAATGAATGCAACATGTGATCTTGTGTGACAGTATGGGCAGGTCCCTCGGGTCCTACACCCAGCCCAGGTCAGTGCAGCCCCTGAGGGCAGAAGGAGCAGGGCCCTTCAGATTTAACACCTCACAGACAGCAACACCTGGGATTTATTACTGAATGTGCGTAAGTGGCCGCATACAGACACAAAAAGTCTTGGCCTTAGCCTTGATTTCCATATGTAAAAAGGACACATCAGGCAAAAGTCACAACCTTCATATCTATTTTCTTTTTTGTACCTGCGTTTCATCTATCTCCCTGCTGCTCGTCCATCTTCAGCGGCGTGGTGCGGAAGGGGGAGTCTTTTCAAGCTTGACTAATGTGGTTCAGATAGCGTGCAGGATGATGATGGGGGAGCACCTTGATCTGGGCCATACCTTGTTTGTTGTGGCGGCTTTACCTCCGCCGATTCTACCCTCCCTTTTCACCCTTCACATCCCCCCTCACCGGTGCTCTGCTTCAGCAATTCAGCCAAATGAAAGAACAGCTGTCTGACCCCTTTTTAGTCTGGCTGCTGCTCTAAAGGCGCATGGCCCTCTTTGGTTCTGCGGCGGTCTGTATCCTCAGGACCGAGCGTCATGCAGAGGCAATCTCCAGCAGGATGTGGGCCTCCTCATCTCCTGCCCAGTCTGTAATCAAGCACTTATCTTATCATCAGGAAGTATTTGCGTGGGAGATATTTTTTGTTTGTGTGTTGTTTTTAAAATGTATTTATTTCCTCCAGTACAAACAATCAGACGACATCCTTGGACGGGGAGGGGAGCGTGCCGGTGCTGTGTGCAGCTGGAGGTGACACAGCATGCTGTGGTACAGTAATGGAGTCATCCATCAACAGGCCCCATTAAAACACCTTGACAAGCCAGCTGAGGCCACTCCAGTGGCCATGGTGACCAGTCTAAAGGTTGACATTTTGTTCTCAGACAGTAGCCACAAGAATACTTCATGTAAACGCAATAACATTGAAATGTAACTCACTGTGTTCACCGGTTTATGGGATTTACCCGGGCAGATGATCAATTAGCTCAGCTGTGTGCGTTTTAGTGTGTGTGCGTGTGTGTGTGTGTAGTTCTGGACACAAAGTCAAAAGTGCAAATGTTCATGAGCAGGGTAAATTTTCTAATGAAATGACCAGGCAAATGCTATTTTTTAATTTGTGCTTTGAATAATCTACTAATGTAACTATGAATGAAGGAATCCACAGAGTAAATGTTGACTTTACTGGAGAGTCATGTGTTTTATTTGTGAACCTCAATCACATCCACAAGCTTGCAGATACTTTCACTGTCACTGATCCAGACTAGACTGGACTAGCCTCGCTCTCTGTTTGAACCTTTTGGTGCATCACGAGCTGCCATTTGCACAGCAATGCTTGATGATGGAAGCAGTTCAACGACTTGTGACTCGACTAGGGGGAGAGATAAGTGAGCTGGTAAGATTAATAAGACATGCAGATCTCCCTGCTAGTAGACTAACAGACTTTGTTCTGTGTCTGTATCACTGACACCGATACCTTTCTTAATTAAAGTAATATTTAATTTCACTAAAACATTTTCACTGTTAGGGTTAGCTTGCATGACTTAATGAAAAGTTAACCTTTTTAACATGAGCCACTTCTGGGATTTGTGTTCCCCACCAGTTAAATTAAAATAGGCAAAATTACAAAATTGTTTATTGGAGATTATAACAACAGTCATTAGGGTACAAACATTTTAACATTCTTTTACAAGGCGAACAGTTTGCCTCCATTCAATGTGTATGAGAAGTGAACAGTGGTGCCCACCACATGACACATTGTTGGTAGCAAGACAAACTAGGCCTGTTATGTGAATATAAAGGTTTAATATGCAAATGAGCATAGCAGTCGCGGTGCAAGGAACCAATCACATTTGGGCGGAAAGTTGGAAAATTGTTGGTCTTCCTGATGTGTAACGCTGCCATAGGTTGCCTAAAAAAACTTTTGCTGCTAATTGGCTTAACAAGTTCTATTACAGTAGCTTGCTAGCCTAACTATCCCATACCCACGATGTTTCAAAATGAAACAAGTCACATGACCCACAGCAGCCAATATTAGTGGTTGACTATTCATCTGGAGGTTGAACTAAAAAGTGAAAAAGTTCTACCAAAGTGAAATATTGTTTTACGATCGTTCATTATACAGGAAAATTATAGGTAAACCGTATGCAGTGCACTCAACATCCAACCATCTATTAGCAACCCTAATTGACATTTCACAAAGGGGAGTTGGCTAGGTATCTAAAGAAGAATAAATGCAACAATTTAATTGCAGACCTCTATTTTATTTCAAATAGCCTAAATTTCCCTTATCTTAAGTAGATTTCCCTTTATCATTTACAAATCAAATCAGTCAAGTAATCTTTGTCCAATTTAGACAAATGTTAATAAAGGAATTGTTCGCACACTTCTTCCACTATGGTCCTGATAAAAAAGGGGGAAAAAACATTTTGTTCAGGCCATTATGTATAATTGGGCTAATTTGGGCTAATTCTTTATTTGAGCATATCAGGTCTTGTAGCCTATCTAATAATATACATTAAAGCATGGTGAGCTATCAGCATTGTGCCTCAAGATAGTTCAAGATTATTGTGTGGATTTCAGATTCTTTATAAACCTAGCAGATAGTGATCAAAAACCACATCAAAAGAAAAATGAGAGTGAACATGATTATTGAAAAAGCAGAAATCAAATTATTGTATTTTAAGAAATCAAATGTGTTGCTAGCAGAAATGGCTTTTTTTCTGTCCTCATTGCTGTTTAAGAGCTTTATTGTTTGTTCCCTGTACTTTAAGCCCTCGGAGAACTCACTCAAGCTGAGATAGAGCAATTATGTGCAATTTCAGCTCTCAAGCCCATCTCCAGCAATCACCATGGCGATATTTAAAATGTGGTTAGAATCAGGAGGCAGACACAGAAAGTGGTAATATGTTCCTTTTTCTACTGACCACTCTTTGTTCCTCTGAACTTCAGCCGATTTACAAACAAACAAATCCCTTTCCCGGATTTAAAGGACTTTTGCTCCACCACAGAATCAAATTGACAAACTGTTACAATTGGATGGTTTTAAATTATGTGGGTTTTCGGCAGACATTTCTCCCTAAAGCCTCGTAGAGGAGTGTTATTGCTGCAGTTTTGTCTTGTGTTTTTTTTTTTTCAAATCCAGGCCTAAGATGGCTGAAAAAGCCCCAGTGAGCCCCATGTGTATACGTTATCTTTGACCAGTGATCAGGATCCTATTCAGAAGACGCTATCTCCCCCATCTGCGGCATGTCGACAGGCATCCTCCTGCATTCCAGTCCTTTTGTTTGCGGAGCTAGGGGAAGGACATTAATGAGTCTTCCATTGACTTAACATCCTTGGAAAGTCCGCCTCGGCCTCACACCTGCTACCTATAAGCCACTGGAATCCCTGCTTGATCGCTGTTTAAGGATGTGCTGCCTGGAAAATATGCGGGCTGCACAAGGCCCTGAAGGTAGCGCAGCGTGCGTCGAGGAAACGGTGAAGAATGTCAACCTGGACATCGCCTCCACATCCACCAAGACAGCCAAGAATTCAGCCATTGTTAAATGAAAACAGACTCTCCATCACTGATATTGAGCACCTGTAGACTTAATATACTCTTAAGCTCCATTGTCTTGTTGTTTTCCTCCTCTGTTTTGACTGGGATGCAGGGGCAAAGGTCAAAAGGTTGCTATGCAATGACGGGAGTGTGATTAATTGCGGTTGTTTATTAACAAAATGAGAGATGCCTTGGTAAAGTTTTGCCACTGGAAGCATTTGATCTGTGGCCTGTGACAGGCTGCACTTACAAAATACAGCCTGGTGTCACGAAATTTCATGAAATGAGCGCAATTTCTTAAAATGTGTGCTGTGTGCTGTGCATGAAAAGTGAGAGAAATAAATTTTCCCCTCCAGGAAAGGATAACATGGAGGACACAGCTAGAAACAAGAAGTTGTATGGCATTGAAATAATGCAGTGGAAAATAAGGGTTTGGTGCTCAGGGTGGTAGATGAGTGTTTATGTTTGTCTTCAACTCTGGATTCAATTCCCAACTTGTGGATTTTTTTTTTAGGGTTTGGAACTCTAACCCTAACCCATTTAACCATGACCAAAATCTTACCCTAAACTTAACCAAATAGCTAACCCTAACCATTAACCTCAACCCAACTCTTAACCAAAGTTGTTTAGCTTTCAGACCCTATAACCAATCCTGAAACTAACGTGTGCTATGTGGAGATTTCCGTGAGATGTAATGATATAAACAAATAGCCACACATGCGGACCAGCTGTGTTGTTGTTTTTGCCTCTTTCCTAAAGTTTGTTGTCAGGTTCGGCCAGAGTTGTACCTTTTCCTATTTTTAAAAAAACTAGCTTGTCTCCTCCCTCACTGTTTGAAAGCGGCGCTCTCCCTGTCCCATCCCTGAAAAAAATTCTGGTAATGGCGGAATCGATGAAGCGAGCAAGTAAACTTGCTACCTACCTCTTCAGTTGTCATTGTGGGACATGTAACCTTCAGCAGGAGAAAAATCTGGCAAAGCGAGTTAACCGGCGATATTTCCCCGTATGTACATTTATTATATTTTATGCAGTTTTTTTTATGCAGGTTTGTCCTTAAGGGCTTCTGTTGCCCAGTAGTTTTTCTGTGTGTGTTTACAAAATGTGTTGCGGTTTCTGTCACCGTCTAGTGGTCAGAAAATCGCTTAGTGTAGCTTTAACCCTAAACTTAGCTGACATTATTTTACCTCAACTTAACTGTTAGCTAACCTTTTCATATGCCGAACACTTGAAAATTATGTGTCCGACTGGTGCTAGTGTCACATAATCCTTTCGTAGTGGAGGAGCGTGATCCTCACATTATTGCGTTTCAGAGTTTGTGTTCATTTCACAAAAAACAGATAAGAGTCAATGAGTGCATGGATCTTACTTTGGAGTGGCTCCTGCATTTGAAGGGGACATGGCGTAAAAACTCTGCCAGATGGACAGACACGGCAGAGGAAAGGGGAAAGATCCCTGAGGCTGGCAGCTTGATTGGCTCCTGATAAACAGTCAAACAGTAACTGAGTCCATCAGAGGGCTCACCTCTGCCTCAAACAGAGCTGTACAGCACTCTGCTTTGGCACTGTTACTATGTGCATGGGCATCTGTGATGATGAGTGCCAGATCATTCCCGACTGTATTTGAGTTTGATGTTCAATGGCACCTTTCCTAAGCTCTACATCACAGCTACTGTTGCCCATTTTATCTTAGCTATTAAAGCTATTACATCTGATCGTCAGTGTTTCTGATCTGCTCTGTCCTGCTGGAACTAGTGTAGGAAAAAAAAACAGATCAAGCATTCAATAGCTCTCCATTGAAGTAATGTGAAGTATCAAACCCCGGGTTTCTGTAATGGGCCGATAAAAGAGGGAAGATATCACCATAAATCTGTCAGAAGGGTTATTCAATGTGACAAACACATAGGACTCATTGCCTGTTTAAGAGCTGCCCCTAGTACGTATCAAAAACATGAGCGATGGGGTTTTAAGCGGCTGTAACAGCTCCTGAGACACCTGGTTCTGTGTATCTGTAGCCGGTTTCAATTCCAAGTCCAAACAGGCTCATAAGCCACTCTTATGAACGCTTTGACAGCTCCAAGAAGTTCAGGACTCAGCTAATACCTGAAAATGTTGCCCTTGAATGGACTCATCCTAATCCATGGACAGAAGTCTATCTCTTCACCAAGTATATGAGATGAACTTTGGATCAGTTGGTGAGGTCATGGGTCAGAATTTAAGCGTCTGTTAAGCCAATCAGTCATCCGTGTCATCTTCCTAAACCTAATCTTGTCTTTTGCCAAATGTTATCGCTTTCTATGAGAACATATTTTTTCCTCACTGTAAACTGACAGTCAAAGTGCTGTCTGACTGTGTAACATGGCAAACATGCACTCCCTGGACAAAAACGTGTTACGCACTGCGGGACGTCGCCAAAGTTGCTGAAAGGTTAGATGTACAATCAGGAAATTCTCCGCGATGGATGCAGCACCCCAGCGGGAGTTCGGATTCCCCACTGATGCACCGTGTCCTGCCTTTCCCTTTCCTCTGTGGCCCCGAACCCACAAGCTACCACACTGCTGCCCTGTAACGGCGGCCTGAAGAGCCTCAGAGGGGCTTCTGCTAGATTTATGCGCCATGCTTTTGTTTAGCCAAGGCGTCCTGCTTATTTTAGCTTCACTTTAAGAGACTACAGGTTGAGATAATGAATCAACAGACAGGACTGAGGTTATGGATCCACAGAGAGCGTGTCTGTGGCTGGTCATCTGGTTTGACCATTTGTTCAATTGATTTTTTGTTTTGTTTTGTTTTGTTTTTTACAACGAATGGTCGTCTATGAGCAGCTGAGGTCTTTGAAACAGCTAAATACACTTGAAAGGTTTATCTGACAGTAAACATACAAACCACACAATGGTTAATTTAGTATTATGTTAGTATTGTGGCAAATGCAGAACATCTGTCCTATTCACTATGTAAATAGAGGGGTTCAGTCACATATAATCAGAAATACACAGACTCTTTGAAAAATACAGTACAATTAAAGCCTACACAACATTGGTTCAGTGCACCATTTCGCCCACTATTTTTCAGTCTGAAATCATGTTGATGCAGCACTATGGAAATGAATCATGAGACACAATGCTGTTCACTATTGCTTTCATTTTCAATTATATATTCAATGATATGCTTGGCTTGTCAGACTGTCAAAAGTTAGCTCTTTTTTTTAAAGCCTAAAAAAAAATGTGTTCACTGTGAAAGAGCCTGGAAATAGGGGCTGACTTAATCACGTTAAATGTTAGATAAGGGTATGGTGAAAGGTGAGGGTACAGCTCAAGAATAAAGGGTGCCACAGCTAAAATGAGCTATAAATAGCATTTGTCATCAGAGCCTGGAGAGGAAGGTGTTTGGACGGGTCAGAGCTAACAGGCAGACTGTGGTTGATATGTCGACCGAGGTCAGCGTGTGCGTGCCGACTGCAGAGCCTCCATTTTTCCACTGGTCACCGCCGACACCCATAAAAGTCCTGCACATGACAGGGTTGCATCAGCAGGGTCTCGTCACCCAGGGTTTTGTTTTTCTTCTCCTTCCAAGAGAGGTGTGAAATCAATGCCTCCAGCCATTATATGGGCTGAATTGCACATAAATCACATCCTTTCTACAGATTTAAGAGATAAGCTTAGCAAGGTGAAAGAGTTTATTTTGACTGTATCCTTTAATAGTAGGTATCCTTTACAATGTTTGTGTTTTGATTGATGGAATTATTCGTAGTGTCGATTTTATGTAAAACATTCAATGCACCAATATTGTTTTCTCTTCTCTCCCCATTTTCCCCCTCATTTTCTACCCCGATAAGCCAGCAAACCCTCACTAATTCAAAGATTTCTTCCTCACTCTGAGGTGTTAATGCTCTCTCGTCTTGTAACAAGCTCCATGGCAGTTTCCACGGAGGGTAATAATGAGCTTTTACATCTAACAAGCAAGCAAGAGCAAGCGAACTGGCTATTTTTTTTTTTTTCCTCCTCGTTTCTGCTCCTGCTTTCCATCCCAAATATGCCGTATCTGCATCAAAAAAGCAGCTCATGGGCTTAAAGCTGCCTGTGACACCAGCCTCGGCTCTGTTTCACTGTTTGCCGGAGCAAAGCTTAACCCCCAACCAGTGCATATAATGGGCCAACTTGACTGGACGCCTTGACATGCAGTCCTCCCTTTGTAATGGGGTCAGAGCCAGCTATGGTGCAGCAGTTTACAAGTGTCAGAAGGAGGGAAGAATTTGCGGGGAGAGAAGGCAAAAGCCCCCCACAACTGAGAAGTGGGCGCCTTTTCTTCAGCGGCTGTCTGTTCCCAGTAGCGCAGAGGCCTTATTCTCAGGGGTCAAGAGGTCAAGTTAGGCACCATGCTAATCCCTTCACAAGCCTATTATGAGCTCCCGAATGTGCGGACATGAGCAGTGCAGTACTTTAAGTCATAAGTCGAACCAAAGCTCTAGATATGTCCTCATCATTTCAGCAGTTGTATGTGAAACTTGGAGTAGACTAGAATCCTGTTTAGTTAGACCTTGCTCATTTATGCTGTACATTTGATGCTCTACATTTATACATATTTATTATTCATTTATTTTATTTAGTAATTAATGCAGTGCAATTAAAATGATTACACTTCACAATTGAAATATAAATTTTGTAGCTACTGCTAATTTCCAACCCTAGTCCCTAGTTGGGCTTTTAAATAGACTAGACCTATCTAAAATGTCTTGTATAGGCTAATCATAAGGCAAAAAAAAAAAAAAAAATATATATATATATATATCAAAATATTTGTTCCTCATATAACCTGACAGTCAACAAATGCTCTGTTATCTCATTAGATTTTTCCTCATTTGCTTCCAACATGCTGTCCCTAATTTGAAAATGAACCACTTATCCAAGATTAGGGATTTGTGGCAAAGAAGGGGGAATTTAGAAATATCCACTATACTAATCAAGCTGCAGGATCCAGTTGGTGAGCTGAACTGAGCCGCATCATGTCTGGGCTCCAGGAGTATACAAGTGTGTTTGGGTATGATCAGTTGGCTTTTCACGCAACGGAATTCCTCCACACAGAGTAACATCCTACATCATTAAAATGGAGCAAATTCCAACGGCCAATTAATGATACCAATTATAGATATCTTTGAACAAACAAGCTGACACAATGACAGATTCACTGACTTGCTCACACACACACACACTCACACACACACATACATACACACACAGACAGGATATCCGGAAGTGAGGAAACACTGTGAATCAATAGGAAACAACACAGCTTGAGCCGGAGTGTGTCCCCTGTCCCTGAGGGCAGCATGCACTTGAACCAGGTGCCTTCCTCTATGTATTTTTCCTGTTTACCGACTCGCTCGCCTGCTTGTTTGGATGTTTTCCTTTGGTCCCTAAAGTCAATACCTTCCTCTCGCCTGACTTCACCGCTCTTTTCTGGCCACCGGACGTCATTAAAAGCCCCAGAATATCGACCAAGGGAAGTCTGATGGAGTCCAGTGTGCGGTGCATTGTTTTGAAACCATGCTGGTTTTCGGCTTTTGCTATTTCTGGAGCCGCAGATCGCCTCCGGCATTCAACTGTATTCAACAGTAAGAAGTAGTTATTTTCCACCTACGCCTCCATCGCTAAATAAAACAATGACATTTCCAAGGACTTCCTTTAACTATAAATTAATTTCCTGTCTCTGAAATGACAACCTTCTCACTGACTGAAATGCTGGAATGTTATAACTGCTGTGCAGACTAGCTACATTTCATGCATGTCAGAAATAAATACTGTGTTGTGAATGGTGGTGTATCGGAATTATTGATGGTAACGAATAAATAATATTAAACAATGAAGTCATCCGTGCCAGAATGGCAGACTGTCAAACGGGAGCTGAGCCCTGAGTTTCTCTTGAATGTTTTTCTGGCATGTCCGCTCTTTGTCTTCAGTGCAACGCTCTCCTATCAGATGGGGGAGCGCAGCGAATCCTCCAGATATCCACCGACATTTCTTGGCCCGTCTCCCGATGGCTCGCTTGACCTCAGGTTGTGGTCTTGCTCAGATGTGGCGCGCTCAGACTCAATATCTGTGTCACTGATTGGTCCTTTATAGTGTGACCTTTGCTTTAACGCGTTATCAGACACACAATAGACCCCAGACTGCACATTCACATGCACACACTATCACCACACACACACACACACGCACACACACACACAAATACACAAACCTCCGTCTGTGTTTGCTTACACACCCCAAAGCTCCACTTTCATCCAGACCCAAGATAAACACTCAATGATAAAGAAGGAACAGTTTAGAGAGGAATCAGCAGAACTCTGCAGAATTGCTGACTGCCACTGACTCCTAACATACACACACACTCCAACCCTTTATCAGCCCTTTATCGATTGAAACTTGCCACTCTAACTCTCATCTACTGTACTCTCGACAGATATGTTCGCTCCCCTCTCCCGCAACAAGTTGAGTTATTCCCTCAGCGGTTTGGAATTTGCCACTCTGGGAAACAAATGGAGGCGCAGCAAGTCTCCCCCGGTGAGCGTCTCCAGCCCCGGGGTTTTGGAACGAGACTCTGTCACCCCACACCAAGCATGCACTGCTCACTGTTATCACCCTGTACTCTGCCAAGCAATGCCAGCACCTCACTAGCTGCGCTTGGATCAACCGGCGTCTCTCAACCGGCGTCTCTCAACCGGCTAGAATGACGGCCCCCGTCCTTGACAGAGCCAGGGGTTGAGCTATAGCTTGTTGGAAATGCTGGTATCAAGTATGCACAGCAAAACACACTGCAAACCATGTCCATCTTAAGTGATTTAGTCTTATATTCAGCCTTCAAATCTTATTTTTCTTAAAACAAGACAAAAATTCTGACTCCATTTGTTTCCAATGCAGTCTAGAAACACGTGTCAATATCTTGTCAGAATAAGGCAGATCACTGCACTACTATCAAGAAAATTACACTTGATTCTATAAAGTTCTTGAAACAAGTTGATTTGCATTGGAAACAAGTTAAATTATCTCACCCCACTGGCAGATTTTTTCACTTACTTGAAGAAAATTATGATTTTAGGACTCAATAATAGACTAAATGACTTGTTAAGATGGAGATTTTTTGCTGTGTTTAAAAAGTATTGAAGATAGCCTGCAGGGGAGAAGCTGCTCAAAACTGCCTTTTCCTCTCAAACGGCTGTGGTGATTGCACACTGGCCACATTCTCTTTGAAACCCACAGTAGATCTCATTTCCCAAAGTCAGTCTTATATTGTGGTTTGTATTATGGTCGAACAAACCCAAAATACTGTGTTTTCAACCTCTTCTAACCATTGCATTTACCACAGGACTATCCTACAGCTGAAATGGTTTCTGTGGTAAATATCCCATTGATATGTCATCACTGAGCTGTTACTGTGATTTTCAGAGAGTGTTTCAGAGATTTTCGGGTTATTCCAGGTTGCTTTGGCTCTTGGAGGTTATCTCAGGCTGCCCTGATTTAAGGTACAGTATGTTTTCACCAAATGCAACACTTTTTAGTTATGAATTCTTAATAGCAAAACCTCTCAAAGGATCATGAATTCCTTCACCAAATACCTTCTGATGTATTACGACACCAAGCTCCTTCTCCACAGTGTATTTATACAGTAGATATTTATGAGGGCCTACGGTCTATGGCCTTCACTGAATGTAACAGATTGCATGTGATGGGCCTGTCAGGGAAAATAATTCAACCATGCCACAAAGTTCTGCAAATTGCCTTAACTATGCTATCTCATAACCTAAAGTCGATTACATTATTGAAGACAGACTTGAGAAATGGCAGAGTCTCTCCATTTGTTCCCCCAGAGCCGCACACACTGGTTTACTGTAAAATGTGATACTTCTTCATTAATCCTGCTGATTGGAGCGCAGCCCAGTAGGATATGCAGTTTGAGGGCCGACTGCATGGCTGAAGTGTGTGTGTGTGTGTGTGTATCTGGCTGTGTTGTTATGAGTAAGTGTGCATGTACTTTTACATCTTAACACATCTGTGTGTCTGTGCATTCTAAGTGAGGCGTCGGCGCCTCGGGACCCAAGCCCCTCCACCTCTTCAGTGTGTGTGTGTGTGTGTGTGTGTGTATGTGTGTGTGTGTGCAAAGTGAGCGCCAAAGGAGAAGTCTTGCATCTATCTCGTCTGACAGCTCCCGACCTTCTCCTAATCCCTGTATTTCTCACTATCTCACTCCACATTACCTCACACATACATACACATACACACGGACAGCAGGCATGTGACCCACCGCTGCATCAAAGCCAGGCGGCTCATTCATCTGCGGCTGAATTGACAGGCAATAGCGCTCAGGACTCCATCAGCCGCTACTGGCTAAAGTCTGGTGCCAGTCTATCTGCATTCCAACCACAAAGTCCTTCAATCCCTCTCATATTGTCTCCTCATCTAGATTTGGTGACCGATGTGCAATTTAATTTGCTTTCATTGGTTGGGAAAGGAGACATTCCACTATGAATTATTTTTGTTGGATTTCAACAATGATCTCCCTTTCTTCAACTGTCAATGTCAAGATCTCTTTAGCTTGGCCGTATACCATGTGCAGAAACACGTCCTGAAAGCGGTATACGGCTGTGCAGTGAATACGTCAGCACAACACTGCACAGAAGAGTTTTTTACAGCAGCTATAACTCTCCTGGTGGTTGCTACCACAGATAGGTGTTACTCCTGTTCTATCTGCGAATCTCTGGCTCCAAACCTTTGTCTCCCAGCCACATCTGATTTACTGCATGTTATCCTCCGCTTCCCCTATCTCTCTGAGCAATCTGGTTTCACTTGGGCTCCCAGCTCTATTTAAGAGCACTTTGTCAACACAATGAGAGGAGGAGATATTCCCTCCCAGCTGAAGCGCCCAAAATTATGTATTGTGTTGCAAAGAAAGGGAAGACTTATTCTATACAGTTGGTGCTGAAATCTCCTAATGCCTTCAAGATGTTGGGATCGGGTCGATGCTGTATGGTGCAGATGAAAAGAAGTTGTATTTTTCCAAATGGAGCACAATGCCATCACTGTTAATTTCAAATGCTGGCTGAAAATTGCACCGTTTTGTAGTCTAGTCTCAAAATAGAGCACACTCACAACCTTTCTGAGTGGTTATCATCTTGGAAGGAAGAAAATGTGCATCAAGCCATGCCAACATGCTGAACAGTTATGTCGCTGTAATCTAGGGGAAGTAGTCAGATTTGTAATCTGCTTCCCCGGGCCGCTGGAGTGGCACAGCAAACAAAGGCGGCTGAGAGATTGGAAGTGTGTGACCCCAAAGTGGCCGGTTGCTGTTTACTTTATACAGAGACTGACGGCTGCGTACAAGACTGCAGCGTGTATACGTGACTGAGGTCACCAAACCACCGTACCACTGCATAACAGCTCAGACCAGGAGTGCTTTTTCCATCTGTATATTTATGGGCTCTCTGTATCCCAATTTGTCTCCAACTTCCCTCATTCTCTCTCTCTTAAATATGGCATGTTTCCTGCTGCTACCTATTGTCTCTAGGAAGGACTAGGAGGGATCTGGTGGTTGGCGTCCGCTGTCTGTAGTAATATAAGTGATTTATACCCAGTTGACAACCCTAAAAATCCTCAGCCACCATTATGGTCACTTTAAAAATATCATCCACTCCGCAGAGATATAGAGGAATGTGCATCACAGCCACAATATATACCAACGATCCCAAGGCAGTGGAGGGAACACCCAAGTTGAATGCCCTCGATGGTTTACTGTACCCTAATACTTAATGTTCAAACCATTCTCTTCATTAAACTTAACTGCTTTGGTTTACAGTATGTTGGGTATGCGTTGACTTGGAGAACACAAAGCAAGAAATCTAACAATCTCTGAACCCCAGAAATCATTCATCTAAGCATTCGCAGACGCAATTATTTCACGCTCATCTGAGTCTAATTCCACCTTTCACTCCTCTCACTCTTGTTTCCATGTTAATTCGGCAGCATGGACGTGAAGCTGGTCATCAGCTGGTCTTGGTGGTGGTGGTTTTCAGGGAGCGTCCATGTTAGGCCTCCTGTCTGCCCTGCCCTCCCCTCTGCCTGAGCTCCTCTCTGACTCACACACCGAACACTGTTGCCAGGGCTACCATTTATTAATATTGGTCCATAACTTTGAGCCTCACCACCGAGCTACAATGAGGCTGATGGCTGACACAGCCACCGAATCCCCTGGCACACACAAACACACACACACACACACACACACACACACACACACACACATTATGTCCACTAGAGATGCAGACTGTGGATGAGTGCATCTACAAGAGCGAGGGTTTTAATGAGAAACAGGGTGTTCACTGAGGCTGGAGGAAGGACCGGAACCGGGATAAGTTGGTCACTAGCGACCCCTTCTGGTCATGTAGTTCACTCTTCCTGTTTCTTACTTCGCCCTGCCCACGTTCACCACTGTCAATCAATGAATCACACAGTGCAAGGCTGTGACCAGTGTGTGTGTGAGGTGAGCTGACCCAAAGACAGAACAAGAAACAAGGAGCTGAAGATGTAATATGTTATAAGAGTGACTTCCTTGTGTTTTTATTTATTGATTCATTCATTTCGGTTCACTACTTTTTGGCCCTGCTTAAAGGTCTACAGTGTGTTTTTCCACAGTACTGTACTTCATTTCATTTTCATTTCAAACCTTTATTTAAACTCGAATAACCATTGAGGTTGCCCTCATTTACAATGATGTCGAGTTACAAACAAGTTAAAAGTTTAAAATAAATAGGACAAGACATAGATGAGAATAAAGAAAATCAATTAAAACAGTTACACATTGAGACAGGGAGGTTTGTGATCATGGTTTTAAATTGTCCATAGGTTAGTAGAGTATTGATTTTTAGTGTGTGTTGAAGATCATTCCAAGTCATTTGAGCGAGTTTGATAGGGTCCAAGGTTCCAGTCCAGCATCATTGAAATGTAAGGTGGTAGCTTTCCAACGAGGGCTTTATATATAAACAAATACCAATGTTTATTACGCCTCTCTGCCAGAGAAGACCACTTACATCATAATACTATTACTTTACTATTACTGTGTAATTAAAAATACATTTTTAATACTGAGAACTTGGAAGTAATGTGCTTGCAATTTATGCTTCCGGCAAGTTGAAAATATAATAACTGTGTCAGGAATATGTTGCATGCACACTATTTCTCGTGTTGCTCACTCACACACACACACACACACACACACACACACACACACACACACAGCCAGAGAGAGAGAGGGAGAGAGAGAGAGAGAGAGAGAGAGAGAGAGAGAGAGAGAGAGAGAGACTAAGGAAAATTACAAGATATCCTGATACAAAATACTGCACCAACTTCAATTATTTGGTGTTTTGCACCAAATAAGAGAAGATCACTGTTGGTAACCAATTACTGTTGATTAATTGATTATTAATCAACAGTATTATTGTTTGTTTGTAAACTGTCATGCTAATAAAGTACATTAAATTGGATTGAATTCAATTGAAATTGAGAGAGAGAGAGAGAGAGAGAGAGGCTGCATGAAATAATGACTATGGAGCAAATACTCCCCCACCTGGTC
Source organism: Centroberyx affinis (assembly GCF_046629955.1). Taxonomy (NCBI): domain Eukaryota; kingdom Metazoa; phylum Chordata; class Actinopteri; order Beryciformes; family Berycidae; genus Centroberyx; species Centroberyx affinis. Next base: position 332,534 of record NW_027281003.1, on the reverse strand, counting down.
AAAAGGTGTCACTGACTGCTAACGTATGCTTCACCATTTTGAAAGAGTTGTCTACATCAACAGTTTATAACCGAGGAAGTTCTGATTACAAGGTTACATAATATTTTTTATTACTGCTCCATTGTTCTGTGTGTTTTACCATGTAGGAATTATGCAAACTAAACCAGTTTTAAGACCTATGATGGGTTTTATTGACCCATATGGAACTTCCCATATTCCATACACAACAACAGCTGGTGGCCGAACATTAACAGCTGCGTATCATAACTGCCTGTCCCTTACGTAATGCAGGCTACTTTGGTTCAAGGTCAAAGTACGACAGGCTTGACTGGGCTCATTGTTCTTCATATCGCTCAGAGAGTGTGGTCACTCGATAATATGATAAATAAAAGAAGCAGCACCTTAAAGCGTTCTCTCGAAACCATGCTGGTCCTGAGTGTAGTCCTCATTTATTCAGCTTTTCTTTTCCTTTTTTTCCATTGAATTCTAAGAACACTTCTCACTTCCTCACTTGTTACTATTAATGCTGGTAATCTAGGGTTAGTGAAGTGTATTCTGCTGAAGTGCTGACTGATTGTGAGTTGTTCTGGATAGAAGCATCAGCACAGTTTATTTTAGGAATGTAGCTGTCGATCATGATCACATGTTAACTTGTGTACATCAAAGCTGCACCCCAGGCCTTATTCCCCTTTATCTTCTTCATATAGGAGATTAATTGTTTTTTAAATGAATTTGTATCTATGTTCCTAGTACATATGACCTGTGTTGAGCTATATATCATTTGGTTTCAATAGCTTTTCTAAATCATGTGGATGTTGGCTACTAAATCTGGTCTTTTATCTGCTCTTTCTGTCACATATCGACTCGCCTAATACTCATCAGATGATTTTTTTTGTACAATCCCATGGCCTATCACTGAAGCTGATAATGTAATGTTCAATGTAAGTCCAACTAAATGTCTGGGTCACTTTTTTCTAGTAATACAATGTGTGAGCAGTAACAGCAGTGTTTCTGTGCTGATAGCGCCGTGAGATGGATTTATGCTTTTCTGTTACTGTAAATCTTCATGTCAAGCCCCTCCAGAAGCTATGGACAATGTTCAGGAAGTCCTGTTATACACACAGGATACCCACAGCTTGCCCTTTTAAACAAATACAGACACCAGAGATTATACATCTTCATATAGTACAAGTCATTTTTAAGCAATACAAAACAGGTATTTTAAGGTCATTACTAAATAACAAAATTAACCTGATTATCCCTGAATGTTCATAAAATGCAGAAATACCCTTGAGTTTACGTCTAAAAGGAAAACTTAAAGGATTTTTAATTAACGGGTGAGCCAAGCTAATCTTACAATGCAAGGTGAAATGAAGGGGGTCGGTTTAAAATTAATAGAGGTTTGATATATGACCACTATTACAGTTATTTCTTTTCATCTTCATAGACTTCAAGGCCCACAGACACCTCTGTAATTTGCTAAGCTATGGTTGCTGTTGCACTCTTTCTATAACCTTAATTTAAAATGAAATTACGCAAAAGAAACTACTTTGTAATCACTAATTTTTCTGTTGTATCCCAGTCTATGTCTATTATTTCAGCACTGTATTCTGAGGCTCTGCTGTGTTAACCAAGGGTTTTGAAGTCATGATGAAATGTGTTTATAAAGGTGTTACCTAATAGACATTTCTTCCTATCTCAGGCAATTGCAATCTTCATAAAATCACATGTTGCATTATGCATCTCTCTGCCTCACCACATTTCAATAAACCAGCAGTAACAGATCCTTCTCGTTCTCCACGGAGGTTTTGCGGTTGCTATGCAGTAATTGGCCGGGGATCTTATGACTACCCAGAATCCGGTCTGTTCATATGTTTAAACACACACTGACGTATCTCTGCTCTAATAAGTCTCCTGGTCATACACTCTCCCTCCTCCTCTCCTCCTCCTCCTCTCCTCCTCCTCGTCCTCGTCCTCTTCGTCCTCCTCCTCTTTACCCAGCGGCATCATATTTGGCTTGCATACAAGGACGTAAAAATACAGGCAGCAAACATTTTCTGTGGAAAGCTCTGAGGGATTTCCAGGAGTTTCGCCTAAAATGTGTGAATCTTCACACATAGACTCCTGCATATACTCAGGCACGGAGACGTGTGCATACATTTGCATACAGGCAAATACACAGACATGAAAAAATACAGCACATGCCCACAGACAAATACTGAGGAACAATATTTTACAGCATATACTGGCTGTACACAATGAGCCTTGGCAACTCTCATATTATAATAATAATAATTAAAGTGAGAACAGTAAGAGAACATTTGCATAAGAACTGAACAGCTGAGCAGGAGACCCGTTGAAGTCCCGTCTCCTCTTCACAGTTGCGTTGCTGTGCTGCTAAGCCAGGTGAGCAACTCAGGCAACATGCCGGGGGGAAAACAGCTAGGTGGTCAAAGTGGCTTGACACATTGTATTTTATGGCAGGGAGCAAAGAAATTGTTCTCAGCCGGAGATCCACCCCCAAAGCCACTGCACATGATTCCTATCAGAGGGCCGCTGTGAGTGGAGATAGTGAGAGAGTGAGAGAGTGAGAGAGAGAGAGAGAGAGAGAGAGAGAGAGAGAGAGAGAGAGAGAGGACGGACACAGTCACACACTTACTCTACCAGACACCCACACACATTTTCTCACTGAACACCCACACACTCTTTCTCACATACGCTGCATAAACATTGGAGCACCTGCTTTGTTGCCATTCTGTCTGTGGATTCGCTCGCGACAGGCTGCTGGTGCCAAGATGCTCTCCTATGGCTGGCTGTTGGCTCTGTCCTTCACAGCTCTGGCAGGTAAAAGTTCCTCTTTACACTCACTATAGTTGATCTGTCTTTGTTAGTAAGTCTCATGTGTCTGCTCTCTGTTTAAGGACTTTTATTGACTTACAGCAAATCAGTATTTTCACATGTTTATAATAATGAAAGAAAAGAAAAAGAAAGAAAAAATATAATATCTGAGAATTTATGATAGGACCGAAGTCTAACGGCATATATTTAAAATGCTCCCTGCATATATTTAATATATATTTATAAATCTGCATATATTTAAAATGCTCCCTCCATACAAATCTGTGTGCATGTTGCCTCATGAACAAGACTCATACTGTTGCTTGCAAAGGGGGCATAAGAAATTGCCATCTGCTCTTCCCATGCCTTTTGGTTTATTCATTGGGATTTCTTTGCATACAATTTGGCTGTGACTGAGTCTTATGGGATTGACAGTTCTGTTCAATAACCGTGTCTGTTTTTATGTTGGACGGAGCATCCATGAGCATGAACATGATTGAATTACAGTATCTTGATTGATTGTGTCTTTGATGTTTTTTTTGCATGGCTGCTCTCTCTAGTCTCTGCAGACAGAGGTTGTTCATCATCCTCCAGTTTGATTGACCACTGACATTTGTCCTTAAACATCCTAAGCTTTAAGCTGCATTGATTTTTTTTTTTTAAAGGGAAAATTCCAAAGTTGGCTCTGCCAGTCACAATGTCAAAAAAGATTAACACAAGATAAGTTGCCAAATGAGAGCAGCACTTTACTCAGATCTGAGAATGTGCTTACACAGCTCAGCTCTGCCACTTCAATGTGTCATTTTCCAATGTCTCTTCCTCATGCTTTCCTCATGCCACATTTCAGGAAACAGTATTGCTGCTGTTGCAGAAGGGAGAGCTGAGAGGAACTGCTCAGCGGTCCCACCGGTAGGATCACTGTGACCTTGACACTGGATGATACCTCACATGCAACAATTATTTACTTGTTACAGTGAAAAAGTCAGCTTTGTACTCCACTGTTTTATGTGGCGCTTTATCATAAAAATGACTTCAACAAAATCCTATCAAGAAATTCCATGTTTGTCTATCAAGACACGCTGCATGTTGTTTCAATACACTTTTTACTACAGTTAATGATTACTGTACATGTGCTACAGTTAATGATTACAATGGGAGATACACAAAAGGGATGATTCAGCAGTTTTACAGGTTTTAATTAAATCTGAAGACTCTTCCCAATGTGTGTGTGTGTGTGTGTGTGTGTCACAGTACCTCCCCAGCACAGCGGTCAATACAACTCTCAGTCTGCGGGACCTCAGAGAGGTAATGAGTCGCCTAGAAATCTCTGCCTACATCATTCCTGGCACTGATGCTCACCTGGTATGTCTGCTGTCCTACATGTCCATCATAATTAATTCAGTGGGGTTTAAAGCATGTTTGTATGTGTGTGTGTGTGGGTGTGTGTGTGTGTGTGTGTGTGTGAATGGGTGTGTGTATATGTGTGTGTCTGTTTGAGTATTTGTGCATATGCCTGGGTTATTCTTCCAGGGTCCCCAAGGCAAGCAAGCTTTATGGGAGTATTTGAGTGTGCGTGTGCATGTGTGTGTGATGCTGAACTAGTCTGTGTCTCTGACAGAGTGAGTACATTGCACCACGCGATGCTAGGATGGCCTTCATGACCGGCTTCACAGGCTCAGCAGGTACATCTGCCTCTCGCTTGTTCCGCCTCCTCTTCCTCCTCTTCCTCCTCTTCTTCCTCTTCCTCCTCTCCCTTCTCTTCCTCCTTGTCTTCCTCCTCCTCCTCATGACTCAACTCCCTATACCTCTGAGTACTGCGGGCATGCAGCTCCTCTGCCCTCATCCCTCCTCCTCATCGTAGGTTACAACCTGCTGCACATTAATTTGGCTTCATCGGCTCTCATTCACCGCGTCATTGCGTCCCGTCTTTCATCAGTATTCTCATTGGCCGAGTCGCTGGTGAGTAACTGGTGAATCGGCGGTGTGTTGTATGAGACGGCATACACCAACAGTGGAGAGCAGAACAGATAATCATAGCTATTGTACTTCTACACTCAGCTGTTGCGTAGATGAAAGGATTAACAGGACCAATCACTCTCCATAGGCCTCATTTTTTTCCATTGAGAATACATAGACCAGGCCAAACTTCCAAAGGTGCTGGAGGAACAATAAAGTCTATAAAGAAAGGAGACATTTTCTGCCTACTGTAGAAAACCACACACAGCACATTTATCATTACTGTGTGAACCTCTATTGAGAGTCTGACATGCCAGCTTTGTATTCCAGCAGATATTCAGCTGTCGTTACTGGACAAGGTACAACAGTGGAATGACAATGTACGGGACGACAAGCTCGTATATTATACATCCACCGCGCATTGCTGGGCTGCTGCCTGCGCTTCCTCTGTGTTTTTTTCACATTTTTCACGATTAGCTGGCCCATCACGCACTGAAATAAGTCAACGCTGACATTTACAGTCGTTTGTAATTCAGTGTCAACACTGGCCCCGCCATGACGCAGCTGTTGTCCTCCCTCCCCAGGCACTGCTGTAGTTACTCCGACCAAGGCCGTGCTGTGGACAGACAGCCGCTACTGGGTTCAAGCTGAGAGACAGATGGACTGCAACTGGGATCTGGAAAGAGATGGTGGGATGCTCATAATGTTACTAGTTATGACAACGAGGTAAACACGGGCCAGCATCAAATATTTATGGTATGATGATCTTGCCCAAAAACATCCTGATAAATGGTAGCCTATTATCATGGTATTTACTTTATAAACATTGCACTAAAACAAAGTAAAGTCACTTCAGTGCATGTTTGTTCTATTTAAAGGGGCAATAAGTAATCTATGAATTTTATCGACATCCAGATCTCTAGCACAGTTTATGGTGACCTGTAATTGGCATAAATAATAAAGTCACATTTTCACAATGGAGACAAGTAAGCTAATTGGAGCAAGGATCAATCAGAAAGGTCTAGTGGAGAGACTATATATCACAATGCAAAACACTGTAATTATAATACTGCTTTGTCATTAGCTTTTTTGGCTTGAGAACAAATTTCTTGTGACAGTTCACTTACTCATAGCACCGCCCTACGTCAATTCAGTGGAAAATGTGAAGGGGGGGGTTAAGATGAGGTGTTGTCCTTGCTAAGCAGAGAGTACGGGCCGAAAAGTGAGTTTTGAAAGCCAGAAATCTCAGAGCCTGGCAAAGTAATTGTTGAGTCACTGGTACTGACCAACAACCCTATCAAACCCCTGCAGATGATTTATGGAAATTCTGTGCTCTGGGATAGTAAAAATCTTACTTATTGCACCTTTATACCTTCACATTTGGATTAATTTGTACATGTTGTTTTCTGGATTATGATAGCCAAATTAATAGAAATTGTCATCATTGTCTGGGATTTTTACTGCAGTATATAGTGAAACCGGTATATCAGCCCAGTCTTACAATCCACATTTTGTAACAAAGCAATCCCTGCTGATTTGACAGATACATTATGATTTCTATATGTTGTTCCAATGCACCATAATATTCATAGTAGCAGCACAGGTAGGCCTTCTTAATCTGTACTGTCACATACTTTAAACTCAGTAATGGCTTGATACAGTCTGTCATGTGTGATGTTCCCCAGTGTCCATCAGCAGCGTGGCAGACTGGCTAATGTCTGAGGTTCCACGGGGCGGCAAGATCGGCTTTGATCCCTTCCTCTTCTCCCTCAGTAAGTCGGCCCGGCCCCATTCGCCATCCTGTCAGTCCGGTTTAACGTCAATAAAGTGCTCACCCAAGTAGATGGAAAAGTATTGATGCGGCCTCCAGACGCCATGCAGACTGTTTACTTGTGATTGATTCAGTTCAGTGTGTGTAATCGTCTGCAATTTCCTCCATTAGAAACGCAGGAGGACTACAGCGCCAACCTGGCACCGTGCAATTGCACCCTCAAGTCCATCCCTGATAATCTGGTGGACCGCGTGTGGAAGGAGAGACCTTCCATCCCACCTGACAACCTCACCCGCCTGCCAGACAGATTTACACGTGTGTTTGCTTGTGTGTGTGTGTGTGTGTATGAGTGTGTGTCTGTTCACACACAGTAGTCTGATGGTCTGCCAGTGTGGTGCCCTTTATCTGTGAGGCTGATAAATACCTGCAAACTGGCCAGAAAGCAATAAGCACACCACAAACACAGCCATAAAAACAGCCGATTCATGTTTTTATTGCTGCTTGTCAAATCAAGTCAAGGGATAAAATGGAAAAGGCACCAGATAAGGAAGTTGTCTGTAGCCTAGCTATAGAGGCCTTTTTACCATTGTCAGAGAGTAGGTAAATGGAGAGGATCATAAAGCTAATGGTGTGTGTGTGTGTGTGTGTGTCCACAGGAAGGACCTGGCAGATGAAGGTGGAGCACATACGGAGTCAGATGAGGGACAATCCTTACCAGCCCACTGCCCTTTTACTATCAGCACTGGATGAAACTGCCTGTAAGAAACTCAAACTTTGCAGTTAATACATGGTGCCAAAGAACCTGTAAAAACATATTTGAATAAATCAGCTATTGGTTCACGTTCACGTTCATTTATCGATATAGCTCTTCATCACAAGCATGTCTAAATGACTTTAACGTAGCTTGTAATGTTGCTGATTTAGGAAATTAAGCTTCTACTGTTGAATTCATTGTAAGATGCGCTGGATACAAGCACCAGTTAAATGCCTAATAGGTAAATGTAAATCTATTCATTACAATTCCTTGTATATGTGCTTTGGAGGACATTCAGTTTTGTCTCCTCAAAACGCAAGAAGTAAGAAGAGTTTTAGGATAGAATTGCAGGTTATAGAATTACTGTCTAATGTGAAGGGTTGGGGAGTTATAATAGGATTACAGTAATCTGATTGACAGACATGGTAACTGTAATCCAACATGATTAATGACAAAAATATAAGAACGAGATTACACATGCTTTTGAAAAATAGGTAACTGCTTGTAGGATTAATTCAGAATTTGTTCAATATTTAATAAAATATTGAAAAAATCCAATTTAAAAAAAAAGAATAGTTGATAGTGGTTTCAGAAGATGATAATAACATTATTAAAACTATTTAACTGGAATTACATGTCCATTCAACTTTATAGTCTATGGGTTTTGAAGGCAAAGTAACCCAAGACTTATTAAACGCAATCAGATTGCATAACTGAGTTTGAGTAAACCATTTTACAATTGCAACTTGAATCAGGCAATCAGTAATGTATATTGGATTATCAGTTCCCACTCTGTAAATGAATAGCAAATTATTCAAAAGCAAACAACCACACAACCCACATGGTGTATTGTTGGAGTCACACAGCACAATCCTAACTACATACACTCACTGACTTATGACTTATGACTTATGATTTCAGAATTAGTGCATCTCTTTTCAATGACAGGAGCCCACAGAAAGTCACGTATTGCAGACTAAAGCATCAGACACCAGCAGTGAGTCTCGGCTCAGACCGTTCCCGTAGATCATGTAAATGGATGCGTGAGCTGCTGCTGATAGCCGGTTGTGTGTTTTCTCTCAGGGTTGTTCAATCTGCGTGGAAACGACATCCCATACAACCCCTTCTTCTACTCCTACACACTGCTGACAATGGATGAGATCTGGCAAGTCCATTTTTTACAGAGATTTCATGTGAACGTTGTTGACAGTCATGTTACAGTCACATTCGAAGGGATTTCTTTCTCTCTGTCTTCTTTACTTCTCTGCTTCTGTCTCTCTCACCTCCCCTGAAAACCTAAACACAAGCCCATGTTTAATGCTTTTAAATTAGATAGTCTTAAATTAAATAGTGCTCACTGTTTTCAGTATTCTTTAAGATCCACAGTGGAAATAATTCAGATTTTTCTGTGTTTTTATTCTTGAAGGTTTCATTCCAGGCTGTTTTTTCTTTTTCTTAGGTGCATTTGTATGAACAACTTGTTGTATTTTAACTGATATCAATTTAATCTTATTTAATCTTATCTAATCTAACCTACATCTCTTCCCCTTCCTTTCCCAGGCTCTTTTTACACATTGACAGAGTGACAGAGGATATTAAGGTGTACCTGAACGCCTCCTGTAACCAGTCCCTCTGTGTCCAGTTGAAAAGCTATGACAGCGTACGACCCTCCCTCCAGGAGTATGTGGCCAAGCCCGGGGTAAAAGTGTGGATCGGTACAGAGTACACCAACTACGCGCTTTATGAGCTGATCACACCACAGGTAATGACAGCAGTGGAACAAAGAGATTTCACCAAAGCTATACTCATATACTCATACAATATTCACTCACATTATGATCTGGAAGAGCTTAATTTGTAGATGAAAATTATGCTTTCTAGAATTCAAAATACTGGTCTGTTAAGTTTACAAGTCTAAAAAGGCTTTAACAGCACCAAACACATGTAAAACTCTTTTATAGTTGTCACATGCTGTCAGTTCTTATGTCAAAAGGTCAAGGCAAGAAAATTCAGCATCAAAAAAATTATATACTTACTTTTCACTTTTCACCTGGGACCACCATACTATAATCATTGGTCTTTAACATGTAAATATTTATATATCGACAAAATCTAATATTCAATCTGTATTCTACCATTAAAGGGGTTATTTTAATCAGCAGTAGGACATTTTCTGTACATAAAAAGCAGTGGAAAAGGAAAACTATGATTAGATTACATTCATGTTCACATAAAAGGCAAGATTAGGGGTGCCGGGGGGGTGCAGTGATTAGAGAGACCATCAGCAAACTTCTGCCCTGCTGAAGTGTCCTTGAGCAAGACACTGAATCCCAACCAGCTGCAGGGAAACTCCTCTGTGAATTACAATGTGCTCTGACCTCTCTATTGTTGCGGAGGGCAAGGAAAAAGACAATTTCCCCCCAGGAATAGATAAAGAATGAAGAATTATTTTTTACATTATTATTATTATTGTTATTATTCATTGCCTCTCTCTCTCTCTTCTCTCTCTCTCTCTCTCCCCCTCATGCAGGATAAGCTTGTCACCAGCTCCTACTCTCCTGTGTTGACGACTAAAGCGGTGAAAGATGAGACTGAGCAACGTATCCTGAGGGAAGCTCATGTATGTCATCCACACACACACACACACACACGCGCGCGCACACACACACACACACACACACACACACACACACACACACACACACACGCACACACAAATATACACATGCACACACACACCCACACAGTTAGGAACAACTCTAAAGGAAATGCTTTCAGTGGCCGCATTTATGAAGCTATAAAGTTGCCAGTGCCTTCCTCTGTCTGAGAGCTTTCTCACCCAGCGGTTCACTAATTGATCATCCATCCTGGTGGGACTTTTATGAGTGGAGGCATATTTTCAAAGTTTTCATTGGCTAACTTTACATGCGCACAATAATGCGACTATTGCCAATACTGCGATTAAAGCAATAGTCTGATTAGGTTGTTTACATGGTTGTAAAACTACCCCATAATAATCATGTTTACATTCTTTTTGATTATGCAGAGAGAATTGTGGAATTTTTTGGGATTTTGGGGGGTTTTTTTTTCTTGTTTTGGACAAAAAAAAAAAACTTGTTTTCTGTCCCACCACTATCAAATTTAACCAAAACAATAGCTAGAGCACTTGAGTGAGTCCTATTCATAGTATTCTGTCCCATCACCTCACAGCCATCTTGGTGGGAAAATAACAGGTGATTGTTATAAATGAACAGGTGATTATAATCAAAGGACAGCCAAGAAGGAAATCCCAGGAAATGCATGTGACATCATGGGAAAACTATGAATACACAGCTTGATACATTTATTACCCTGCCCAGTGTTTTCTGTATTCAACAGATCCCAGGAAGACTGTTACCTCGGTGACAGCTAACGGGGACCCTAATAAACTAAACTAAACTAAACAGCTAGGGCTGCACCTAACGATTATTTTCATTGTCGATTAATCTGACGATTATTTTCTCGATTAATCGATTAGTTGTTTGGTCTATAAAATGTCAGAAAACGGTGAAAAATGTCGATCAGTGTTTCCCAAAGCCCAAGATGACGTCCTCAAATGTCTTGTTTTGTCCACAACCCAAAGATATTCAGTTTACTGTCATAGAGGAGTAAAGAAACCAGGAAAAATTCACATTTAAGAAGCTGGAATCAGAGAATTTCAACTTATTTTTCTTAAAAAATTACTTGGACCGATTAATCGATTATCAAAATAGTTGGCGATTAATTTAATAGTTGACAACTAATCGATTCATGGATTAATCCTTGCAGCTCTATAAACAGCCTTGTAACATGTGAATTTTCAATACTTGCCGATATATTTTGTGTTGTTTTGTTTGATGCTGAGTTTACCTGAGACCTCTGTGCGTCATTCTGGCTGTGTGCAGGTGAGGGATGCGGTGGCAGTCATCCAGCTTCTGATGTGGCTGGAGACGGCCGTGCCCGTGGGGATGGAGACGGAGCTGTCGGCAGCGCGCTACGTCGACGAGCGTCGCAGGTGAGCGCGCACACAGACACACCCGAGGGACGAGTACTGACGTATTTGGCTCAAGAAGACGTTCTGCTACTGCGCCTCAATTAAATTACACAAGTCAGAGAATCAATACTCGTTTAAAGAATGACTCAACTACTGTAAAAAATAAGTTGGATTTATGTATCAGTTATGGGGGGATTACGGTAAATCCTGAATAGCTGTTTGACTGTAAGTGCCAGATCTCATTGTACTCACTACTAAAAATAGAGAGCCAAATAAACTTAAATAAAATAGTAGAGTTTCCCAGCTAATACAAACGTTATTGTAGCAAACAGAATTACAGCAGAGGCCCGAGCTTTGAGACGATCTCTGCAAGTGGACCCAATGCTGCTCTTGCCCATTACAGGTAAGCTGAATTAAAATCCTTCCACTTCTTGTTGACTTCACCTTTTTTGCTTTTATCACGTGTAACTAGGTCATTCAGTTTTCTCCTAGTGAGTTACCAGCATCCCAGAGGTGTACTGCTGCTGTTTTGTCATGATTTCTGTGTTGCAGCCCCACAAATGAAACCAACCGGAAGCTGACGGTTAAAGAGATGTACCTGGTGGACTCTGGTGGCCAGTATCTGTGAGTAAATATACTCTAGTCACAGAATAACTGTAGTTTCGCCTTAAGTCATGAGCATTTAAAATGAGTAAACCTCTCTCTCGCTACTATTAGAGATGGCACCACTGACATCACTCGGACAGTTCACTGGGGAACCCCCACAGCAATGGAAAGGGTACAACTTTTGATATATTATTCAAAATGCTACCATCTGAAGGGATTTTTTTTTTCTATAACATTGAAACAGTATGATGGCCAATAATCTAGCATAGCAGTTGTTTTCTGTACTTTTGGAAAATAAATATCATGTTCTTGGAATTCATCATCAAGTCAGAAAATCCAGCTGTTTTGGCTGTAAATTGTATTCTTTGCATAACAAGTTTAATGCCACACAATACAAAATATTCCTTTAAATACCTCTTCCACATGTCTCGTTGCATAGGAGGCCTTCACTCGAGTGCTCATGGGAAACATTGAGATATCTCAAACCATATTTCCCATAGGGACACGAGGTGGGTATGAAATACATCCATGAAAGTTCAAAATCAGATTTAAACTCTGATTTAACCCTAAAACCTTCTCCATTTCACCACTAGAGAGCCCTGTTTCTCCACTCACCATGACTGAATGATCATTTTCTGCTCTTATTGAAGCAGGGATGGATGTTTACCATCTGCAGCAGGATGTTTGAGTTAAAGCTCTCTATATGGCTTTTGTTCATCAACAGGTGTAAACATAGAGATGCTGGGTCGCAGAGCATTGTGGCAGGTGGGCTTGAACTACGGCCACGGCACGGGTCATGGTGTAGGAAACTACTTCGGAGTTCATGAATGTAGGACCACTTTTAATTTTCCTAGGTTTCAGGAATTGCATGATCTCATATCGAAAGTTAACTTTCTATTCTGCTTTTTAAAAACCAACCACTTCATCTGCATACATGAACACAATTCAAAGTCAAAATCCACCCTACTAAAACAATTCAAACACAGACTTCAATAATCAGTGATGTCAAAAAGCAATACAGTCTGAAGCCAAACATGATGCATGGGAGGCTGTGTGAGATTTTACATCAAATTGAACTTCACTGCACTGTGGCACTAATAGCTGAGAGCCAGAAAATGAATAACCTGACAAGCAATTTGGATTTGCGAGCACAGATTTCATTTCTCAATGCGATCCCCTCGCACTCACCTTGCTTGACAAAAAGGAGCAGAAAACCCAGACTCAGCTTACGAGAATGAGCTTCAGGGAGATGGGAGGAATTGGTGAAGTGAAATTGAAAGGAACAATCATAGCAAGCCATGCCATCTTTTTTTTTTTTTTTAATTGAACATACAATAGTTATCCTTTACACTCTTTATCAGGAATTGCAAAGCCACATCATGCTACCTAGCTGGAAAATATGGATAAATGTGGGCGTAAGACACAGTTTGTAATATTCATGCAATGGATAATAGCACTGTTGGAGTGTAAAAATACTTGTTCATGCACATAAATCAAATCAAATATACATGAGATGTGTTTGAGGGTAGATTTCACCTTTATGTAACCATGTTCTGTAATTTGTATTGTTGTAATATTGTAATATTGTGATTTTTCCAGGGCCGGTTGGCTTTCAGAGTAACAACATTCCTTTCAGAGCCGGCATGTTCACCTCTATAGGTGAGGCTTCATTAGAACAATTCACATCCCAACAGATAAACCCCACATATCCTCTTTTTTATGCTCAGCCTGTTTAAGGGAATTGAACATTACATTTAGTACTTTCTCTTTCAGATGTGAGCGTGTTTTTAGCAAAGTGTGAAAAATAACAATCTGATGATATCTTTCTCTCAGAACCAGGATATTACAAGGAGAATGAATTTGGGATCCGGATTGAAGATGTTGCTGTGATCGCACCTGCCCAGACAAAGGTAGATAAGCCATTAGCGGGATGAATCGATGGACCGGTTGACCAAATCAGAAAATGATTGATAATTTCTGATCTTGTTTTTGAAGCGTGATATCAATCATTTAACATCATGTTATGGTGAATGATTTCTGGCTCTATGTGTTTTTCTTCCCCTCAGTACGGTGAAAACTATCTGACCTTTCACACGGTGTCACTGGTTCCATATGACAGAAAGCTGATTGACACCTCTCTCCTTAGCGCTGAACAGGTAAGAAATATCTTGGTGCATAATTAAAGAAGTTAATAGCAGTTTCACTTTCATGGGCTTGGAATTACCTTTATTTGATGGAGATACTAAAAAGCCCCCAAGAGAGTAAATGCCTGGTAGCGTGACTGTAAGATATGTAAGATAAGCTGTTGCCTCCCCCCAAGAGACGTTCAGTTTCCTTTTTCATTTGTAAATACATGCAGGTCTAAGAGAACGTGACGTCGAACTGGTTATTTCATCTTCCTGGCACACAAATGTTGGTTTCCTCTTAAAAAATCCCCTTTACACGACTTTCTTCAGATTGAAGTTTTTTTCTGCTACTCCGGAGGTCAAAACGCTCTTTTAGAAAACAAAACCACGTGTGAAATTGACTGTAGCTGCTATGTTTTGTCAGCTCAGTTAAAGAGAATCCTAGCAGAACTACCACTACAAGTCAAAAGTTTGGACACACCTGATTGAACACGCTATGTTTCTCATTGTTCTCATTAAAGCCATTTTGATCTAAAGGCTTATGCTTAAATGCTTGAAATTTGTTTCTTAGACAAATATAAATAGTGAAGTTGATGCCTATGTATGAATTTCTTTCCAAAGTCTTTGCCTTTCCATCAAGGCAAAGGATGGCTACTTTAAAGAATCTAAAATATAAGATAGTTTTGATTTGTTTAACACTTCACTGCATAATTTCATTTGTGTTTTTTCATAGTTTTGATGTCTTGACTATTATTCTAAAATGTGGGAAATAGTAAAAATAAAGAAAAATGTAGTGTGTCCAAACTTTTGACTGGTGCCCTTCTCTCCCTGTAGCTGCAGTGGCTGGACTCATACTATACGACCATCCGGAGTGTGATGGGTGTGGAGCTGGACAGGCAGGGGCTGCAGGAGGAGAAGCAGTGGATGCTCAGGAACACGGAGCCCTTCCTGCAGGACGGATCCTCTGCGTCCGTCTGCTCCGTCTCACTGACCCTCGCCGCTCTGGCCGCCGCTCTCCTCCACAACATCGTCTGAACAGCCACACGCCCCCACCCCCCACCCCCCCGTCTCTCGATTTCTCTCAGTCCGTTTCTATCACAGCAGAGTTGCACACTAATGTTACCCTATGCAGTCTCTACTGACAACAATGCAATGCAGCTAAACCAGGTTGAGAGATGCACTGGATTTTTACCATTTAGCCATTTATTTTTTTGTTTTAATGGATATTTTTGTTTGATCTTTTAATTGGGTAGGAAATGTTTGCTTTTGTTGTGTTGAACATTTGCAAAATGATTTTTTTTTGTGATTTTTGTTTCAGTTTTTTAGTTTTTAAATTGGATATTTGTATGACCTGCTGAAAGGGGCTTTTGCCAGTTGGCAATGCAATATAATTTCTATTTTATTAAAGTAATGCTCTTTTAAAGCCATAGACTCAATTTACAGACTCTTTCTTTTTATTAATCATAACCCCACAACAATACAATTCCTTTTTTTAAGTAGTTTAAAGTTATTGCATTTTCTTTTGTTTTTATTAGTGAAAAGTGATAACAAAACTGACATAAATAAAAGTGGGTTATATACAAAACATAGTGTGTACATTAAATGTTGATATTAATTGGGATTGTAGTTATTGGTGACAAATGGGAAGAAGCACATAGAGCAGAGGCACACAAACATGAGACAATTACATTAATATAAACATGAATATCTTGACCGGAAAAGAGAGAGTATGGTTTACATATGACTTGGGTAAATATAGTATCGGATATTCATGAATGTATTGTAATGTAATTGTGTAATGTAAAACAATTCCTAATTCCCACAAAAACTACATTGAACATTAATAGTCCTCCACTTTCCCAGCCTTGGTAATTTCTTATCACCTAAATGACGCCTGACAATGGCAGATAATTGGGGTCATCATTACATGCTGAGACCAAACAGCAGTCAGCTTGCCATGTGTGAACAGATCTTGTGGTTCAGTTGTGCCACATATGAAGAGCTCATGCTAGCAGAAGGCCGGTTGCCTGGCAACTATTCTGTCAGAGCAGCTTGGAGGTGTGAATGGTTCCCATCATGACCCACCCTGCATCTGCATGCTCTGGTCTAACAAGCCTATACAGCTGAAAATAAGTTTTTTACATAGTCAGATGGTGTTTAATACTTATGGCGTCATATCGGGGGAAAGTAAAGATAAAGACAAGACAGCCTTTTAGAAATGGCAAATTCACCCATATCCGGCTTGCGTAGTCGGCGTTGAGGTAAAGAGGCCTCAAAAAGAGGAACAATAATATGACTCTTGATGTTGAAAATATGAGATCATTGTTCTGTGTGAGCAAAACAGCTTCTTCCACATTACATTGTTTGGGTAGTTACTGTAAAACATTTGCATCTTTATGTGTAGAGTACCATCCATGTCCCTAACAGCTGTGTGTGTGTTATCTCCGGTAATTAATGCCCCCCTATAGGCTTCAACGAATCTCCAGTGAAATCAAAACTTTTTTCCTCATAATTTTGTCCCTCTGAGATCTGTAGAAAGATTTGCTTGTTGTCACCCTTCGATAGAAAGAGCGACAGGAAACAAAAATAGGGCATCCTCTTATCATGTGGTTTTCTGCCACACCAAAATAACAAGCTAAATTCAACTTACCTTCTACTTCCCTCTTTGCTTTTCTTACTAATGCTTGCCTTGTCTCTACATGTATATGCAAAAATATGCACATTTCTATGGGTCACTCAAGTTGTTTTCTGCTTATTTGTCTATTTTTGGTTGTTACTATAATGTGAACATGGGTTTCTGAATCGCCCTGCATCTCATTTTTACTGTATCTGAAACCACTTTTCCTATATATACATCCACAGTTGGATGTGCTAGCCTGTTTGACCATTGATTCATCTGCCAGATTATGATTTTGGTATATAGCTTGGGCAGGCCTCCACTGCAGCTGCCACAAAGCCGTTGCTCAGTTTCTAAATATGTCATCATTACATGCCTTTCACTTCTGCACCTCAGTTCCAATAAGAAATAGGTGTTCATATGAGAAGTATGACTAAATAACAATCTGAGAGATCAAAAACCATCTTCTTGTTCGGACGAACTGAATGACCCATGACCACACAAAGCTGGTTGACAAAAACAAGAGCTGCTGTAGCGTGGCATGATGCAATGTTGCCCGCCAGCAAATTCAGTTCATCATTCTGCTGAAGTCAAAAGCATATGGCTGTGGAGGAGTGGAAGGCAAAGAGAAATGTTTTAATACGGTAGCTGCAGGGTTTATTCATGCTATACAATGCAGATTTGATAGCACAGTAGGGGATGATATGCTTTGTAAACAACTGCTCTTACTTGATGATTCTCTCCTTAGGCTATAGCAGCACAGTTTTTATCTGACTGAACAATATGAGAAACCACATGTTCAGATTTTTTATCACACCATACCAAAAAATGACCAGTGTTGGGTATGCATCACAAAAAGAATTATATTACTTTTTGGCCTGTATTGGCCTTAAGTATTTGAAATGTACATTGTCGGTTTTCATCTGTACTGTTCACATTGAGTTTGTGAAAACAGCAGTTGGTAATAACATTCTGCTGAACTGTCTCGTGTGAGTGGCAGTGTAGTATTGAGCCACAGAGCTTGGCACGCAAGACTGAGAAATAACAAACCCTGTGAAAGAGCAGACGGTGTGTAAACCCAAACCAGAGCTCCAAAAACAGGGTTTGCCTCTTTAGTTCCTGTGTGGCCATGTGACTTCCTCTCAGTCTCTGCGCTCCGCTTCGCTGCAAAGGAGGAGAGTTCTGTCTTCCTCTGTTTTATCTGAGTACATCGGCTGTGACACCGGAGTGGCAGAAACCCTTATTGATTTACATCAGCAGCCGTCTCATCACCGTTTGGCAACAGAGATCCGAGGACCACAGAAGAAGAAGATGTTGAGGCGACGACCTTCCAATGCCTCGGAGAAAGAGCAGGTGCAGAAGAAGAAGGTGAGAAGTGTTTGGGTTGTTAATGTTTTAAGGGGTTAAAGGGGGTAAAGTGAACATGCACAAGATGAGCCTTTATAAAGATGTTCATTATGGACTGTGATTGGTGTTGAGTGCTGTTTAGTTTGTCTCACACACACTGTCTCACTCACTTAGAACACTTAAGTGAATATGCTTGTTATACAACACACATACGTATGTGCAGCTCTTTGTCACAGGATGTGCCGCTCAAACCTTTGCGGTGAAGCTGAACAACAAAACCTATAATGAAACTTAAGGCTTTGCAAGGTGTAAGAAGTTGATGGGAGCATATAAAACAAATATGTGTCAGCTTCAACTACCTCCCCAAAAAAGAGGCTTCAATTTAAAACATGCACTAAGTTAGGTTCCTCTACTATGGTTGAGTGAGTCACTGCTGCAGATGTAGTTTGAGTCAGAATATGTTTTGTGGCTTCTGGCTCCTTCGTCTCTGGCTGCCAGGATGAGCGCTACAGCCTCCTACGCCTGACACCAGTGCCCCTTGTTTTCCATCCACAGCTCTTCTTCTGCGGTCCAATTCAGGCCATATCATTACACATCTCATTACCTTTGTTCTCAACCATCATCCCATCAACACATAATTGTCACCAGCAATAATCGGGGCTGAGGAAGATCATTGTACCATTACATGAGTCTATGGTCTGCGATTGTGAAGCATTAATAGAGAATTGATTTATTTGAAAGATTCATAGGTTTTCAGGGAGGAGAATTGTGACAGGGAAAATAATCATTCTCCTGCAAGATTGCCTCATAATAATAGCAATTGTTCCCTGGGCTGTGTTGGTGGTTTAATCCTTCAGCCGAGACACAGACACAGACTGTCAGACACCAAAGCTGACTAGATGTCTGCAATGATTGGTTGGCAGCAGTTGCTCAAGCTGTGCCTGCTTCCTGTGGTTTCAACCAAGAATCAAGAAGGACTGGTTGAGATAAGGTGATATACCGAGACATGTGGTTAAATGGAAAATCATGCCTAAGAATTTCCACTAAAGTTAGTAGAAACTCTACTTAATAGTTTTGTTCAAACTATGAAATAGCTCCCTTGCCAACGTATGACAGTCTTGACTCCAGAGGCCAGTTGCATAAATACAGACCAAAACTTTGGCTTTGGCTCAAAATAAGTAATTCTTAATTTAAGTGTATGCAAGTAACACTTATCAGACTGAGAACTTAAAATAGATCATTTTAGATCAGTCAAAGGCTTAGACCAGTCTTAAAGTAAGTTTCTGCAATTAGCCTCATCTCCCTTCTTCTTCTTCTTCTTCTTTTAAATCCAGACTAAAAACAGCAGCAGATGGTGACTTCTGTCATTTTGCCATCTCATTTTTATCACTCATATTTTATCATTTCCCTGTTCCCATGTGTCGTCTCGTCTGAAAGCCACTTAAAATATAATCTTGTCATCATGGTAGCATTTACTCTGTCTTCTGAACACTAACTATTCGTGATAGGGGAATCGTCTTGCGCTTCACCGTGCATCGTTTCCTTTGTGCTGCTACAACTACATACACAGGACTTTCAGAAACAACCACCATCTGCAGCAGGAGCTTGCAGGCCTACACTGATCCAGATTCATGACTCTTTATCTTTTGATAACCGTGTGATGGAAAGCCCAGGCAGTGAGTCTTTCTGACTAATCCAGCTGAAGATTCAATCTATGATCAGCATTATCTAAGATGAAAAGTTCCACTAAAAAGCATCAAAAAACCGCCTGACATATTTCTGGAGGCTGTTTTTACTAGTAACAGCTTAAATGTTTACACTCGTCGCCTTGTGATAAGACTTGTGTATGGAGATGATTTATTATGATGCACTGTTGACCCTCTACTTTTGTTAGTGCCCTCATATTTCCGCTCTATAGCAAGTGTATGCTTGTCTGGGCCTTGTCTTTATGATTTCAAACAAAATGCAATTGACAATGCAATGTGTTTACAGCTCAGCCTGCAAAGGTCCAGCAGCTTCAAGGACTTCATGAAGCCCAAACCCACCTCTCCTGTTGTGGCAGATAAAGAGTTCACCTTGGATGAGGCAGTAAGTTGGATTGTTGCACTGTCACTCACTTATTCACGTATTTACTCATTCATTAGTCACTTGATGTTCCTCTCAAACACGAACACACACACACACACACACACACACACAAACAGAAACAGATGCTTAGACATACGTGCCTTTTTTTGAGAAGTAGAAGTAGCTATTTTATCTCTCTTTGTGTTTGGAGTTCCTGTAGATGTGAGTTCCTTTACAGAGATTTTATCACATTGTTCCTCAGTGGAGGCCGTGCAGACCAATGTGTGACCTCTGCACCCAGCCTCAAAATCACACTGTTTCCAGAAGTGGCCAAAAGTGGCACAAGGGGCAAGCAGAAATTAGTTTATGAGTTTCGGGCCATTACAGAAGTGCACAGTTACTGCTTCCTGAAATAATCACCAAAAACAGACTGTTGGGTGTTGCTTGCAAATATTGAAATTGAAATTGACAGAGACTGAACTTCCTAACAAGATTGTACATGCCGTGACTGGAAATTGGAGGACAAATAAGCGAAGGGGGTTTAGAAGAAGAGGGGAAGTAAGAAAGAGGATGATGCTGAGCGTTGCGTTTGAGCTCGACGCTGAAGCCGGATGACAGAGCCACTCAGACAGGATGTCCTCCGGTGCGAGCTAGTCAAGCAGAGAGCCTCCGTCACAGATGCACGATAGCTGACAGTCTCATGCAGTCTATTTGCCTCATAAACTGCCTCATAAAGAATTGATTGCATCATTAGCTTTCACGTCTGAGTCCAAAGTCATTGTTATAGAATGAGTTATATCTGGTAACACTGACAAACTATGTATTCAGTCTGAGCGTGTGGTCACAAAAGTGTGCAAGTGTGTCTGTGTGTGTGTGTGTGTGTGTGTGTGTGTGTGTGCCTTTGTGGGCATAAGCAACATGTGTGTATGCAAACTCAATTACCACAGGGCCTGTAGCTTTTGTGGCTTGTGTTAACGCTCAAAAACAACAAGGTGCTGTACAAGTATTTACAACACAGATCAAGAGATGACAAAACTGACAAAAAAAGTAGTGTGTACCCATCTCTCTGCTTTCTATCTAAACCTGCTGATGAATAACACACTAATTTACGCATAATCATGATTTACTGAAGCTGTCTCACAACCTCACCACTGCATTGTCTCTCTAATTTATGCCGAATAGCCTTTTTGAAATTTGTTTGTATATTTGTTTGTGTGTGTGTGTATCCATGACTGTTTGCATGTGTGTGACTGAATACAATTCACACAACTTGATGAGAGAATACTCTTCATGATGACCATAACTGTGATCCCAGGTGGCAGAGGGTGTAACAGCAGAGGAAGCTGTGAAAAGTGGCAGCAAGCTTGGCAAGAAATGGCGCAACGTCATCTCACGTACCATGACCCGCAAAACATCCAAGATGGTGCAGAAGGCCCTGGCTGAGGAGGGGGTAAAGCCTTTAAAAAAAAGCCTTACACACTTTACTGGATGAATATCGTAATATTTTACAGTTCAACTCATAACAATTCATACATTTATACACTAAAATGCTATCTATGATATATGGTTGAACTATAAAGTACTGCCAATACAGAAACATGCCCCAGCTTTTATGAAGACAGTTACAGCACAGTACAGTAACTTACAGCACTGTAAACACCTCCTGAAATAGGAAGGTGTGTAGTTATCACAAAAGATTGAAATTGCCTCCACCTAGTGGACAGACTTGTGCATTGTATTGTCCAAACAAAGGCAGGATGAGTCTCAGCTGTCTGATGTTTAAGTGCTTACCTGTACCAGGGTTTGGAACAATTCACTCTTGATTAAATTAATTTAAAATTGAAGAACTGGAAATGCTATTCCATAAAAAAGGTTCTTACATGTACAGCGACATTTAGGGGCAGTTTGGATTAATGTAGTTAAGTAGGGAGTCCAAAAAGATAAAAGAGAATTTCCTTACATGGATCAATAAAGTATCACATTATTATTATTATAAATCAGGCTCAGGAGAAAGAGACCAGTATCATTATGTGAATTGCACTTCCAATTAATATTTTTAATTGAGTGAACTGAAAGTGAATGGACTTCGACGCTGAACTGCATCATTTTCCTTTGTGCTTCCAGGGGGAGAGTGGTGAGGAGAGCTCCCTTTCTCCTGTCAGTGACTGTCTCCCAGACCTGAGTGCGGGACAGAGGACGTCTGTGTGCTCCACAGGATCAGAGGACACCACACCCAGCCCCGTCACCCGCCAGCTCTCTGGCAGTAAGTCGCCCCCCGACTGTCCAAAAACCTCTGAAAGTAAAAATGATCATGAGCTTGATTTTACAGTACATAAGTTGATGAGTATGAGTAGTAAGTTGCTTTTAATATCTGACTCTCTTTCTTCCTCCTCCACCATATTTCTGTCTTTTCCCCTTCTGTTTTATTGACACTACTGCTTCTACTTCTGCCTTTATTGACCTACCTATCCCTTGTTTTTGTTTGTTTTTATATAGTTTTAGTATAGTTTCTTACTTGCTATGTATTTGTACACTGTTTTTATTTATGCTCATACTATTTCATGTAAAGCGTCTTTGAGTATCTTGAAAAATGCTATACAAATAAAATGTATTATAATTATTATTATTAGTACTAGTAGTAGTAGTAATATTATTATTGTTGTTATTATTAAATGGGTCAGTCCTGCAATGTGAAGCATCTGAGTGTGCTGAATGCAACTCAATGAGTGTGTGGCTCCATTTCATTTCAAATGTGTGTGTGTGTGTGTGTGTGTGTGTCTCAGGTGGTGACAGACAGAGCTTGGACAGTGGATACTGCCAGAGAGACAGCATGAGGCTGGAGGAGAACGGCCTCTCATACAGCGGACCCTTCTGTGGCCGCGCACTGGTCCACACTGACTTCACCCCCAGCCCATATGATGTGGAGTCGCTGAAACTCCAAGTGAGTCCCGGGGGAAATCCTCTGCGTCTCTGCTTCAGCCCTCGGCCTCTTCTGCTGTCTTGTCAAGCCGTCCCCCGGGGAGCTTGTTAGTAACAGTGTGAAACAAAAAGGGTCGTTCTGATTATCATTCATGAAGGCACAACTTAAGCTACATGGCCCATTACTGACTATTTGTTTGAGAAATAACATCATTTCTGTAGTGATTCAGTCACTGAAGCGCAAATTATACAGCGCTATACCATGATCGACCATGAAAATTCTGTTAATGAGGATGAAAATGTTTAGTGTTTAGTCAGTCGGTAGTTTGCTGGAGGAAAAAAATCACATTTCCTTAGCAATGCTTCTACACAGAATATTTCCTCATGGTAATAAGTGTGATTTCTTCAGTCACAATTTATTTTGAGTTGACAAGTGTTAATTGGAGAGATGTTGCTCCATAGAGCTGATAGGGCAAAACACACACATCAAAAGTGTTAAATTAACTTGGAGCTAAATCAACACTGATGATTTTGCTGTGTACAGTTAGCTAGGCGGGATGCGTTTAATTATTTATTCAGCCTGGTTCAAGACTCATAGGGTTTTGGTGACATCATCCTAACATCTAAGCTGAGGTATTCATGCGTCACCTCTCTTACAGAAAGGTGACATCATCTACATCATTGAGAAGCCCCCAGTGGGGACCTGGACAGGGAAGCTCAACAACAAGGTGGGCTCCTTCAAGTTCATCTACGTCAACATTTTGCCTGACGAGAGCCCCCCGGTCCGGAGGAAACGCTGCCACAGTAAGAGCCACCGGTCCAAAGACAAACCCAAAACCCTGGAGGAAGTGCTGGAGAGCATCGGCCTGACCGTAAGATACACTCCCTTCTGATGTCACTGTGTGTTGCATTGCAGCAGGTCAGCTAACACCTGATACTACCTGCTGTGATGGTTGCCATTGTCCACATAGTCACCTTTAAAGACCACATCTTAAAAGGGTTATATTATAAATGCATCTCAATCTAAATAATATTTGTGTGAATGTAATCTTCCTCTGTGTTTCAGGAGCTGAGCTCGTTGCTGTCCATGCATGGTTTCCAGAGCCTGGAGGATTTCAGAGGGCTGAAGGAGTCTCACCTCAACGAGCTGAACATCACCGACCCAGAACAGCGCAACAAGATCCTGAACGCCACTGAACTGATGAGGGACTGTACGTTCACATCCAGCTACCACACATTCACATAATCATATAACTCTGCACTGCCCATAATCTATCATAATGATCCTGTTCCCCAGGCAAGCAATGAATAATAGCCTTCTAATCTAAAATCTCAATGCTTAAGAAAATGTCCCAATAAATGTCTGTTAGTTACAACTTACCACTGAAGTATTAATTTCAGAGTCACTTGGTGACACTTGGGCGTCAGGTTCAAGCAGTGTATGTGTCTTTGGGGCATGCTTTATGGTAACATCACATTTTTTCTGCCTCAGCTTGCTAATTAGGTACATTTTATATGGCTCACTTGTACAACACTCCACTCACAGTTTGCAGTTATGCTCAGTCGCCTGTAGGAAAGCCTATTTTGTCCTCAGAAAGGCTTTGATATCTGAGCTCGTTTGCCCTCCAGACAAATCATTAGGTGCAGTTCTAACACCTCTCCTGGAGCAATGGCTATACTCTGAATACAGTTTATGGATGCCCATTAGCATTGCAGTTAGCTGCAGTAACACACTTCCCTATGTTAATTACACAAGAAATGACTCAGATCACCCCGAGACTGAAGACACTGAACGGAGAATACCGGTGCTTTATGTGATTTTAATAAGCATATTTAAGCAGAGCGAATTAGAGGATTAGTCGTGGCCTGTTTGTTTACAGCTTTACACAACCTGACCTTAAATTCTCTCTCTGAAACATTTGAGCAGGATGAGAGGACCTATTAGGGTTTAGGATGGATTAATGAATTGCGTATGTATTGTCAAGCTATTCTGTTTTTAACTGCGTCTCTCTTTTCCCCATTCAGCTGAAGATGAGTCAGACCCAGATGAGGAGGGCAGATCTGGGGAAAACACCAAGGAGCCGAGGGATTCTGGCTGTTTCGAGAGCTCAGAGAACCTGGAGAACGGACGTGAGGAACCAAAGACAGAGGAGGCGGTCCAGCATGAGCAACCAGAGGAGCAGAACCAAGAGGCAGAGAAGCAAGACCAGGACTCAGGAGAGCAAGAGGAGAACCAAACAGACCAGCTGGACTCTGTGCAGGAGCAGCTGCAAGAGCTGACAGTGGATGAAGGCTCTTGAGAAGTGAGAGGGGGGGAAACACTGGAACTTTATTCATTCCTGGTCCTCAGGATTTCTCAGGATATGTGATGCCGTTAATCAAAGAGCTCCGGCTCTTCATTATAAGAGAGCAGAGTGACGATGGAAGCGTAATGTAAGGATCAAACATGAACGTGAAATGGAGTTTCTTTTCGACTGCGGTTGCCTCAGGTTCCTCATTTGCAGAACAGTAGGCTTGTATTCTCTGTGATCCTGACTGAGTGGTAACTTGCCTGTTATGGCTGGGAATAAAACCTGGGTTGTTCAAGCAGCACAATTTCTATTGATCTTTCACACCTGAGTACCTTGTTTTGAAATAATTCTATGTCGTTATATCATATGTACAAGATGGAATATTAAATGAGATATTGCTTGGTGATTAGTTCCTGCTGAGGTATGACAATGTAAGATGTCTTACTGTTTGTGATCATTATGTTCAAGCGTCAAAAGTTTTCCTTCTCTTCATTATGTCTCTGTGTATCTTCAAAATGTATGTTATACTGTCTCTTTGAAATATGAATGTAAAATGTTTTCATGTCCCGTTTTGACAAAATGGTGGTTTGGCTATTTGTAAATATAAATACCTTGTTTGTCAGCAGAATTGTCAAACTGCTATGTTTTAGTTGACTTTTTCCTTTCTGTTTTGAAATACATTAGTTTGATTTATGTTACATTTCATGCATGAGGATGTTGTGAGGGTGTTGACTTTGCTGTAAATAGAACTTGAATAAAAGATCATTCAGTAAGTTTCATCTCATCTTGATAAGGTCACAAATGTCAGAACGGACATGCAATTAAGATGATAGTTCAACCAATTAAAGCACGAGATATGAAATAATAATAAGACAATATTGTTTATTTACCAGACACATCGATCATGTAAAAAGAAGTGAAGTAAATTGAATGAAATACATATAATCACAGTGTTATTACTAAACAAAGTGAACATAAATAAGTTCCATCAATGGTATAGTACTGTATCTGTATACATGATGCAATGTAATAGATCGATCAGAGCATTCAGATCTGACCCTGTCATGTCATTTTAACATTAGAAATCATAAATACAAATGTTAAGCAAATGTTGAGTTTTTCTTGAGCTCAACTTGGCAGGCTACAGTCACCTCAGTCAGAACTGTGAACACACAGTGCTGATAACTAAGGTCCAATAGTCCCAGTAAAATTCGCTTTAACACCACCATACACTGGAATTCAACACAAACATCCCATCTTTTATGGACAATCGATCACATACATTCTTGCTTCTCGGTGACAGCAATGCAAAGCCATGAAGTCGACTAAAACTGTCTTCAAATACCTTTTCCAGAATGAAAAACCGCCAAATTCTGCTTTAAAGATTGATTTTGGGTTAGTACTGCTCACTGGAAATTAAACATTTAGCAATTACTCTTCTACACTTCACAGAAACAATACTGTCAGCCATTTTACTGTATCTTTCCACGGAAACATGTCGGTTTTCTCTCCAGCCTCTTAACTATCCGAGTATAGTGAAAGTAAATATGGATAATGGATATAATATGGATTATTTTTCATTGTCTAAAAGCATCCAGTATCAGTCTTCATTCTCAACAAATTGTTTCCAGTGTTGCACCCAAATTATAATAAGATAAAATGAAATAATAATACAGCTGCCATCATTCCCGGCAACTGACATTTTCAGCACTTCTGCTTGATTAATTTATACTATATAGTAGCAATGCAGCCAATATTTTTGGAGTTGAATTGAATTCTTCAGGAGTTACAATAATTGTGACTCTGCTGTGTGTTCAATAAATCGTCTCGGGCAGATCTCAGGGTCTAATCAATAATGACACTGTTGATATACTAGAATTTCTATACAAGTATATTTCACAAACATTAACTCTTGTCTTGCATACAACACAATGACTAATACAAACTCTTGCTACCAACTAGCATCACTTAAAACACTTAGGATTATCTGGACTGTCTCTCGTTGTCTTCGTGAATCCCCTTCAGTAATCTGTGTGACCCAAACAAATTAAAATTCTCAAGCCTCGATAAATGCCGTGATCCATTTGACGCGAAACACGCAGATGTGTGAAAAAGGAGGATAAACGTACACGTCTCTGTCTCGGCCTTACTCTGCGTGATAATGAGCCTTCAGCAGCGGCCGCCTGGCTTTGGAAATACAGGAATAACTCTCACAGCAAGTGTGCAAGGAGAGGAGAGAGAGAGCGCAGAGCGTGTTGAATATGAGAGAGATTTTGTTTCAAAGCAGCGGTTTTATTGTGTGAGAGAAGAGAGGGGAGAGGGCAGCAGGAAGAGAGCAGACTCCGGTGATGATGAGCTGTGGCGTGATTTTGCAGGAGGAGGTGTTCAAGCTCACAGGCAGAATAATTAACACTGGCCACACACACACACACACTCTCTCTCTCAAAATCAACAAACCTGGCTGCCATCTGTCCTCCTCACCGATCAGCTGAGAGGTTTTTAGCACATCTATACCTACTTTAAACTATGTACAAGTCAACAATGGCTTTGCTTATTTTTTTTGCTTCTCATAGTCTAATTGGTAGTGTATAAACGGTGACATTTCTCATGAAACACTGTATGTATCTCTGGTTTGAACGGAGTCGAAGGGCTTCTCTGTTGGTCGACCTTAGTTGCATATGATAGTGCAACTGTTTATGATAAGGCACTGTTACTATAGTGTCTACTATCAACAGCAATCAGGCCTTTTCCCTCATACACACTGGGACACTGGCAAAGTGTCTCCTAGATACAAGACTGTACTGTACAAACTTTACAGTCTCCGAAACAACTTCTACTATTTCAGAGCACCGACGCCACTCTGCATTTTCGACGATATAAAAATGGAAGGACAGTCGTTGATCTGGATCAAATCGATTAAAAAAAAAAAGATCAAATAACAACAGTACTGAATGCAGCAATATCAGAATACAAGGTAGATTTTGACGTGACTGGAGGGAGCTTCTGAGATATTGCCTTTCTATCTCAGCTGAGGATTTGCATGTTCCCCCCCTACCAAGACATCATTGTGTACTGACAGACTTATGCTCACTACTGTAGGTGTAACCCTTGTATCCACACTCGTCAAAAAAGCTGCTTGGCCAGCCTTCCCATGAATTGCATAGGGCATGTAATGTGTGCACTGGATAAACTGAAAACTGACCGTATGCATGATCGAACATTTACACATGTCCAGAAGGAATATTGTCTTTGTCAGACACTTGCAATCCTAAGAGTATATTTGAACTGGCCTCTCACAATAAATGTCATTATGCTATATTAAATAAAGTAAAAGTAGCACTGACAATCAGAACGGGTCCACGGGCGACCTGTGGGAATGCTGTGTTTTTTTGCAGTTCTTCCAGCAGTTTCTCCCCCTGTGTGTCTTTCCATGCAATGTTCAGGGGACAGAGGAAGCTGCATTAGATCACGCCCCTTCCCACAGGAGCGACTGTCAATCAAACAGCTCCGCAGCCTCTGGTTGGGAGAAAAGGGAAGAGGCGGGGACTGCAGCTGTAACTCCGCTTTTCAGGTGGAATGTAGGGCAGGAGTCGAAGAATAACTGAGTCACCCGCACAGTAATCAGACATTGATTATTAATGTTCCACCTCCTGACCGAGCAGGAGGCTGGAGGAGCGGCTACTGGAGGAGGGGCCCAGGAGGAAGACCGCCCCCTTCACGCAGCTAGTGGGCCTTGTCCTTGACGATGGAGGTATCTACGTCGGTCTCGGGCGAAGCCAGCGGCGGCAGCTTGGGAGCGGGCGATTCCTCCTCATCGGGGGAGGAGGTCTTCTCTGTTGAGGAGTCGATGCTCGGCTTGGCATCGTCAGGTGTGTGCTCATTAGGGATGAGTGGAGCTGTGGTTTTCTGTAAGCAGAGAATTGCATGTTGAAATGAGGCAAATGCAACTACTAATGACTATCTGAACCGCAGCAGCCATCACACAAATGAAAACAAATAGATAGATACAAAAACAATAACAGTAGCTGTGGCTAAGGCGCAATATGGCCTATTCAGTTGGCTAAAATTGGGGAAAGACACTAATTTTTAATTCAATCATGCTTTCCAAGAAAAAAGCTTCTGCACACTGTCTCCAATGGAAGTTTCACATTTATTGTTAAATGTGAAACGTTCACTGGAGACAGTGCAGAAGCTTTTTTCTTTGAATTCATGGTCAGTCCGTCGCCTCCAGCACCTGTTGTAGTGCGGTAGCTTTCTATTCTCTAATTCAATCATGTTAGAATAACAGTGTTCCAAATTAAATTAACAGTGGCTGGATCTTCCCTAATTAGTTAAATAAGCTAAAACTGAACCAATATGAGGTCTTGCAGTATGCATGTGGCAATAAAATGTTTTAAGGCCAACATCATCTGTTGGCTGCACAGAGAAGAGAGATGCCAGATTCATGTTTAAATATGAATAAGTTGGCATAGCACAAGGTTATCTAATGATATAGCTATTCATGGGGATGGATCCAAGCAAAATCTATAAAATTAGTTGGAAGGACAGATACACAATGGCAACTGTGTAAAGAGAGGCACAAAATGGCTCCGTATCCATGAGTCACAAGGTGTATTATCAATGTCAGTGCGATAGGAAAAACGCTTTCCACTCACAGCACTTTGTTTCCTCACACACCTGCTTTGCTCTCCCCAGTGCGCTCTGTAATTGGTTTAGACTCTGTTTTATGCCTGCTCACTGTGCGCTACTCGGTGTCTTGCAGGCTGGAACCATTTTAGAGCCAGAGCCACAGAAGTGTGTGTGTGTGTGTGTGTGTGTGCAGGGGGAGGGTATGACAGTGAGAGTGTGTGTGTGTTCCTTGGCTCACCGTGGTTTGTGGCACTGGGTTGGTGCTGTCGGAAGTGGGTGCGCCAGGGGTTGCAGGAGCAGGCGAATCCTCTTGCATCAGTCCTCTTCTGTCCAAGACGCTGGTGAGTAAGACAAGACTATCAGTCACCAGCAACGTCCTGTTCCTTATTCACCAGAATGGAAAAACGCTACATGGACAGATACACAGCTAACTGACTGATGACACCATGCAGTTATCACAGTCTGAATGCCAAAGTCAGCATAGCTAACATGAAAACAACAAAAATACAGATTACATGTTAGGTTTGGTTCACTTATGATGTAAAAATAAATGGTTTAAATGGGAATCTGTGTGCAGATGTGACGATGGGTGTGTACCCTGTTAACATGGTTTTCTCTTCTTGTTTTTTCTCCTCTTCATGCATATTTCAGTTCTCTGGCACAACTGTATGAGTCAAGACTTAATCTAACAGTCTTACCTCGGGTAGGCCGGCCCACACAGCACCTCGCAGCAGTTCTTGATGATGTTCTTGTGGCTATAAGGGTTCTGGACTCTGTTCTTCCCCGACCACGAGCCTTTGATCTGGGAAAAAAAATATACACAATGTCCATTATTGGGGCAGACAACCTGATAGTTTCACCAAACCATCAGCCAATTCCAAACCGCGTCTAAACCTTAAAAGATCCTGCGCACCCTGACCGCTTACAATTCCGCGAAACAGAGCGAATTGATCGGCCGCCTTTCTAAAAGAATTTCCTTGTGCTTATACCTTATTCAAAAGCACGGTTCCATTTTTAGATGTTGTTCCCACAGGCTTGGGCTTGACCTACAAAAGGGATCTTGTCAGGGATTTAATGATTCCTGGTTTAAACAGGAACACCAGGAGCTACGGGTGCGAAAAAGCACGGCAGCCAGAGATTAAAACCACCTAAATAATTCATTGAATAAATCTGAGAAATCATATACAGGATTCCTCCGGTGATAAATTATTCTTCCTACAATGTATATTCAGGCCCATGTATAAAATATTAGACACTACAGATAAAGGTAACAGCCTGCCCATATGGTATATATAATGACAAGTTCCTTCGGCATGCATGCATGGGAGTGTGTGTGTGAGTGTGTGTGTGTGTGTATTGCAGACACAGCTGACAGAGCATGTGCCATCCCATGAGAAACCATGCCAGCCATAGCACTCAAGGTGCCTTCTCTCTTTCACCGCTGTTCCTCCCTTTCTCCCTGACTATCTTTTTCTCATTTCTCTCTCTGCCTCTGCCTCTGCCTCTGCCTCTGCCTCTCTCTCTCTCCCTCGCTGCCACACCAGTATTTCTGGCTGCTGTCCAAGCCCCTGCAGGTATCGATGCATCTATTATTAGGCCAATCACAGATATTGAAACGGCCAGGATGACAGCCATTGTTCCCGCTCCTGGAGCAACATTATAGGTGCATATTGCATCGCTCATTACTGATACAAAAAAAAAAATGAGGCCAGCCAGCCCATGAGGAAAGAAAAAAGGGAATTATAAATTAATCATCACAATAAAGTATGAGAGCACTCTCTAGCTTTCAGCCATCTAGAACCTCCCACCACTGCTGTCGCTCTGCGCTCCCTGCCAGAGCCGCTGCAGTCAGATCTGGGCTGACAAAGCCTCAAATAAAGTATACACACTGTTACGGTACTGTACACAGACACAATATAAATTACTCCCTCTGTGGGTTCATCCAACTGCATCACCACTAGTCATCATCTACTTTTCATCAGTGTGTTTCTGTGTGTGTGTTAGTGTGTATATGTGTGTGTGGAGTCTGATAGAATTACTGGCCTAACAATGAACTAGATAATGACTCAATGGTAATACTGAAGCAATCAATACTCTTTTCCCATAGAGCCTGTGAAACTTCTTTGATGTCAGTAATCAGCTGGTCCCATTTTGTTCTGATTCCAGCTACCCATTTTACAGCTGAGCAGCTGCCATTTGTGCATATTTTTTATATCATTAGGCAGCGTCGCCCCGCTGGTGAGCAGACAGAGCACCAACTGCCGCTGTTCGCATTCAAAATATTTACCGACCAATTTGTCATAGAGCTCAAACTTTGAGCAGAATGCGACTGCTGCTGCTGTCTTGGCCGCGTCTGCCTTGTAAGAGATCCTCGGTCTCAACGGGGCTGAACTGGATAAATAAATGATAAAATGATAAATAAACTAAAAAAAAAAATGGGCGAAATGAAAGAGCAAAACCCCCCTGTGGTCAGCTTTGCTTCAAGGGAGGTCTGGCGAGCAGCAGGGTTATTATTGCTTTTATTTGTTTGTTTTATTGTTATATAGTTTTATATTTTTATTTCAATTTCAGTTAGTTATGTGTGCTTTTGGTACTTTTAAGTTTAGTTTTTATTGTTTTTTACAAGTGTTTACTTTTAGTCTAGTGTTTCATTAGTTTTGGTTCTAGTTTTAGTGTTTTTGGAAGCTCAGAACAGGTATTGTGCAATAGTCTATAAATAATAAATCAGAAATCACTTTAAAAATGTCTTTACCTGAATCTTTCAAAAAGCTTTCAGTAAAAAATAGCCAAAAATTCCCATCGCAAAATACCCTACCCTACCCTGCACATAAACAAAAGATGGAGACTAGAAACATTTGATGTATTTGACGTATTTAAAGTTTTACAAGTAGGCAAGACAGTTGTTTTTATTTGTATGTCAGTTTATGATAATGTTTTATTAACCCTTGTCTCTCAGTCTGGACCGAGGCAGTGTGGTTGTCACGGAAACAGCTCTGTGCTCTTGGAAATTTGGCGTGTTTCCAGCGGCACCTGAGCATCTATGTTTATCTTTCCAGCCACATGAAGGCCATGCTGGCTGATCACATGTAGACACACACACACACACACACAGACACACACACACACACACATACATGTTTGTAATACTATACTTGTGGGGACTTTCATTGACTACATTCATTCCCTAACCCTCAACCTTAACACTCTTTACTACATGCCTAACCTTAACCCTAAACTAAACCTAATCCTGACCCTAATTCTAATTCTAAGATTAACCCTAAACTCAAGTTCTAACCTTAAACTAACCCTTTACCCCCTTGAACTCTGATTTTCCCCTTAAGTAGCTTCAAAGTTAGAAAATGTAGAATATGCATGTACAACAATGTCACATACATATTCTGTACCTGCTTGATTGAAGCCATAGCTGCTTATATTGTGTGAAATATTCAAACCCAAAACACCACTTTTATAGATGCCCCATTACATCAAATGGAAAAAATCTAGATGTGTTGCACATCATATATACACATTTCTATGTCATTTAGCATGACATATTTGGTATCTTTGGGAACCTTGGGATCTTGACTAGAATTTAAATAAAGTTCTGTGGGTTTGAACAAAGCTTGGCCACACAACATGCATTTGTAATGATGGTCCCACCGGTGTGACCCGATGACATGGTGAGAATTTTCTCATCTTTCTATCCTTGGACAGCTTACTGGGGTTGGGTTTTGCTTTAGCCTGATTTTTAATCTTTGCAGGTTGAACAGATTCATGGACAAATAACCTTAATGGTACATAACCTGTTTTAATAGTCATACAATATACTTACATCCTCATTCGTGGTCTGGTTGAGGGAGATCAGGTAGGTGTGGAAGCCAGTCAGTCCCACCACTGACCACAGGGTAAAGAAACACACCAACACCTCCAGCACAGTGAACTTGAGTTAAGGAAAACAACAGATGTTATCTGGCTTCCTGCATGGACGCTGATCAAACAGTGAACAACAGGTGACAGCAAAAAAAAAAAAAAAAAAGGCAGACAATTATACAACCTAACAAAAGCCAGTGACCTTCAACCAAAGGAAATAAGAGTATGGAGACAAAAGCAGGAGGTCAATACACTCCTTAAGTACCATCATACTGGCATTTACAGAGCAAAGGGAGGAATAAAATGGCCAGCTGGGCGTTTTACTTAAATTCAAACCATAAAATGTGATATTGCTTTAACTGCGGTGTCATGGCCGAAGGGATTCTTTGATGTCTTTGAATTTCTATCCTGAGAAAGCGGGTAAATATAGCGCACACGGCAGCTGGTTTTGAGGTATGCAGCGGTCAGAGATTAAAAGGATATGTTCCAGGTGTTTGCTTCAAAGTGCTCAAAAAGCCAGAATCCACTGAGCCTGCGAACAGAACAACACAGGGAGAAGTTAAAAAGAAAGACACACACAAAAACACAGATATAGATTCTCCAACAACCTCAGGCTCCATCTAACACGACAGGCCGTACTTCTCAGTCTCCTCACTCATTCTGCGCTATTAAAAATGCCCGATTCTTCAATATTACACATGACGTTCAAAGAGTGATGGGGCGGCTGCATTAAGATCACATGCCCAGAGCTAATTATCCTGACTGTGGAAGCGTTCCCCGGGCTCCAGTCGTCTCCTCATCATCTGTCTGCGCAGGGTGGAATAGTGAAGCGGGAGGATGATGAAAGAGAAAAGCATGTCAAGCAGTCGGTTGCTGTTGCATGTCACGTCACGCTCCGGGGGGAAAGCCTAGTCCGAAACAGGTCTCAGTTTCGGTGTGTGTGTGTGTGTGTGTGTGTGTGTGTGTGTGTGTGTGCCCGTATGTTTAGGTGGTAGTTTTCTTACATCACAGGTCATCCTTCCTGTTTTGTCACATTCTCTCAGCTATCAGTGTGTCATTCTCCAACATGACGCACGTGTACATTCCTTTTTTTTTCTCTTACTCCTACAACTCCATGGTAACGCTTCATTTTCCGGGTCCACAGTTTCCTAATAATTTCCTAGAAAGGAACTGTTAATTTCTTAGGAAATTTCCTGGAAAGAACCATGAAATTATGTAGTAGCTATACAGAAAATGTCAGCAGTCTGTTGGAGTCGATAAAATACTGTACATTTCTAAAAGAATTTCCTGAAAAGATCTGCAAACCTATAAACTATTTATTGGAAAAATAATAGGCAGAGGTCACTTATCAGAATTCATTATTCATATAATTATATGATCGTAATTGTTGGATTCTTAATTAATTTTAGTTAATTTCTAATTTCTATATAATTTCTACATAATTTCATGGTTCTGTCTTGGAAACAACAGAAGAAATTGGAGGGATTTACCAACTACCATTGAACTCTTTCTCTATTTTCCCTATAATTAGTACATAATTTCATGGTTCTTTTCAGGAAACTTGCTAAGAAATTAGCAGGTCCTTTCTAGGAAATTATTAGGAAATTGCGGACCCGGAAAATAAAGCGTTACCAAGTCCATTACTGAATATGAGCTTACTCTCCTATTCAGTCAGTCCTGGGGGGAAAAAAATGATATATTTCTACTTAAAGACCCCATGAAAAGACATCTTTACTTCCTTGATTGTATGTATTTCCAGTTGAAACAGGACGTTGGGGCGGGACATAATGCAGTGAGGGATCATTCAAAAGTCTAAACTAATGGAATATGAGTCAGAGAGAGAAAGGCAATTTCATTTGATGGGAGGAGTTCGGAGGGGCGGGATTGTTCAAAAATCTGATGGTTTTGTTGGTTAAAAATTTATATTTACGCCTACATACAGCATGAGGTCACCATGAAAGATGCTGTGTTTTCCAGGAAGTGAGTTCATTCCATGGGGACTTTAACCTGGCTCAGTGCAGGATACTTACGCATGACGACGTGGACGATGTCAAAGGTGAAGATGTAAATGGTGAGCAGGGAGAGCGACAGGGTGAACAGGTAGAAGTACCGGTAGTTCCTCTTGCCCACACAGTTGCCCACCCAGGGACAGTGGTGGTCAAAACGGTCTGGGGATGAGAGAGGAGGAGGGGGGTAAAAAAAATAATAATATGTAATATGTACCTTAAGCTCTGGTCACACCAATATTACTAGAAAACACACATTACACCTTTTGAGAGGAAAAAAAAAAATCAAAGATAAAAATACACCAATGTCAGTCGTTTGCGGTCATTTTCTCAAAGACGCAGGTGGCCTTGCACATGCTACTGGATCCAATTTCCCTATTCCTCTAGTCTAAATATAGTGATCACTGTCTCCTCGCTCCTCCACTCCTCTTCTTTCATTTGGAGCACAGCCAGGTGAGAGCGGGCCAGGGTCAGATGGACAACAGAGGTAAACATCTTGCTTTACACTTTTCCCTGTTGCAGACAACGCTGTACACCCGGGATGGAGTTTCACAACAACATACACATGGAGACGCAAACACACACACGTGCAGCAACTTGGGGTTGATGTGAGGTTAAAATATATATGACTAATTCTGATGCTTACAATCACCGGCCATAAACAAATCGGGGCTGTATCTCCAAAATGTCAACTTTTCAGAAGCTAGGAAAAACAGCCTTGCTTTAGCTTGATCACAATGCATTTTTGTCTTTATCCTGTGGATTTTCATTTGCTTTCATAACCCCAAGAGGTCGATGAATTTTCTCAACCCTCTGAGGAACATGTAATCCCTCAACTGAAGTGAAAACATGAAAATCACCAAAATTGGAATTACAGGGTTTTCACAGGACAACAGCAAAATCTAATATGTGATATGTGTTGGGTTAGTTTTTATTATACTAAATATTCTGTGACAGATTTTCACTGCTATAAACAATGTTAAGTTGAGGAGGAAACTGCAGTAAGAGAAGGACTGAGGCATGCTGCTGTGTCATGTTCAGTCTGTGTGTGTGTGTGTGTGTGTGTGTGTGTGTGTGTGTGTGTGTGTGTGTGTGTGTGTGTGTGTTCCTACAGCAGGTGGACTCGCCCCACACAGACGGCCCAGTGTTCACAGTGACTGAGCGTACACTCCCTCCACTGAGCCTCCACTGTTTCCTCTCATATCACCTATGAGTCTACGCTCCCTTCAAAAGCATTCCTGAATCAGCAGCAGCCAAATGTTATTCTGCAGAGTTAAGATGGCATGGCTATACACACACACACACACACACACACACACACACTTAAAACAGCATTCAAAACTCAAAGCACATTCCCAAAAAACTACTGTCTGTGAAGTTGCCAGCCCTTAGACAGTTTGTTTTTGTCTTTTTCAAAACTTTTATACTCTGTCTGCTTAGCCCAACATTTATTTATAAATGTCAGTTTTTAAAATAATTTCATCACCGTGACAAATCAATGCAGAGAGGAGAATGAGGTCAAGGCTTCAGTAATCATTGTCGTCTCTCAAGTTATTCTTCAGTCTCCCACTCACAGAAACATTACTCACCGTTCTATTTCTGAAATAAACCTGTTTCAATGAGTTGTTTTCACACTTTGTAAAAGCCTTTGTCTGTAAAATATATTAACCGGCAGAGAGAGAGGATTAGAGAAGTTATTTCTTACCGACACAGTTGTCACAGATACTGCAGTGAGACGCACGAGGCGGTCGGAAGATCTTGCAGGTGTAGCAGTATTTGAGCTTGACAATCTGGTTGTTGATCTGGACATTGCGGATTCGAGGTGGCGGTCGCTGCCCTGCGGGGACGTTCCCGTTGGCAGCCTCTGTGGAAACACAAAACAACACATCAAGAGATGTTGGCAGTCTTGGCCACACAATAAACTATGTCCACACATAAGCGACACACAGAAGAGCCGGTTTTGCATGCAGCAGGAGGCGTGGAAGTATTGTTTAGTTAATGCTCATGTAAATCCATTACTCCGAAATTGCATTTCACATTGTGCAGCTGCATAATCTCTCCATCGGATCTGATCTATCACCATCTCATTGCAGGCTGCTGTCTGCCTCCATTTGGTGGCCACACACCAGCTGTAAGACCTTTCCTTTAGCAGGCAGTGAGAAATGTAAGATTGAGGCGACAGAGGCGAGAAAGAAATAAGTCATAAATCAGAAAAACTGAACCTTGAGAATGTCACTGAATGACAGTATTGGCTGAACCTGGTATTTACGACGGTCTGTTAGCATCGCTGAGCTGTTAATATTATTTATCAGCAAGACCATAATGCAATGTGTCTTGCTATGTTAGGACATAAAGTCACCTGCTACCGCTGAAACAAACATATTTTTACAGGAATACCTGTTACATGAGAATGTCCTGCTTCTGCACCATAGTGACCAAGTCAAATTTTCCTACATTCACTGCTCTTGGCTTAAAGTCACTGATAATTTTGGGTGGCAATTACCTAGAGGTTAGAGAAGCAGGCTAGTGACTGGAAGGCTGGGAGACTGTGTTTGGGAAATGTGAATGAGTAATGTTTTCCCAACCCTCAGCCACTGCCATCAACGTGCCCTTGAGCAAGGCACCTAACCCCCAGCTGCTCAGTGCAGCTGCTCAGTGGCCAACAGCAGAAGACTGTGGTTGTACTGGGCAGCTCCCAGGTGTGAATGTGGGTAACTGGGTGAACATGAAGCAGGGAGCTGCTGGAAAAGAGCAAGCATGCTCATTTGAGGTAAAAAAAACCCCAACAAAAACCAAAAAAAATAGGCATTTATCTGGGTTGTGGGAAGTGTTCTGAGGTGAGTAGAGTTTCAGTTCAATATTTCTTTATTAACTAAATCACACATTTAATATTTGTATAAGGCTCTCAATTCAACATTCTTAGCTGTGTTATAAAGCAAAACTGTTTTTCCTGCCTTCATACAGCAGTGAACCTAGCGCCCTTAAAAACTTGCGCAATAACCATCAATAAGAAATGCACAGATCAATATCCGAAAGCGGTGAAAATTATCTTATCTGACTGCACAAAATCTAGCACAAGACAAAGTACCGGGCATTATAAATCTACAGAATGTAGCTTTCAGGGTAAAAACAGCGGAGAATAAATTAATGAGTCATCACTCATGGGGGATGATGCCGCTCCCTCGGGCAGCGAGGCTCGGTCTGCCAATGCCATTATATATTCCAAGAGGATGCCTCTCGTTGTATTAGCATTCCCCCCGGGGACCAGTCACTAACAGGCTGAAGTGACAGAGCAGCGAGGCCGGGGAGGCTTCATCACCGCGCCTGCCTCTGCCTCAGACCGAGCTCTGGGTCTCAGTGTCCATACCTGCCTGCCTCGCTGCCTGTTTTCCTTTGGCACGCCCACGCTCCATCATAACAGCACAGGCAAACAGCTAGCCTAGCATATTAAAAACATACTGTTGAATAGCTATATGTGTGGGATGTTCAACTGTTTGTTTTAGCTGTTGCAGTGGATATTCTTCACACAGTCGCCGCCCATTTTAGCATCTGAGTGATGAATGTTTTGCTATTTTGGGGAAATTTGCCTGAACTTGCAAGGTGGCGTGTGAAAAGGGAAGCCAAAAAAGGGAAGGTGTAAGACTGAAAGTAGGCTGAAGGGTGAGTTAGGCTACATGCTGATCAAGGTCAAGGCAAATGAGAAATCCATGCGGTACTCAGTAACACAAATAAGGCTCAGTCGATTTGTGTGTTAATGTGTGTGTGTGTGTGTGTGTGTGTGTGTGTTGCTAATGTGTGGTTGAGAAGCACTGCTCTATCGGATAGATGCTTCCACTGAGATTTCCTCATGTAGGCTACATACAGCAGCAATACATCCTCCACCAGGGTCATCGCAGCCGTAGCTAGACAGTTAAAACACCAAGCCCATTATCATCCGGCGAGCGGTATGAGTCACTGCCACGCCACGACGGAGGAAAGCGCGAGCTGCTGACCGGCCGGCCGTTCTCAGAGGACCAAATGCCTCAGCCTTGCTTTTACAGCCCTCCTCTGTCAAACGCAGAGAGCGGTCTCCACCCGCGCCTCTGGTCTGAAACGAGAGAGGACGGGTGATGGCTGAAGGACACTGTGAATCTGTGAATGCTGAACAGCCACACAGGGAGGAAGGGATGAGGATGGAGGGAGGAGGGAGGAGGGAGTGGGGCTGTTGCAGAGATATTGCGGACAGGCTTATCCCCCCAGATATGAGGAGAGAGTCTGGACAGCCCAGAAAGTGGTCATAAAAAACAAAACCTTACATATGAGGAGAACAACACATGCTTCTTTTTGTTTGGAATCTCCAGGTTTTGTTGTCATTATTAAAACATATGGCTTGTCTTGGTAACCAGATCTTTTGCTAGGAAAAATGTGTGTGTGTGGATTTGTCTGCTTCTACTTCAGATGGAGAGAAAAACTTCAGAGCAAAGAGGGGCGAGACGGACCTCTACATCCTCGGATGAGCAGCCCCAACCTTTAGCCACATAAAGCATAACAAATGAATGAATAAACCAACAGGGCCGAGGCCGTCTCCTGCTGAAGTATTCACGCCTCCAAAACGCTTTCACTTGAATAGACTCCCTCTTCATTTGCAGTCCACATCCCTGGATGGCATTTTATGAGGAAAAGAAGAATGAATACGCCTATCTGCATGATGGTGGAACAGGCACACGAACTGTAATAATCCTTTGTCCTGTTGACATAGTGTTTGAATGGATGAAGATAAGGGGCTGGTGCCTGG
Source organism: Centroberyx affinis (assembly GCF_046629955.1). NCBI lineage: Eukaryota > Metazoa > Chordata > Actinopteri > Beryciformes > Berycidae > Centroberyx > Centroberyx affinis. Next base: position 291,951 of record NW_027281003.1, on the reverse strand, counting down.
TGGCATTATCAGTACTGATTTTGCCTAATAGTTATGCACACATCAAGGTGAAGTGCTGGGCTGTAAGTCACATTAGAAAAGAGGTAAAGCCCACACACAAGTTCGAACCCGACGAAGAACTGCACTGGATCAGCACATCACTAAAAGGTGTATGAATGGGGATGCTAGTAAGTTGGCTTTATTCTTTTCAACTATCATCTGACTATCATCAAAACAAGTCCATTACACCTACAGGGATAAATGTTTTAAAACTTGTGTCAACTGTCCCTGTAACTCACCAATCTCCATCTCGATGAAGGTAGCTTCCTCGGGGAGCGCCCGCGGCAGCACCCCCGGGTCACTGAAGCTGGTCCTCAGCAGCATCGCCATGACGAAGAGGAAGAGCAGAGCAGCAAAAACTGGGATGGCAGGAGACAGGTGTTCAGTCAGGTATGGACATCTGTAGAAGAACAAAAGGATCGTGGTTGAGAATGAAGATCCAGTGGAAAAGGGTCGAGTTTATTTAGATACGGTGAGAGGAGGAAATTGGTTTTCCCTTATTTAGTGATAAACATTGACATAAGCATTCTAGCCACAATTATTAAATGCAGTTACTCTGCTTGGCCTTATCTCAGTATATGACAGAATTGCAGGTGGAAAATTACATGAAACATGAAATTAAAGTCTTGCTTCGTCTTGATTTCATACCAAAACAAATACTCTCTGATTTAAAATAAATCTATTTTTACATGGAGCAAAGATCATTTTTTGCTTCACGTCTACACAAAGTAAGACTGCAGAGATAACAAGCACAACAGAAACAGCAGAGCCCTCTCAGATAACTCACGAGAGACCATTAGCTTTTCCTAATTTTCACCCCACAGGGCAGCATGTGCCGACGGGGCGCGACAGGACAAGATCATACATATTCTGAAGCGGTGTACTCAGCATAAGGTCATGAACCGAAGCCTGTAAGAGCTGCCCTTTCTCTGGACCGCACTGAAGTCATGGTGGTGAATAAACAACATTATGCCACACTCCCCTCACCTTCTGGAGGAGTGGAGAAACATTAGCATAAGTCCAATTGCCAGGCCAGTGATACTGCAGCCAGCAGGACAGTCCAAAAGGCCCGGTCTTCACTGGGAGAACAGATGTGAGCTGCAGTGCAAAGTGCTGCGACAGAGCGGCGAGCAGCAGCAAAAGGCTTCCGCATGCAGTTATTAATAGATAAACTGCACAGCCTCATCTCCTTCCCATGTGGCAGAGATCATATATTCATAATGCAACACTAATATTGTACTATAGGATCTGGATGCACTATATAGGATCTGGATGCACAATATCCTGTACAAGACTAACTGGGTATTGCATGTCATGCGTAAGTCTGCCCACACAGCTGACATCACCAGATGAATAGGCTAAGCTGTATAACATGGAAAATGGAGATTTGAACCACTGCAATGCTATGTGGAGTGAAAACATTATCAAAAGATAGATGTTTATCAATATAAAAGCAAAATCAGGCTACATTATATTGTCCATTACCTGTATCATAACAGTTATCATAATACATTTTGTTGGAGCAGAAATTACTTATTCTACATCTGTTATAACAATAGTGAGAATGTATTTGTAAAGCATTTTTCAAAAAAGTTACAAGATACATACTATATAGAACATATTATGGACAACACCCATTTATCTGTATCACTTAACGCAACAGCCTTGTTACATAAACTAATATAACTAATGATATAACCTATCAATCCCTTTGGGTGACAAAATCTGCTTGAAAGCAGTACTAATGCATGTTAATACTTTCATTCTGAAATAATCGCTGCTGGTTTAGCTTGATTTGATTGGTTATTTCCAGTGCCATCCATGATTTTCCCTTGTCTTGTCTGTTTGGCATTTCATTCTCTCACAACACACACAGTTGAGAGGAAATGCAAAAGGAAAGGGATGTAGCAGAGTAAACAAGTGCGAGTCACGGCAAAGAACAAAGTCCACCTGTTCAGCCCCACTATGTAGATGAGCCAGGTAAGTCAGCATACCTGAGCACTGGCAAGACAATGGCACACTACACCTGCCAGACTGGTCCGATTAGTTTTCCTGTAGTGCCTTTTTCACACTAATGGAAAAAGAGAGCAGAGATCAAATCAATAGAAATTTCCACTGGTCCGAGCCTGAGAAGTGTGTTTGCTCCATTTGTTAGTGCGGAGACAGCAGAGGACAGCCGGTGAATTCAAAGTGAGCAGGCAGGAGGACGCAGCCCGGGCCAGCAGTCTGTCGATGATGTGTAATTGCGGTAATGATGACTGGTCAGCGTTCAAGGCACACTCGATCATCGCTTCCCATCAAGACCCCCCACCCTTCCAGGATGTTACCATTTCCCATGCTTTGTAAGAGCAGGGTGGTACTGACACTGTGTTTATCTATCACTGCACATGCAACAGAAAACCTAAACTTAAGCGGGTCCTTTATCCATTTGGTGAAATCTGTTTTCATCAACAAGGCTATCGGTCAGACTGCAAAAAGACAAACACACACACACACGCCACACACACTCACAGACTTCCTCTCTCCCTTACTTGACTCCCTCGCTCTTTCTCTTTTTGTGCCAGAACTAAGGATCGGTCTCCATCCCTCTGTCCATCTGGTGCAAATCTCCCTGATTTGATTTTGGTAAAAGTTCTGGAAATTATGTATCTCACCACTGCCTTCCAGCATTTTTGAAATTACACTGATTAGCCCTAGGCCTACCACTATAATTACAGGTCAGAACAAGATGACAGATCTGTTACTGATTGGCCCAGCGTGGGACTGCATCCTTCATGAGGGACATGTTTACTGTTGCCTTGATCAGAGCTTGAATTCAGCACCACCTGCTTTAGAAAATATGGAGTGTGCTCAGTAATCTTCCAACATATTCTTTGCCATTCTCGTTCCCTGACCTTACCTTGCAAATTAAGTGTTTACCTCATGAGCTATCTTTAGCTCACACTTAATGGGCTGCCACAGCAACCGTCACAAAATCATTTAGAAGTGGACTTATATCATTTCCAACACATCAAACCCTGTCCTGAAATACAAGACTTTGAATACAGAGAAGAGATAAGGTAAGAAACACTTCTGCTGTATGCAAAGCCACCAGCGCTCTTGCAGTAGCTCCAGTATCTCTACCACAGCAGGGCAATAATAGGTAACTGATGCAGGGTGTGAAGTTCAGCACATACTCTGGAGTGTGTGTGTATGTGTGTGTGATATGGGCGGGGGTGGGTGGGGGTTAGGGTACATTAGATGCATTAGGAGTGTCTACTATAGTCTTTGATCCGTGGGATTTCCCTCTCAACACAGGATGATACAAGCTCAGAGACGAGAAGCTTCTAAAGTAGGGATCTTGCCGTATTAAAATCACCTCAACTGCTAAGCAATAATACCACTGAACCCAAGATCATGTCACAGTTAAACGTCATGCCGTCATGCCTCCTGACGTTTTACCTTTGCCGAAACATTTCATGCCCTGCCTTTATTAATACTTAACATAGGTGTAATCCGTTGGAAACCGGCATGAATCACAATATAAATGAATAATGCACTTGCTCTACTGGCAGATCCACAGAGGGCCTGTGTAACTTCCCTCTGTCATGCAAACATCTGTAAACTGTAGGCTCTCTCCGTTTCTAGGGCACTGCTGAAAAAAACAAAAGCTCACAAACTCTGTTTGCCCTCTCTCCCCCGTCCAGACACAGACAGAAAATCACTCCATTACCAACCGTGGTAAATATTCTGATTAGAAGGTTTTTTCATCCCTCTGCAGCAGGATATATATATAGTCAGATTCATGCCCAGACATCTTGCTATGAACACCGGACTGCAAAGATCTGCCCAGAAACATACACTTTTAATCTCTGAGAAAACCTAATCCAATGTGTGGATGCATTTGGGAGAGGTTACACTAAAGGCTAAAATCTGATAGTTTTAAATCCCTCTCCTTTATTATGCAACAGCTAAATACCAAACGACTGACAGATGAACCAGGAGATGCAGGGGTCGTTAAAAAAAAAAAAAAAAAAAAAAAAAAACGTGGGATTAACGATGTTACATCATAGGATCAAAAACCTTCAATAACAATCTAAATAGAAAGTGGAATGGAGAATAATGATAAATCTGATAATGGTTTCATTTCAGGCACATGAAATACAATACTAGTGACCTGACAGCAAGGGGAAAGAGGCACCTATACTTACAGAGGGAGGAAAAAGAAAATCAATGCATGCCTAACAAGTCCCCACAATACCATAATTATCTGCAAATTGAGTACAGACTAAGAGATTAGGCCCCAAAAAAAAGATGATGGCATCATCTTGACACAAATCTCCTAGGAGAGTGGCAGCATCTATTAGAAACAAACTAGATGAACTGAGGAAATGTATTAAATTTCCTTCCCAGTATGGTGCATGATACGGGCAAAATCATTTCACCCTCCACAGAAAACCAGCACGCTCCTCCTGGCAGGGAAGCTTTCACAGGACAAAAGCCTGTAGATCATCGTCATTGTAAATGGGAGCATGTTCTCCGAGCCGGGCGTAAATCATGTTATTGGCTGGTTAGCCAGGGCCAGGAGCCACGGTTTTGATTGGCTGACGGGGAGACGGGGTGGGGGATAGATGCCTAGGGAAGCTCAGGGGTCTGTTACTAGATCTGCTCCAACCGCAGTCACTCTGCTCGGTCAGCACTGCACTCCTCCTCCTCCTCCTCCTCCTCTGCTCTCGTTACAGCCTCTAGTTTGAGGAAGCTGACAAGAAGACGGGTGACCGGCCGGACGCACTGAGCACCCTCCTGCCCTCCTGGTGTCATGTGAAAAACCATGTAACCCAATTTTGGTGATTTTCATGTTTTCACTAGAACTGAAGGATTACACGCTCCTCTATGTGTTGAGAAGATTTTACCATCCTTGGACTTATAAACCCTTTCAAACCCCAACCCACTATCGATTAATCTATTGATTCATTTTTTGATGAATTGATTAATCACTTAGTCTACAAAATGTCACAAGTTACCAGAGCCCAAAGTAATGTCTTAAAATTGCTTACTTAGTCTGACCAGCAGCCAAAAAAACCCTAAAGTATTCATTTTAGAATGATATGAAATGGAGAAAAGCAGCAAATCTTAGCATTTGTGAAGCTGTAACCAGCAAATGTTTGGTATTTTTACTTGATAAATGACTAAAACGATTAAATCGATTATACAAATTATAAACGACTAATTTTCTGTTCGATCGACTAATCAATTAAACTAATTGTTTCAGCAATACCCACTGGATAAACTCAAAATGTGTTGTGGTCAAGCTAAAAACAAGGCTGCTTTTCTTAGCTTATGAAAAGGTGACGTTTTGGAGATACAAGGTTTTCATCCAACAGTGACAATATACATGTACATAAAGCACACACACACACACACACACTTACGCAGACACACAGAAAGGATCACTCTCATTACATGCACATACGCCTTCCTGGCCCCAGAGCTCAGCATCCTGGGGTAGACGCACAGATGACACACTGTCCTTGTGTGCCAGACTCCCGCTCCTTCATCCAAGCTCCATAGGTGGCTATCCACATGCACATATGCGTGCACACACCAGACACACACACACACACACACACACACACACACACATATACACACAAACGGGAGCTGGCCCAGTGAACATCCCAGGCTGTGTGAGCAAGCCTTCGGGGACATGCACTGTAGCATATCAGCCAAGAGACTATCAAAGCCTTCTTGCTATCATAGGTAAGCTCCCATTCACAGCATATAATACCCAGTGTAATGCATATGTAAAATCCCATTAAAAAATTGGATCAGTGGATACTAGATAGGCAAAAAACCAACAAGCTAAGGACAAACAATCCTTGAATTCATTCAGCTGAGAAAGAAAAAGACAGGCCGGGCCCACCTCTTCAGTGAGTAATTTGTTTGGCTCTTCCTAATTGGGCTTTCCGATTGTGTATTTGCTGCTCATTTCCGCAATTTAGCACAAATTCTAGCACAGAGAAGCCTCCCTGCACGGGCTGCTGATGGCTAATGATAAAAATGAGATGTCTACTTGGCTGTTGTTGGACATGAGCCAGCCCTTGCTCCAAGACACTGCCCTCTCTGTTCTCACATTGACGCCACGGTGCTCACAGCTCACCCTCAAGCCCACATGAAAGGAACGGAGCGTCCAATCCAAGAAAACTACAGCCACAAGGAAAATGTGTGGTGGATTATTTGGCGTGTAACATGGTTTTCCTAATAACAGAATGGTACAGCAGAACATCGCAGGTCCTGTGTTTTGGTCCTGTGCATCTTAATGGGGATGCACTGCATGGGATAAGGGTTTATATCCCATATACAGTATATATGCATACACTCATTGGGCCTCATTTATCAAGCAAAATACACATGCATTAACACAAAGACCGTTTTAAATATACACTATCAAACTCATTTCTTCACAAAATTAGATTATGAGTCTTTGGAAAAGGTTGGCATGCATGTTTTGTGCATTAAATAGATATTAACACTGTATTTTATCAATTTTCAACCTTTTACACATACAGAAATATTGATAAATGAAGGCCACTGTACGGTGCTTTGGATAAAACCAAATTGCATGCATTACTATACCACATAAACCTTATGTGCTATGTTGCTGTTAGACATAGTTGCATGATGCCAGTTTGCAGATGCATCAAAAGCTCAGAGCCTTTCTACAGAAGACTATTACTCTGTCAGCATGTCAGAGGTTTAAATCAGATATGTCTCAAATTGCCCTGTAATGGTGAGTTTGGAATTACCCCCCCCCCCCCCCGTCCGGCTCAGTCTCCATGTTAATATCCATTCCCCCCCATGAGAGATAATTACACTCAACCGTAATATGAATGTAGCCTGCTAACGACCCTCCGGCCATTAGTCACCGCAGGGCCTCCTCCAGCAGTATCAGTCTCTCTCTCTGCCCCGAGCCGGACAACAGCTCCTTCTGTCCGGACCCACAGGAGAGCGGGCTGCCATTACAGTGCAGAGCGGATAGAGATGGGAAGGGCTTGGCACTAAGAGAGAGCAGCTACTAGTCTTCTCTCCTCTCAGCTGTTTGAATCCATTTGGCCTGGTCACTGTATACACGACCACAGTCAAGAGGAGTTACAGTGTTACAGGGTGAGACCTTGTGCTAACTCGTGGTGCCTGATTTGTGGGTTGAATAAAAAAAAAGTGTGAGAGAGAGAGAGGAGGAAAGAGAGAGAGAGAGAGAGCGATAAGGTGGGGCCTTGAAGAGAAGCAGTAAGGCTGATCTGTATTAAAATGATTCAAAGTCATGTTCTATCATTTAAAACATGCTTCTCTTCACACCCAGGTACACACTGATAGGCAGGAATCGGGCCCACATGGTCGTGTGTGTGTGTGTGTGCTGAGCTAATGGGTCCATTGGGTTGTGCTAGTGGGTTGAGACAGAACTGCTGAGACAACAAAAGGCAGCTCTGCCTCTTAAGCAAGAGGCTCTTTCACTGGACAGCAGCGGTTATTAAATATTAAACACTACAGTATGTGGTCAATCGTAAACCTTTGCCCTCGCAGGAGTTCGATTTTGAGCAGCGAAACAGGGAAGCATGGTGTGTTTGGGAGCTTATCAAAACAGAAAATTCTTGTTTATTGCACATGGAGGCCGTACAGGACAGTAGGTTACAGGTCAGATAACAGTGCATGTTAGTCTAGAGTTATCATCCAAGAAAACCCTTAGGAGAAAGAATTATAGGAATCTTATGATAAATTATAGAAGCACATAAATATCCAAAATTATTACACCAGAATCAGGCAGCTGTAGGTCAGAAAATATGAACTACCACAGAAATAGTAACAGGAGATTAAAAGAAATACCATAAAGTAGGATAAGGGTCACTATAAACTCAGTAATGAGTGCCACAGACAAACTGCAAGTCACTACAGCAACATTATAGTGATTTCTCATTATGGGAGGAGGCACATGGGCCCTAAAGTGGCCTGTCCACACTTTTAGGGCCAGGTTTGTTTGTTTTTTTGACAGGTTTAGTCCACTGCTCATTAACACTGCAGTAAGAAGTGAGGTTTTAAAGGCCATTACTTACTCGAATGCAAAGAAGAGGGCGCAGGTCCCGACGATGAGGAAGAGGGTGAGATAGAAGACGCCTTTCTGCCGGGCCATCATCACCCGTCCGTCGCAGCAGAAAGTGTTTTTACCCGGCAGCTTTTCCCATTTTCGCACCTTTCGTGTTATCATTACCGCCGACATGGTGCCACTTGTCAGTATAGTCCTTCTTTGGTAAATGCGAAAATTGCTTCAAAACGGAAATGATGTGGTGTAAGTCTTGTATATTTACGGCTGTAGTCTAATTTGCAGCAGTTACAGTAAGCCTAATAGGTGGTATATACTGCAAATGATGTAACTGAGACAATAAACTGCTGATGATGGAGCTGATAGCTGATCATACACCCTCAAATACTGTTGAATCAAAGTGTCACACAATCCATTGGCAACAAAGAAACGACTGATTCAACAATATTAGTGATTTCTCTACAGGGCGACGACTTTGAAACATTTTTCTTTTCATTTTAAGTGTCGCAGTCACATCATCAAAAATCATTTAATCCATATTTCTAGTTAAGTGCTTCTCCTCTTACTGCACCATGTCAACCCAGTGGCTGGACTCCCACACTGCTGGAAAAAAGAACCCAATCAGAATCCCTTGCTGTCCAGTGAATATTGTAATTTAGTAGCTGAAATTCATCCAAAAGCTTGCGGCAGATCTTTTCCACAAGAAGCGAAAAAATCCAGTCTTGGTTCTTGCATTGGGAGAGCGGACCTTGACCGGTTGACATTCATATCATCTCGATAAATCATAAATGATCACACAGGCGCGCTGCTCAGTGTTCACATACATGCGACTGTTACCATGCGACTGGAAATGATAAATAAGCCTTACTCAAAAAAATTAAAAAAAGCAGGATTCCTTCGAAGCGTGTGGGGAAATAAAAATAATCGCAGCCTGGATGATAAGGTGTATTTGCTGTGCTTTTTTTCCCGCAGGATGCGAGCTCTTGGTTTAGTCAATGGCAGCAGGAAACACGCCTAGATTGAAATGTCTATTCTTAAAGGGGCAGAACAGGTAAAACAAAAAGGAACAAAGGAGAGACATCAAGGTCCCATTCAAGCCACATTTATATGCTAAAATAGCCAGCCTGTAGTATCACCCAGGGGATTTTCATTAATGAAGGTAATTGTTTAGACACTTGATGCATTTTTTTCTGGTCTTGAGGTTATAATCCCTGAAGTGTTGTTGCTCCATTTGTAGCCTAAATGCTCCAGTGATCAGAGGTGGACACTGAGCAGGATGAGATTCACGTTAATTACCTTTCACTAATAACATTTGAAAAGATGAGAGGCCATGATGAATGTAAATTAACTGTTTTCAATCAAGTGAGGCATTCTTTGCATCGACATCAACAGAAATGCTTTTGGAGATTGAATTCCAAAATGTTCCTTATTTCCCTTATAATATTAGAATTAATTCTGACTCTGCTCTTTGCATCTTTCATGTTGTTTCTGCTCAATTTTCCTTTAAACTTGAATTAGTCCCCCTTCTCTACAGGCCTTGGGCATTATATAAAGATATATCCAACCATTCATCCTTTTTTATTCTAGGTATTAGAGAAAGAAATCTCATAAGCTCATCTCTTCATAAATATTTAGAAGTAATTATTTCATGAGAAGAAATAAAAGTTAATTTTATTTTAATATTTAATACAGATTGCAGATTGCTTTTACTGAGTTACCGTTTGCTCTTTGAATATCAGATGTGGTCAAGCTGTTTGCACCAAGGCACAGTGGAGGAAAACAAGTGTGTGAGGCTTTAGGGAACAGTTTCATTAAATAGTGGAAATCTTTGTGGGTTTTCAAGGTGTTTAAGATCAATTTACAGATGGAAGCCTATGATGAATAAAATGGCAAACCAAATGATCAGCTAATGGAAAAAGATGCCAAACAACCCCTACCAAGGCAAGGACCCATATAGTAAATATTTACTTTCTCAAACCTCTGTGATCACAAACGTTTTCATATTATCAGTGAATGTGAAATTGTCATATGTTGCATTCAAAACAAGCCCAGTTCATAAAATTTGGGTTACAACTTAGAGCCTTAGGCCTAAAATTAATGCAAAGCCCTCTACCAGAAATCTGGGGATTTTGATTCTAGCTTGAATTATGTTTCTATATTGAGTCCACAGAAGGTTTTAATGCCATTATTTAATCTTGTATTGACTATAACTCTATTCCTCTTCAATAGTAAATCCCTTTTGTTAGCAGCTGGTTCAGGGCAACAGATATATTTCCTTTCAGAGGTCATGCTACTCACTTCTCATCCTCTTCCCCTTAGATTCAAATTGAATTCACAAAATTGAAGCATCTTTTATTATTTATCTCAAGACATGGTTTAGCCCTGATCCATTTTTCTAACTGTTTAACTCCATACGAACTGAATCACAGCTCTTAATTCTTCCTCAGTTAAAGTCCAACTGGGATCAGACGTTTGCTATGTTTTACCTTCTTGTGAGGGAATAATAACAGTCACACTCTGTTTGAAAGTATTACAATAAAAAGTGATATTATGATGGTTAAATATTGGCTCAACTTAGTCACACAGCCATAATGGCCTTACTGTTGCTACACAGATGCAGGGAAATGGCACTTTATCAGGAGCAGCGGGGGAGGCTGCGGCCATAAATGACCCAGAGAGGAGACCAGACATCCTTCACCCTCCGTCCCGGCGGAAGCTGCAGGACCGGAGGCAGTGAACCGCTCGAGTCGCAGCTACTGTAGTCTACATCTCATCAGTCAGGATTCCTGCTATTTACATCTGCACCAGAGGAGGACATTAGTAATACATGACCTGTCAGATGTTGCCTTGGCCAAACTGCATATCAAATGTAGGCTACTAATGACTACAGGCAGCTAAAAGTCAGAATTATAATTCTGATGGCACTTTTCATTACATGAGGAGTGGATTAAATGCGGAGGGAGGGGCAGTTTCATCTCGAGGCGCTCTGAAGTGAAAGGAAGCCGAGAGCTTAAGGGTAGCATGACAAATCCAATGATGTATCTGTGCTATTTGAAAGAGAAATTTTAATAACTTACAACTGTTCTCCATGAGACCGTCAAAATCTGACACCTTGACAGGGCAGAAGATTCAGTGTGAATGGTTCCTACAGTGGTAAACAGTAACTAAGTATTTTTACTCAAGGACTATATTTAAATACATTCATTTGAGTATTCTAATCATGCTCAACTTTATATGTATATTTCATTGCATTTTAAAGTAATCGTTCTACTTTTTACCCCCTAAATCTTTCATATACTTGTGGTTGCAATTTGATGAAACCAATTTGGCATGAAAACATTAAAAGCAGATAACTTTGAAAGGAAGTTAATCAAAGAAAATCCCCCAAAGAGGTTAGTGCTTTGGAGAAGAAATACCCTCTATCTCTGAAATATGAAAAACACTTTTACTTTTGATATAATCGTTAAGTTCCAGCCAATCCTGAAATACTTTTACTTAAATAAATAAATAATTAAAATGAATACTTTTCTTTCATGAGAGTATCCATAAAGATATAGGCTATTTCTTGAGCTATTTCTTTGTCTCGCTCTTGTTTTTTTCAAATACTTTATGTCCTCTTATCTTATTTGCACAAGAATTTGTGGAACTGGACAAAACCGCAGATCACAAGATATTGCAGTCTTATACTGTATATTGGCTACAGTAATAGGCCAATGGGACATATATAACACATGATAATGATAATATGACATAGTAAAATATGACACAACTTATTTTAAAAGATTGAAAATCATTTCTTCTTTATTGAAGAGTGCAACTGAACAGGACCGAGGAGGTTTTATAATAGACCCAGGATAATATATTTTTTCTATTAAAAGACACCCAGACTGCCAACTAGATTGACCTTCATGAGCTTCTGGCTGTTTGTCTCCACCTATTGGCACAAGGCGGCAACTTGCCCAAAGTGCCATGGCCTCATGCTCACTTGCAATTTATTTAGATTTTGCAAAAAAGTATGTTGTGTACTCTTCAATCGCTAACCAGAGTCTATAAGACAAACACGAACTAGCTTTTTCGTGGGTTCTTATCCGGAGTCAGAAAGGTTTGAGAGGGTTAAACTCTGTTTTAACAATAAAGTTTTATGTTTTAAATCGTCCGTCCTAGATAATAATCCGACTAGAAACATGCTCCGGTGTTTTTGTTGAGCCACTTCGCTTGCCCATCTTGTGAACTAGCGTTAATTTTCTCCCAGTTATTTTATGTCAGATATTATTAGTGTAGGTTTGTTGGATGTAAATGGACGGGGCCCCATGTCTTCGTGTGTCGCAGTGTCAAGCACAGCAGTTCAGGTAATCAGCTTGACAGTTAATAGCAGCCTATGCTAAGTTAGCTAGCAGTTAGCATGGGAACCACTAGTTTGTAGGCAGTAGGAACAAACAGGTTGATTGATAAAACGGCTGAATACGTTTTCTGTAGCTTTTTGTACTGGTTGCAGCGTTACTCTTTAAATGTATTTTTTTCTTCAAAGGAAACATTTGCAGTCCCGAGGTGCTCTGGACCTGAGTTTCTGCTTACATAAAGACTGTGATGGGACTGTACTTCTGCCCCTCCTACCATCCTGTCTGTCACAGCTTGATCTACAATCCCTCAAAGACAGAGTGGCTTCAAATAGTATTTGTGAAATTGTCTGGAGTCAGGTAATGGGGGCTTTGTTTCACTTAAATATTAGCATCAGACAATAATTTGCACCTTGACAGTCTTTTATGCAGCTGCTGTTTTTGTCCTGCTGTCACAACAGGCTCCTCAGCAGTCAAAGAGGGAGAGGGGGAGGACAAGTGGGAGTAAACTAGTGAAAATCCTACAGGAGGTGTTGGAGTCTCATGGAGAAAGATGGACGGAGGACCTGAGCGGGGACATTCCTCACAGCTGCCAGCGGCATGGAGACTTAGTCCTGCTGGGAGACAACTGTTTCTCCCTGCCAGTATGGAGGAAAATTGGTATTGACATAAAATTTATCCTATTGTGCTTTTGTTTGGTCAAGAGGTGTGCAAAGTAATTGTGTTTATTTATATAGACATTCATCCAAGGACTTTACAGAGAATGAGCCTACCTAGATCCAGTGGTGGAAAGTAACTAAGTACATTTACTCAAGTACTGTACTTAAGTACAATTTAGAGGTACTTGTACTTTACTTGAGTATTTCCATTTCATGCTACTTTATACTTCTACTCCACTACATTTCAGATAGAAATATTGTACTTTTTACTCCACTACATTTATTTGACAGCTTTAGTTACTAGTTACTTTGCAGATTTAAATTATTAATACAAATGATAAATCAACTAATAAATTATGATATATTTCTATAGGTTAAGCTACCCAGCGGTATATAAAGTAATTAAAATTAGCTCCACCTTTACCAGCTGCAATATTAAAGTGATGTACACATTAATGCATCAATAATTATAGTCCAATAACATGATATATATGATTCTGAAATGGGCCATTCTGCATAATGACTACTTTTACTTTTGCTACTATAAGTATATTTTGATGCGAATACTTTTGTACTTTGACTTAAGTAAGATTTTGAATGCAGGACTTTTACTTAACAAAGTATTTTTACACTGTGGTATTGCTACTCTTACTTAAGTCAAAGATCTAAATACTTCCACCACTGCCTAGATCTGACTAATCAACAATCAGTCACAAAACAAAATGATGCAGTACAGGATGCAACAAAGTAAAACACAGGGAAACAAAACGAAGCACCAAGAAAACCTTATTAGGAAAAAAAAACCTTTGGCAGGCAAATTCAAAGAGGGATCTCCCACCAGGACAGCTGAGCCTGGGACAAAACAATAAAACGGACAGTAACATGGATAATGCTTTATTTAATTGATTTTTTTTTCTAGGTCAAGAGCTCTGGAGTGCAGTGGCCAAAGGTTTGGGAGCAAAGCGCCTGGCAAAGACGAGTCGAATCTCCAGGGACGGATTCAGATCTCCTGTGGTGACGATGCTGCTGGGAGAACACAGCTGGGTGACGCATACAGACAACGGGATCAGGTAACTCACAGCCCTAATCAATCAGTACTGTTGATTTAGCACTGGGGGGAACTGTTATATGCAGCTAGTAATTATACTGGATAAGCCATGAGTACATGCATTGGAAACTGCTACAACTTGTGAAGGTGTCACATATCAAGTTGCCTGTGTCAAAAGTCTCCAACGTTGTTTCAGGTATGAGTTCGATGTCACCAAATCCATGTTCTCAGCTGGAAACATCACAGAGAAACTCCGGATAGCTGCTTTTGACTGCAGAGGGGAGACTGTGGTGGATTTGTACGCAGGTGCTAAATCATTCAAGCTATAACAATATTTACACATTAGAAGATATGATTCCTTTTTACTTGAACGTCACATCAATTATTTGCGGTTCTGTAGTAATGAAACTTAATTTGAATGATTGGGATGGGCAACAATTCAATATTATAGTCTATCGCCTTTCTGTGGGATTATATCACGATGATGTGATGACATTGTGATACTATGATACACAATTCCCTTCTCTAAATTGATGATAACAAGCACATTTTCTCTGAAAACTTTATGAAACATTTTAAGGAATATTATGAGTTTTGTTTGACATCACACTTTGATTATTTAACATGTGATTTTGCAAAAGTAAACCATACTGTGATATATATCGATATCGGGGAAAAATCCTTATTGTGGTATTGACTTTGATATGATGCCATTTTTGTTATGTACAACTGTATTTATTCTCAGGTATTGGATACTTTACTCTCCCATATTTGGTGCATGCGGGAGCCAGCCATGTTCACGCTTGTGAGTGGAACCCAGATGCCGTCGAAGCGCTAAAGAAAAACCTGGAGGGAAACCGAGTGTCTGATCGCTGCACTGTTCACCAGGGAGACAATCGACAAGTAAGGAGCAAACTTATTCTATGTCGATACACAATGACAGTATTAGCTCTGCCTCCGTTTTAACTGATTAGTTCACTATTCAGTCAGGAGGGTTTCAGTTGACTGAGCATTTATCATTGATTTATAATATTGGTACTATATTATACTTCCGCCAAGGACATTGTGTTTTCTCCCCTTTTAATTAGTTTGTTTTTCTGTCTGTCAGCAGGATATCTCAAAAACTTTTAAATGGATTTCCATGAACTTTGATGGGCAGATAGGCTTTGGGCCAAGCAACAATTGATATTTTGGGGCTGATTGGGATCTGGGATTTACACCATGATAGTCATTTTTTAGCCATAACTATGAAATTGACAGAGATAAATACTATAAGGGTATGTTTGCAGGGTCAAAAATTAATTTGACTAAAATTAAAAAAATTAAAATAAAATTTAAGTGTTAGGACTTATGTCTTTAGATGTAACAGCAAGTTGGAGAATTGTTCAGCGTTAGCTGAGGTTTACGTTCTCCAAGTGCCTTCTAGGTAATTACAAGCACTTCTCTGGAATCACAGCTGTAGTGAAAAATAAGCATCGATCTTTTCTAAGTTACTCTGAGTACAAAACAGTAGCAGCAGCTTAATGTTCCTTGTACCTCATTTTGCAACCCAAGTCTCTACTGCCTCAAATCTTAAAAAATCCTCAACCAGTGTCCTGAATAATGAAAAATTTTATAATTGCAGTGAATTTAATAGATGAAATCAATAAGGAATCCTAGCTTTCACCCGGAGTCACGCAGTCTATTTCATGGAACGAGCAGACGATCCTAATATTTTGTAAACCCATTGTAGTTCTAAAAATCTTTTTGCTTTATTACAGGAACTACAGAAGTCAAGTCAAAATGTATTTATGTAGCAAGGCAAGGCAAGGCAGCTTTATTTGTATAGCACATTTCATACACTGGGGCAATTCAAAGTGCTTTTCATGCAGAAGCAGCTCAATGTGCTTCACAGAAAAGTATTACAGATAATAGTAATAAGAGAAAGTAATAAAATAGCAACAGAAGAAATAAAAACATGGATGTGGGATGTATTTTATTAGGGTTTTAGACTAAGGAATTAGACAATGTTAAAGAGCAAATCAATACTAAATCACACGGGGCAGAAAAGTGATGTCAAAGCTGGTGTTTTGCCTTTGACAGCTGATACAAAACACCTCCAACAGGCTTTTCCACCCATAGAGAGCAGTGCAGCAACGGTTTTCTACCCGATGTGATTTAGTGTTGATTTGCTCTTTAAAGAACTACTAGTTGATTTTTTTAGACAGGAGCAACCCAACTCATGCATAACAACCTATGTACATATACATTAAAAACACGAAATATTAAACTCTGTCATTTATATACATATACAGTATACATACAGACTGCCTGCCCCCTTTTTTTTCAAATACAAACTCAAATAGCCTGCCATTTATACCAATACTTAAGCATTTTATACACAGAAACTCTAGCCAATATAATGGTTGGTTGATTTTTTCCCAGCTCCCACTGTGTGATCTCGCTGACAGAGTGAACCTGGGCCTCATACCGAGCTCAGAGGACGGCTGGCCCGTCGCCTGTCGCCTGCTTAAGAAAACAAACGGAGGCATTTTACACATTCACCAGAATGTGACCTCACCGCTACGGGACACGGCGCTCATTCCAGCTACGAATGAAGCAGCCCAGAGGGCTTCTGGAAAGAAGACTGACAGAGAGGTTTGGCAGGACTGGGCCGATGACACGGCCGGCCGCATCGCCTCTCTGTTAGAGGACATCACCGGTGCACCGTGGATAACGAACATCCAGCACATAGAGCGTGTTAAATCATACGCACCTCATGTTCACCATGTTGTGCTGGACTTGGAGTGCAGACCGCTCTGAACTGAACAGACTAACACAGACACAGATTTTTTTTTTTTTATTATGTTCTTATTTAAATCCACAATACGCACAATCCAAACCACATAACAAAAAGCTTAATAGTACACTTCAATGTATAGCAATTGCCATACTCCAGAGCAGGAATAGTCAACCACATGCCTTGGAGTGCCAAGAGTTTGCACGTTTTCATTCTAACCACACTACACACCGTCTGATTTCACTGTTTAGCATAACCTCAACCAGCGAGGAGGAACTAATCAGTGAAATTACCTGCTAGACCAGTGGTTCTCCACCATGTGCCACAGAGGCCAAAAAGGATTTAATTCTAGCCAAACACACCATCTGAGCTCACTGATTCGTTCCTCCTCTCTGGCTGAAGGTGTGCTAATCAGTGAAATCAGCTGAGAACCACAGCTCCTGACTCCAAGCGGTCGGTTTCTCACCTCTGTGTGCTTTAATGTGCACCAACGCCCAAACTAACTGTAACTGCAATATGAGGACATATTGACCGACAATATTCCTGTATTTGGTATTGCTGGAAAGGTAAACTTCTGATATTTAAGGTGAACATGCAGCTCTGCCTTTTGAACACATGAATAGAGATCTTTGGAACTAGTTTGAACTCCTCTTTTCCGTCATGTAAACCATATATCACCTCAACTGTGCTGTTTCTGAATTTACTCTGGCCTTTTAGGAAGGTTGCAGACAAAACAATCCCACAGTAGGAGACTTCTAGGATCACACTTAAAAGCAGTAAGACCATACTAGATCCTAAAAATGAATACCTTTACCATTCATCTCATATGGATTAAATTACCCTGTAAATAAAGCTGAGAGCCACTTCTGGATCTTGAGTACTTGTAGTCTGTGTCATTTCAGACAAAAAGTGCAAGTCATTCAATGTTCAAACACAAAATATATTGTTACAAATTCTCTAAAGGCTTGAGCAGGAGTATTCTGATAATAGATTAGTGTAGATGGTCGCTCAGGAGTATTCATTCCCTCCCCTTAACTTTACATATTTTGTTGTACTAAAGTGATTTCAAAATGCATTACTTTGTTTTAGATTTATGCAAAGTGCTATATTCAATCCCTCAAAATCAGAGCTGACTTATTTTCTGAGGGTGCAAATTTCAAGTAAATGGTAAATGTGCTATTTCATTTAGGTCAAATTGCTTTACCTGCAAAGAACTGCTCAATCAGATGTTACCCAAAATTCATCTTAAGGGTTGTGAAGAATATATTTTTCTTTCAAAATTACTCTTTTGCTGCCTTTCTTGCAGGCAGTTTTAAAGTGACTACATGTTTATCTTCCAGATGTGTGAGTGTTTTACCATTACTTTGCATAATGCCATAATGTTCAATAGTAGCAGGTAATATTTACCGTATTACAGATCATAATATGAGATTACGTCCATCCTAGTGTAGGCTACACAGACACACCCCTTCCCTCTATAGTGACAAGATTTATTTTCTGGCATCCACTATATTTTTATTTTTAATTTTTACCAAACTCTCAAAATTCGCACACTATTTTTGCAAAACATGCACATGGCTCGTTTTCTTCATTTATATATATTGCATTGCACATCTCCCAAACTAACAATATTCTCTGTTAAAACCCTCCACTCCCCTCCCTGTAAATGATTCCACATTTTACTACGCCGCCTCTGCAGAAATGTAAAAAAAAAAAAAAAAAAACAACAACTGTATAATTTGGGTAATGGAAGAGCGCAAACTGCTGCAGAGTTTTAATAATAATGCGGATGAAATTTTCCACATCCAGTGCGACTGCGGTTAAGTAGAGCAAAGGAAATGCACCTGTCATGGAAAATGTTCAGAGGCGCTCCTGATCTGCTCCGGCAAACTTTCCTTATCTTCCGGGACTTGGACCAGAAAGTCAACAGTTTTTAGAGACGGGAGGCAAAAAGAGGGGAAGGCTGGATTGTAGCTGGGTGTTGCCTCCGAGGAAGGTAAGTTAGCCTATTTACAGGCACGACACTGTTATTATTTTAAACGCGGTGTGAATCTACCGTGAATCTACGACTTTAAACCCTTTTTTTTTGTTGTGTTTTTGTGAGAAATACCTCGCCGCCGCCCGTAGTGACGCAAGCCGTAGCCTAATAGCGGAGGAGGGGGTGAAGTCAACTTTAAACAGCAGGTGTTTGTAATTTTCTCTTAATTAGCCCACTTGTTTCGTGCTTTGCTGCTTACTTATCTGTTATCTTGGTTCAGGTTGTATGCTTACACAAAACATTGGCTCTGCTTCCCAAATCTGCAGCCCGTACACTTGGATTAGCGCAGCTCTTGTCTAAGATTATTGGTTTATGAAGTGAATATCGGGGGTTTGCGTTTGAATTATCTAATTTCCCGTGAGTAGGCTGTTGTAATCCCGTTTTGATCTTTGCATCTTAGCCTACTTACTTTATGAAAGTATGCGTTTCGATACAGTTTATTATAGCCGATTGGCGTGTTCTTAAAGCATGATTTGAAATCTGCCGACTTGCACTAGTTTCATGTTTGTTCAATTCAAATGAATGTCATGAGTTAGGAGAAGACAGTCAGTCGGGACATTGGAGTTTGTATGCAATAGTAACGTTTATACACATTTTCATAGCAACTTGATATATATAATTCGTATCACAGACACTAACGCTGCTACAAATCTCTTGGAAAAACTATTGACCACCTGACAGAGTCCCTGTCTCAAACCCTGTGTCCTGTGTTTTTTTTTAAGGATTATTCCAGTTAGTGCAGTATCCTATCTCCCTGCAGTATCTGTGACAGACGCATGCGCCATTTCCTTGAAGATTAATCTCTAGTTAAGTTGCCTTGCCGGTATTATTCAGCTGAACCATGAGTCAATTGGCCTGAAGTGTTCAAACAATGAGGAAAAAGTTTTACTTTAAAGTATAGGATGTTAACCTTCCTTCCCCTGATATTTAGCACGCACATTTCTCCCAGCTTCTTAAACACTTGCTTGGACTTGAGGCTGTTCAAATGGGAACGTGGCAGATGACAAGCTTGATGTTAAGATTAAACAAATGGCTTATACCGGAGAACTCCACCCGCTCTCTGTATCCTTAGAGGGTGGGAACCCTTCATGATATGCTGAGCTCATGTTGTTTCTGCCTTTCCCACTCTAAACAACCTTTCACCCTGTTTGACTGTATGTGGGATTTTTAATCCTCCAGCCTCCTGGTTCCTTGTAGTCATTTATCATTTAGAAAAAATAGTTTTGGCCAAATGTTTCCCATGTTAGGCTATAAATCCTCTCATATGACATATTGACAACCCCCAGTCACAGGCTGCATATTCTTTTCCCTTTTCAGGTTGTTTGTTTTTGATTAATTTTCCGAGGAGGCCTAGAGGCTGAAAACTATTCAGTATTTCACAAGAGAAACTAGACATGATAATACATTTGTATTGGAGAAATGTTTTTTTCCTATCCCATAAATCATCTCACAACTCCCAAAAGCTATCTTGTGACCCCTTGGGGGGTCCTGACCCCCAGGTTGAGAACCACCAGTCTAAAGACCAGTCTGTTGACTTGTTCCCATGGCCAGTCTTTTGATGGTAACTTGACTGGTGTGAAAAAAATATTTGGACTTTTAAATATGCAAATGTCAAATATGTAAATGGATTTCAAGTAGTAGGCTACTTTTTTCAAATTCTGAAAGTAACCCAAAGCTGTTGGGAGTTTATATCATTATGTAGAGTTGCCATGGATTGTCTGTGGTGACTTTTAGGTCATCTAATGATTTTATATCAGGCAGTGGCTGCCTTGTCATTTCCTTAATGAAGCGTCTCCAGCAGGGAGAGTGATGGGACGCTGGCATGCTGGCAGCAGAGGCCTCGCTGCATGGAGGCTAACAGGAAGGGAGAAAGGTCACTCTGCTGTCTACCAGTCACTTTATCAGGACAGCACAACTGTCCCTGCCCATGTGTGTCTTCCTCACTGCAGGGAATCCAGTCACCAAGTTCCTCCTCTTGCAGCATGTATGAGCTCAGTGTTGAGACAGGCTCTCTGTTGGGGTCTGAGGTGCTGTTCCCTCTGTAGGCTTTTTTCCATGTTTATTGTGTTATGTGATATTTATTTTTACATTTTTGTCAATCTGCTCATTCATTTTTTTAAGTATTCCTCAAAGAGTTATAAGTATTTAGTCAAACTGTTTTCCAGCAGTTACAAGGTATAGACAGTCGACTACTTTCCCATCTCAACCAATTTCTGGTCCACTATTTTGTCTTCAAGAGCCTTCCTAAATGGGACAGCCCCTGAGTTGGGCTAGTTAACCTGTGCTGAGGACCCATAAAAAAAGAGCTACGATGCCGCAGGCTGCTGACATGATCAACCTGGCCTTCCTGACGGACTCTGAGCAGGAGCTGATCCTGGAGGTGCTGCGTCGGGACGAGGAGCTGAGGCAGGCAGAGGAGCAGCGCATACGGTGAGGAGACAGCACTTCATCTTCATCGCCCTACATACCTTGTTACTTTAGCCTCACTGATGACCAATGATCCATAGACACAGAGCAGACGGATTTATGTGTAAGGATGTACATTACTTCGTTTCGGACCTTTCATTAAAGGAAAAACCCACGCTTAAAATCTTGAAACCCACATGAAATCATGTGAAACCCACAGCTAAATGCAACAGGTTCATACTCGTTCTCTGGGGTCTGTTGAAAGTCATTCTGGGAAATGTAGAAAATCACAAACTGAAGTTGCAGTAGATGAGGCACATTGAGAGAAAGTGGGTACAGCAAAAAAAGTTAATTACAACACTTCATCACAAAATAACTACTGGAATGTATTTAACATCAAAGTTTGGTATATAACAGTGTAAGAGTATCCAATGGTGGATTTTTCCTTTAAGACACTGGACCAGCGATGGAGTTTGTCAAAGGACAACATTTGTGTTTTGAACCCTTTCTTGTTTTAGGAAGCTGAAGGCAGAGTTGGTGGACATCAAGAGGAAGGGGGCGAAGCGCGGCAGTGGAAGGTACAGCCAGCGCAGCTGCGGCCGATGCCAGGAGCCTCTGAGTCGACTGTCGGTCGTCTCCAGCCAGTGTAAAGCATGTAAACACCATGTGTGCCGTAGCTGCCGAACGGTGCGGCCCAACGGATCCTGGCTGTGCAGCGTGTGCGCCAAAGAGGGGTAAGAGACTCTGTTTTCTGTATATTGTCACTCCCTTAAAGTGGGCACTAGGGTTCGACTGATGTGATTTTGAAGGCCAATACCAATGTTTAGAATTAAGTCGCTGATCTTTGAATTTGACCATTTTCAAGCCAAAAAAACACTACAAGGATTCAGTGCCTTCTCAAGTATTTTATTCTTGGCTGCAAAGAAAAGCCTAGGAAACAGCATATAGTCCATCACGGGACACTAAAACTCTCCACTGAAACCCAGACTAATGAAAGTCTTTTAGGTTGAGTTAGCAGCTCCTTAAGGCAGGGTGATTCACCGCAACCTATTCAGTGGTCCAGGAAACTTTGGGATACATTACTGCCTTTTAAATGAATAATTAATTTATTGAGCAATTAAATAAATATATAAAGTGTGCAAAGAAGAAATCTCATTGCTGGTTTTACAGACTGGTTTTATGTAGCTGTGGTCAGGGAGGAACCTCTATATTAGCGGTGGACGACATGACAGGAAGATGTCAGATATTGAATAAGACCAATATATCGGTCTAACTCTGCGTTTAGCCCCTCCTCCTTCCTTTGTTCACAAAGACTAACTGTGGTATCTATCTGTGGCATCAGTAGATTTGTCTCAGGAAACCCAGACCTTTGGGTTTTTTTTTAAATGAGTCTAATCAGTTAAATATATGAGTCATGAGCTCATAGTACCAGCTCCATTTTGTGTAATACTTAATCTACTGCTACTACTAAATCTATGTCAGTTTTGTTCAGTTTAGGCCTTTCACAATAAAAACAGTGATTTTTATATTGGTTTCCAGGGATCTAAAGAAATGCACAGGTGACTGGTTCTACGATCAAAGGGTGAACCGTTTCTCCACTAACCCTGGACACGACCTGGTGAGAAGCTCCCTGAAAAAGAGGCCGCCATGTGAGTACAGGAAGAGGATGTGGGCAAGCGCAGTTCAATTGGGAATGTAAACATATCTCAGCCTGGGCAGAATGAAATGCCCGCAGTCACTGGAATGTCGACCCAATTAAATGAGGAAAAGAGGAAAATGTAAAAAAAAACACGAAAACAAAGTTAAAATAACATGATACCGTTTCCATTTGTTTCAACAAGTAAAGCAGTGTGATTAAGCCTTTGTTCTGTGTTAAAGTGAAGAAGCGTGAGACGATGGGAGAAGTGCTGTTGAAAAGTACAGAGGTGAACTCCGACTCTCCCGCTCCCGCTCCTGCTCCTGTGCCTCGGCCCAGACAGAAAGATCAGGCAACTACCAAGACGGGGTAAGGCGTAATCACCATTCCTTTCTTTGCATTGATATAAGGATTTGGGCTGAACACACATTCAGAATGCCTCAGCATTTTTGACACGTTCTCTGTTGACAGTCCATCCAGTGAGGCTTCAGGATCTATCGGTTCGAGGGAGTCGTATGAAGCGAAGGAGGATGTCGGGTCAAAGGACCTGCAACAGCGCAGCGACACAGAGTCCGCAGAGAAATCCAGCCTGTGTAGTAGTAAAACTGAGACAGAGTCCGGCCGCGGGACTCCCGACCCACCAAGGTAAATTCATGCTAAAAGGATGAATTGCAGAAGTGGTTCTGCTAAACTTAAAGCTACAATGTGCAACCTTTCGCCTTGAGGCAGGAAGTGCATCGTTAGTCCCGCCCTCTTCCCCAACAGTGGTTCAAGTTAAGCTCCAGCACTTGTCACTCATCTCTCGTCTACCATAAAACAGCATCTGGTCCGAGGCTGAGGTAACTGGCATCCATAAAGCCACCACAGGCGTTGAAGAAGCACACGATGAACACAGGCAATCTGCAGTAAAAAAAAAAAAAAAAAAAGCAAAGCTGATCCCTCGTGTTTTTGAACGTGTCTTATCTGCTCTACGTTAAGCCTCACTGTTATGACTAGGACTGTCCTGTATATACTGCATACACACAGGGTCACAGACAGACACAAACACGATTAAGTGTAATATTTCTTGATGAAAAAGAATTCCAAGGCTATCATGTGGATGTAAAGTAAAAAGCCTTTGACTGGGCTAGAACATTTTTAAGAACGACTGCAAGAAGCCTTCATAACACATATTTATAGGTGTGGCAAAACAACTGACTAATGAGTTAATTGCATACTCGCCTGCCACTTAAGAAAGTAAAAACAGCAGCATGACATTACTAATTACATCATTCAGTAAATCATCCAGCATTAAAGATAGTTAAAACTCCCAAGGCATAACGGTAAGGGGCCTTGATGGATCATTTATACCTCAGCAGAATAGGCATGTCAACCAAATTATAGGAAGGGGAGATTATATCATACAATGCGTCATCAAGCAAAGTCAGTAAAATCTTCCAAGGCGTGACAGTAAGGGGCCCAGATGGACCATATTATCGCTCAACAAAAATAAGTATATTGGCCAAATTATTGAAACTCCCCTTCCTTCCTATGAGCACCAGTGGTAAGATTTGTTATATATATATATATTATTGTCAAAAAATGTCAAAAAAGTTCAAGCTTCAACCAATGTTCATATCATCTAGGAGAGAGAAGACCACAGTCGCGTCGAGTCCAGCAGGATCCAGTGTTTCCAGTCGGGCTAACTCGGAAGCGAAAACTGTAAGAGGCTTTCTATTGGCCTGCTCATTTCAGCTTAGTCAGTGATGGCCTGTTTCCACCATCAGAAGTCCTTCTACTGTCTGACTGTAATACCCTTTTTACACCAAAATTAACGCGTATATGAAAAAAAAACAGGTGATTGACTCCTTTCCCATTGCCAGTAGACAAGTTTGCCTTTCTGTTTTAACTTACTGTCTCTCTAGGCCCCGGAAGTGAAGCGGGCCGGCCTGAGGTCGGAGGCAAATTCCCTGGATGATGCTGATGGGATTTTCAAGAAGAGCATTCGACGTTCTACGAAGCCTCAAGGTTAGCGTCTTGTACTGCAGTTGTCTCTTTTTCCCAAGCGATGAAGTGATTTCTGCAATGTAATCTAGCCTAATTTCATTTGTGCATGTTTGTAACAGAGCATACGTCAGTGCAGGACCTCCGTGAAAATGGAGGTAATGCATCAGGGGCTTCTATGGGCACCAGGAGCAAATCTGTACCAGGACTTGATGTGCAGGTAAGCAGGAGAAATCCTCCCTCTGATACTCTTACACTGTTTTACATTGTTAATCTACAATGTTCAACACACTCCTGGGGTTATTTTGTGATGAAGTGTTGTAATTTACTTTTTTGGCGTACCCACTTTCCCTTAACTTGCCTCGTCTACTTGTACTTAAGCTTGTGATTTCCTACATTTCCAAGAATGCCCCTGGACAGCCCTCCAGAGAAGGAGCGTGAACTTGTTGCATTCAGCTCTGAGTAATATGTGTAGGTAGAGAGAGAGATAATGATAGCGTAGCAAGAGAAAGAGGCCGAGAGTTTTTCCAGTCAAGAAACAGTAAGAGTCTCGCCTCTTACACAAAACGCAACATGTCTTGTGGCTGCGTTGCATTCTGGTCTATTGAGGCTGCTGTCAGTGGAGAAATTGGTACCTCTGCCTCTTGTAAATGGATTTCTCCCTGCATGATTGTTGAACGTCGGTGCAAAATGTTGAGTCTAGAAAGAAGTCCATTGCACTTTAATGCTGAGGGACTGACACCAAATTGTTTATTGCTGATGTTTTAGATAGCTGCAAATTTTTCTGCTAAACTCCATTGTAGTTGTGCTGGAAATATCTAGTTCTGATGTTGCGTTGTCTTCATTTGGCTAGTTATCGGCAGGAATAAGAAAAATACACCACCAAAGAACAAAATGGGAGCAGAAATGCAAGGTGCATTGCCCATAGCTGTTTTGACAGTGTTTACAGATGGATTTTTCCTTTAACCTCTCTTCCTACTTCATATATCCCAATTATGGTATCTCTCCATTGTATGAATGGATCCACTTCTAGACTTACGTGTGTATGATCAGGCCTCTAAATGTTTTCCATGGTACTACAGGAAGATGAAGAGGAAGACGAGGATATTGATAACTTGGTTAACATCCATAAAAAGACAGCGGCTTCAAGTTCCTCCA
Organism: Centroberyx affinis; assembly: GCF_046629955.1. Lineage (NCBI taxonomy): Eukaryota > Metazoa > Chordata > Actinopteri > Beryciformes > Berycidae > Centroberyx > Centroberyx affinis. The sequence goes on along the minus strand of NW_027281003.1, from coordinate 265,794 downwards.
GTCTGCACAGCTCAAAGGTAAACTTAACTTTTCTGTCTCTTTGATCATATTTTTCACTTCTTGCCTTTTAGTTAGTGCTCTAAAAACAGTTTCTATTATGCTTCTCAAAGCGGAATTGATGGTACATAACTTTTAACAAGCAGCTATCACCTCGGGATATCCTCCTTCAAGTTAGGAAGTGTGAAGTTTAATGTTTCTAAAGTTACCAGTGCAAAACAAAGCCTCTGGGAATGAGAATCTGAGGATAATATGGCTTTCATGCTGTCATTCTCCATCTGTATAGATACTGAGGGACATTTCTTGAGCTCCTGTTAATATTATTGTTTGTCCTTGAGTCACTTTATCTTACCTGCCAGCAACTTCTCCTGTCATTTATTTGGTTTGTACTTAATGTCTTTTGTAGCTGTAAGCAAAGTCTATATGATAATGTTTCTAAACTCTGACCTGCAGTGTTTACCCCTAAGGTCACGTCTATCCAAATATTATCTAAATGTCAATATTTGCTATTGTTGAAACGTGTTTTTTTTAATTTGCGTGTTGGTTGAAGACCAGATGAATGGGGTTTGCCCCATCAGGAGAATCCAGATAGTGTCAGGTTTGTGTCAATCACAGAAAAGTAAACTAAATTGACAATTAGTAATTAGTAATTGACAATTGAAATATTTTCCTGTGATTGTCTAAAATTTCTGGCACTCGGTGTATTTCCCTATGTGGCAAACACACGCCCAACCCAATCCAACCAGACTGAAACAAACACTGAGAATTATTTGTAAATGATTTTTGACCCAGGTTTGATGTGTGTGTATTTCTCCAGAGCACATTGGGCAGTCTGATGAGTATTTACAGTGAGGCCGGGGACTATGACAGCGTGGAGGTGAGCGGAGACATCGTCTTCACTGTCAGCTATGAGGAACACACCCAGAGCCTCCATGTCTTCGTCAAGGAGTGCCACGGGCTGGCCTACGGCGACGCCTCTCGGCAGCGCTCCAACCCGTAAGGAAGAAAAGGACTTTACCTTTTTCTGAGCTTAGCTGTACTGTAGAGATCTGCCAGTGTCAGAAAAATTAAAGCAAAAAAAAAGAATTATGGTTTGCAGCGTAGTGGGAAAATGTCAGTGTTGAACTTTCCTTTTCTTTCCCTCTTTAACACTGGCTGTAAAACACAAGATGTGAATTTATATTGTTCACTCCCCTCATCGTGCAACCACTTCTACTGAAAGCACATGAGCAGCAGTGTTAGATGTGACTCTGATATAAATTCTTTGTTTACCGCACACACACCCTTCAGTGATGTTAACACGACTTTGATCAGCTTAGATAAGAGGTGGCTCTGTGTTTACGAAGTCTTGCAAACGACGTCCCGGAGGTGATTACTTGAGCTTCACAGGAAATTGAATGTCAACAGACATTTTTCACGGCATTTAGTTGAGAAATGGATGGACTGTGGAAGTGTCTGGATGGTTTGCTGCGCCAGATGGGAAGCCATTCAGCTTGACATGTTTTGGTTTTTTTCTGTTTTGTTTTTCAGTTATGTCAAATGTTACCTTCTCCCAGACAAATCTCGCCAGAGCAAAAGGAAGACCAGCATCAAGAGGAACACAGTGAGCCCCACCTACAAAGAGACTTTAAAGGTGATGCTTTATTAATGGCCCTTCAAGAATTAGACAGAAACTCTGTTGGCCTTAGGCTGTTGATTTAATGACACTCCCTGATTACCGACCTTGCGCCATGCCTGTTGCAGATAATGACCCCACCTACAGAGACTTTTAAGATTGATATTGACATTGAAGATAAGAATAGCTAGTGACAAATATTGATTTTGTGGCTGGCCTCCTTCTGAATGTACAGAGGCAGTTTAAATACAGTGGCCAAACAAGGTTGAGGAATAGGAAATTAGCTTGATAAATCAATTTGTAACATAATGGCTCTGTAGTTTTCGATTTGCTCTTTAAAGTCTGAAGCAATTTAGCTTAGGAAAGAGGCAAATTATATTTGAGATTTTTAGATTAAGGAATAAAACTTCCAATAAAAGCACAGTTCATCTTCTACTTTCATAGAAGTTCCATGATTAATTAAAAACTCCCACAGCACCTCAGCATTAAAATTCAATAAGACCTCTCCATTAGTGTATCAGTATTAAGACGCATCCTCCTCCTCCTCTTCCACCAGTACTCAGTCAGCCGCTCCCAGCTGATCACCCGGTCCCTGCTGTTATCAGTCTGGCACCATGGACGGATCAGCCGCAACGCCTTCCTGGGAGAGGTGGAGATTCCCCTGGACTGCCGGGACCTGGACTCCCCTCAGGAGGAACGAGTCTCACTCATGGGGAAGGTACAGCAGAGAAATATGTTTTTTGTGTCCCCCATGATGAATGGCAGGGGTTGTCGTTCATTCACTTGTTAGTCCATCACGTTCGATATCTGACACTGCTGATTGGGTTTTGACGAAACTTGAAAAACACCCCAGCATTTTCAATATTACACTGATTGGCCCAATGGTGGCGCCACCATTACAGGTCAAAACAAGGTGGTATATTTGTTATGATTGGCCATAAGGAGACTGCATCATTTGTGGGGAAGGAATGTTTATTGTTGCCTTGTTTGTTGAGTTTTCTTTTTTTTTTGTGATCTAGTAGTAATACATTTCCCTCATAAACAGGCAGCCTCTCCTGTTGCCTCTGCTTTTGCTCAGTACAAAGGAGACCTGGTGGTGTCCTTGAAGTATGTCACACCTACAAAGCCAACAACTGACAAAATCAAAGGTAAGACTGCTGTAAGAAAAGCGCAATCAGCTCTACCTGTGTTTTTGATACACTTCGCTTCATGTTTCTGAATGTCGAGTGTGCCTCTCTTCCCCCTAGGCAAGAAGGGAAAGACTGAGGAAGGGGGAGAATTGCACGTCCTAATTAAAGAGGCGAAGAATTTGATGGCAATGAAATCAGGAGGCACGACAGATTCGTTTGTAAAAGGGTTAGTGTCCACTCTTAACACCTCACTCATTGCATTGCCATAATAAGCAAATTATTTTTCTTCTAAGCGAATTGTTTGTGGCTCCGCAGGTACTTGTTACCAACTAAGGCCAAGTCCACAAAGAGAAAGACTCCAGTCGTGAAGAAGAGTCTCAACCCGCACTACGACCACACATTTGTATACAAGGAGCTGAGCCTGGAGCAGCTGCAGGGGATGTGTCTGGAGCTGACGGTCTGGGACAGAGAGGCCATGTCCAGCAACGAGTTCCTGGGAGGGGTCCGCCTCAGCTCCGGGACAGGTAAAAGACTGACAGAATTCAATGAAACCTGGTGACACAAAGATTTTATCTGCTCTTTCAGGACTCAGCTATGTAGTTTTGTGAATCACCCTAGATGGTTATCAAACTGGCGGGAAATGGAACTGAACTAATCTGATCTTTACCTTTCCAGGCACTGTAAAAATCGGAAAGGAGGAGGTGATGATGGACTCTGTGGGAGAGGAGGTGAGTCTGTGGCAGAAGGTGATGCAGTACCCCGACTCGTGGGCAGAGGGCACTCTCCCCCTGCGCTCCTCCATGGGGAAGACTAAGGACAAATGAGGACGCCGCTCAGAGCCTGAAACTTGGGAGAAAAGCCATGGACGCTGAAATGGGGAGAAGCTGTGAGACAAATGTGAGATTGTTGACTTAATTCCTCTGGCAAGTTTATCACACCAGAAGCTTGTCGGCATGAACAGGCTCACAGATGATTTGGCTGTAAGTAGAGACACAGTTTTTGTGGCCTGTTGAACACTAAATGTCTGTTAATACCTGCCTCCCTATATGACACAAATATTTAAAGTCTGTTAATGGCATGGCTTTCCCTTTTGAGCCTCTTTTCAAAGCACAAGTCTCTTTGGTGGGGTTCATTATTGTCACAGCTTACTCTGACTGCAGGCCGGTGTTTCTTTCCAAAGTGTACCAAAGCATCACAACACTACGCTCTTGCTTTATTTTAAGAGTATTGACATGCTGTCATTTTATGTTTTTAAAATTCAGGCTGTACATATTTTGTGCAATTCAGAATCGCACGCAGCACTTAACAAAAGAAATGGTGTTATATCGTATCACTCTTTTCTCTAAAGTTGTGTATAGTTGCATTATAACTGCCATACTCTGCAAACCATTCATTATAAACTGTGGTGTTAAACAGAATTTCTGGTGTTGCATCTGACAAATTGTGCTTCCTTCAATCCATACCATCACGTGATCCGTCGTAGTTCATATTACTACCCGACATCTTTATGTAAAATGAATGTTTATATAACAGTTATATAAAAAGCCCTATTTGAAATTATTTAATTTGTCTGTCTGTAGATCTATAGGTAGATTTTAACTCCTGATGCCTAAGAGTGCGATCAGAGCCAAGTTTACATGAAGGTTAAATATTCCATTCACCTAATAAAAATGAAACTACTAAACCCCAAAACATCCTCCATTGGTCTTAACTGTGTATTGTATTGTGTATAATTATCAGCTTTGTTTGAATATTTTATGATGAAAATATTAATTCACCTCATGGGTTAAATTCTGATTTTGACCCTCCACATTTCTGTAGCTGAGATCGCTGTTTTCTGGCCGTCATGCCTCTCCACTGCTGAATTAGCATAGAGGAAACAGTGCTATCACTTCAGTGTTGTCTCATAGTGTGTAGTGATCACATTTGAACAGAAGGAACTGCATTACTCTTGTCCTTGTTTCCCTTTATAACGTCCTCTCGACTCGCTTGCTGGTCGTTTGTGTTCTGTTGGTATCGTTGATCAGTTTATCCCTGTGGCAACCAGAGCGCCTGATTGGATTAGTCACAGAAGTCTCTGTGGAGCTCCAGCCTCTCTCGCTCCTCCTCGTCCAGCAGGAAGTTATCGATGTAGGAGAAGAGCTCGTCCGAGGCCACGGGGGTGATGAACCTCTCCCGGTCCACTCCGTACTCGTCCAGCAGCACCATGCTGAAGTAGGATCTGGAGATTCTGAATGCTTGCCTACACAAAAAACACAAAACAGAAATTAGATCCTTAAAGTAAAAAATCCATCCTCTGATACTCTCATGCTGTTATATAATCAATCTGATGTTCGATGCATTCCAGGGATTATTTCGTAATGTAAGTGTTGTAATTTACTATTTTGTTGTACCCACTTTCTCCTCAAATTTAATTAGTGATTAGTGATTTTTTTTTTTTCTACATTTCCCAGAATGCCAACTTGTTGCATTGTTGTAAGTAGAGAGGCCGATAGTGGAGCAAAAGTTTTTCCAGTTGAGGAAAAAGTGAGTCATGCTGACTTTTGCTCCGCAAAATGCAACATCATGTCTTGTGGTTGCATTGCATTCTGGTCTATTGAGGCTATTGTTGGTGGAGAAATTGGTATCGCTTCCTGTTCTACAATAGATTTCTCCCTGTATGATTGTTGAACATCGGTGCAAAATGGTGAGTCTAGAAGAAAGATGCCCTTGCTCTTTGATTCTGAGGGACTGACGCCAAAACCTGACATTTACCGTTGATATTTTAGATAGCTGAAACATTTTCTGTTATCAAACTCCATTGTAATTGCACTGGAAATGTTGTGACATTGCATTGTCTATATTTGGTCCATTATCCAGGGGGATAAGAAAAATACACCATAACAAGCCCAGAAATGCAAGTCACGTCGCCACTGTTTTTCTTACAATGAACTCTTGGATAATTTTGATTGCCAAACAACAGGAAGGAAACCCCCCGCCTGTTACCTCAAACCCTCGATGACTTCAGAGCCTAGTTGACTTTCCTTGATGCGGCCCGTCTCCCGAGGCGGGGAACTCAGCAGCTCAATCACAGTCACATGTCGTAGGTCTAAGCCACAGTCTGATTTCTAGTGGGAACACAAAGATGCATGGGGGCTATAAGACTCCAAAGAATTTTACAGCACTCAGTATTTATAACATTCCCTCTGGAAACAGCCAATTTTTTGTGGTTTTCATGTGTCTTTTCCTCACCTGTACCATAACGTTCTGCAGCTTGTAGTCCGGGTCAGTGATGTCAGGTGCGGACACGATCAGCAGCCTCCTCTTTTCATAGAATTGATCCAGGAGGGCGGATGCTGTCTTCACATCTGATTTAAACTCCATTGCTGCACATACACAAAAGGTCACACAGCCATACCCTGCATTTATACCCCATTATATGCTGCTATTTATATACAGCAACTTCATAGACATAGATAATTATCTTCATACAGACTGTCAATACTCACGAACGCACTCAGCAGGGCCTCCACCCCAGTTGCGGTTGAACTGGCAGACGCGGCTAGACGTCCCCCTCCTCTCATATCCTCCGTCACAGTGATACTCACACACTGCACCATAGTTGTTCCCATCCGAGGAGCAGGTGAGGTAGCCGTGCAGAGGGGGCGGCAGATCCGAACATCTTCTCACTAGGAGGAGAACGCAACGGAAATAAGAACAACACTGCAATATTGTAAGAATCAAATGCTTTATTATTTAAATATAGAAAGGATATTAGCCTTAGAAAACGATAAAATAGCACAATTTGAAGCCATATGGGATGGAATAATGAAGGCAGTAACTACTGGGCACTCATAGTCATAACTGATAACCGTTTAGGTGGGGGGGTTTGTGCAGAGGATTGTTCAAGGGATGAGAATTAATAGAAGAAATAAAGAGTAATAATCAGGTGGATATCATAAAAAGTGATAACAATGAATAGATAATATGCTAACTAACACCTTCGTGAAAAGGTACAGGATGGCTTGGGTGTTAATATGAATAGGTGGGAACATATGAGGTATGTAGGGCTGAGCAAGTATGTTGATTTGTTCTGATGGACGCTTAGAAATGTTGGTGTCTTGCTTGTATGTTCTGTTGGCAGGCGAGTAGATATCGACTTTGTCTTTGTTGTTTTTAATTTATGTTTGGTTGTTTTGTTTGTGATAAATGTATGAGTTGTCATGGTTTGTGTTTATATTGGAAACTAAAATAAAATCTTATAACAGTGTCATCCTGGCAGGTATCATGCTTGTTGGTGTATTTAAATTAATTTGATAAATTCAAACCTCAGGTTAATTCACATTCTCTTTTTGCCATTGACTATTTTGGCACCTTACCCTCCACACGGACAATGAACTTGCAGGCGGCTCTGTTCCTGGCCTGATCGTACACTTTGTATCGGATGATGTTTGGTCCCTCTTTAAACTCGGTGCCTGGCCCCGGGCCAACTAATATTACACTGCAAAAAAAAGGGGACAAATGTTTCATTCCCATTAAAGTGAACAGGGAAAGAAAACACTGAAAGGAGCGACATACTCGAGTGTTTTATCAGCAGTATCCGTGGCAACAGGGGGGTCCCAGGACACCCTGGCAGTCAGCTTTCCAGGATCGGCAACCTTGACTCGGGACAGAGGACACTTGATCTTGGGAGGATCATAATCTGAAATCAGTGGGAAATTAACCTACTTTTCAACAACAGGGGTGATCATACAGAACAGAAAATAACATGGTTTGATAGTTTGCACATTTTTGGCATGGTTTATTTGCAGCAATTCCTTTTTAGAAAGAGTGGAATTTGAAGACTGGAAGACAATAGACCATGATGTTGGATCCAGTCCAGAGAACAGAGGGGCAGGAAATATGCTTGTTGTATTTGTGTGGGTGGGAGACAGGACACATGGGGAGCAGGGCTTATGAAAGACTAACGGAAAACCAGACAGCAATGCAGAAGGATTGAATTTAAGTCCATCTTATGGCAGGGAGGTAAAAGTACAACTACTACTACTGAGGAAAATCCAATTCCAGTACCAGATTTTTGAATTTGAACATCAAGCTAGCTTTACTTGGATCTGCACACTTAAGACCGTGACAAGTACCTGAACAAAGGGGTTCAGCCCCGCTCCACGACCCCCCATGCTGACAGATGCGTGCGTGCTGCCCCTCGATGCGGTAGCCAGGGTCGCAGCTGTAGTCGCACCTGGAGTCCACCACAAAGCCCTGGGTGCAGGTGTACCTGCCGTGTATGATGAGGGGCAGAACACGGCAACGCATCTCTGTAGAAACAACACAACAACACATGTTTATTATTTATTATACTAGCTGCATTTATGGATTGCTGTTAAATAAAATCATAAATAATAATACAATTTTGTTGTACTTGTTAAAATTACAATAAAGAATCTGATCTAAATCTAAAGGGTTAAAACAATCACATAATCAGTAAATCTGAAGTGTTATTGACAATTTAGTGATATGGAAACCCTACACTGAATCTTCTGAATCTTAAAGAGTAACTCAACACCAAACCCAAATCTGTATAAAGTCTGACATTTAAAGGTGCAAAGTATGCTATTGAACTTGCTATCTGCTATTGGTGTCAGGTGATGTCACCATCTGTTGTACTCTCCAGAAGGTGACATCACCTGGCACCAAAGATCAGCCAATAGCAGATTTCAATAGCAGACTTTGCACCTTTAAATGTCAGGCTTTATACAGATTTGGGTTTGGTGTTGAGTTACACTCTTAAGTTATTTCGTCCTGAGTGTTCAGCTTCCACGTACGGCGGCAGTAAGCTGTCCCAGACCAGCGGCGGCTGGCGAGGCACTGGATGGAGCTCTTCCCCAGCAGTTTGTATCCGCGGTCGCAGCTCATTTCGCAGCGGGTGCCCAGGGTGCTGCGGTGGCCTCCTCCTCGAGGGGAGACGCAGGTCACCTCCCCATTGGTCAGGCCTGGAGAATGACACCACTGTGGGTCTGCGTTCAAGGAAAAATAAACAGAAATCTATCAGAGCAAAGCACAGAATATAAAACTTTTTGCAATAATATATAAAGAAATTCCAAGCAAATGAGAGCCAGTTTAGCACATTCAGGCTAAAGAATACACATCCATTTGATCAGAGGAGTGTTCTGACTGTGTGTGTGTACTTTATATGTGTGTGTGTGTGTGTGTGTGTGACTGTGTGTGTGTACTTTATGTGTGTGTGTGTGTGTGTGTGTCTCCTCCCATACGCACTGCTGTAGTCTAGTCGAGGAGTGTAGTCTTCCTCTGACACCAGCTCGTTGTAGCCGTTGTGCTCTGTGGTCCCAGAGCCAGCTGCAACAATAAAAGCCAATCAGACGTGTAAAAACAGCAAACAACAAACCTATAACGGATTTCATGTGGCCAAAATGTCACACATCAAACGTGTGGCTCTCTGTCAGCGAGACATTATGACTTACTACGAAATGACTTTGAGCTTCTGCGTCAAGAGTAAAATATAGGTCATACAGAGGCAGGTGGGCATGCAAATGATTCTCCCCACAAAGTCTCATTTCCATAACCTCCTTTCAGGTTTCCTTTAACAGCGGCTCAATAACATTCCAGTCCACAGACACCTGGATTTGCAATCAGTGAAGCTAACAACAAGCCCGCATAAACTCTTTTGCACTTTTGATCCTGAAGCATGCTGGAAAGTGTACAAGTCTTTACAAAAGCACGTAGAGATTATCTTGTTTTCTTGAGAAGGGCTGCAAATAAATCAACAGGAATTAATACAGCCATGAGTACAGATAAAGCACGCTTCATAAAAGATGTGGAGTTAAAGTAGATTTTATGTTTACCTCCTGCCTTTGTCTGTCTCCTGTCTTCTGGCCCTCTCACGGCATTGTTAAAACTTTTAAATGAGGAATTTGAGGTAATGTAGATGAACTGCTTCACTACCAATTATGATGAACAGCATGTTTTCATTATCTACTCGTCTATTACTCATCCACTTCCATGCTCAAAGCGGTATTGCCCATGTACTATAGCCTTTTATTCTGAATTTTATTCCTGAATACAACTTTCCGTACAGTAAATCTCCCTCACTCCTGTTCTCCTTTCTCAGCATTTGTGGTTTGTGCACATTATCCCTTTTTCCCTTTTAAGATCCTGAAAATGACTCCATGTTTAGAGAGCGGAGTGCCAAACTTGAGAGTTTCCAGTCCGTAAACCCCCCACCCCCACCCCACCTCAGCCCACCCCACCCCCCTCAAGTCAGTTCCTGCACTAAAAGAACTGCTTCCCTATAGTTTCAGCTCAACCTCGCCTGCTGTATTTTGAGTATTTTGGCACAATGACACCCAAATTAAGTTCAGCACTCAATGAAATCCCTAATAATGGCAGTTTCATCACATTTAAACAGCTATTCCCGCTCTGGAAATTGTTCCAGACTGTTCCAGTGATGTTTCTATTACTCCTATCATCAGCTTTTAATGAGTTCAACGTTCCACTCGGTAACACTTCCTCAGACTAATATTTCCCAAGTCCCCCTTACAGAAAATTAGTCACGGAGGAAATAAACAAGCTGAGCTCATCAGATTTTTGTGCCTGGTATTTGAAGGTCTGCACCACAGGACTAGAGTAAATGTTAATGTGACAGACAACCAGCCTACATAAGCATTTCCTCTCTTGATATTACCTTGACATGAATTATCATCTATCTGACCACCAGAAGCAGTGCATTAGCGGTCTCACAGCTCATAGTGGCAGCCTATTTTTAATTATACATGGGTGAAACTGCTGAGGTAGTCCTGTTGGAAAGAGTGCAGGATGCCCAGACACTGACACACGCATCAGTCAAACCAGACGCAAATCCTCACCAACGCTCATAGTACTGAGGGAGTCATGCATAGGGAAAGCATCCAAACAGGACGGATGAGTCACATTTGACGTACTTGACAGCTCCCCTACTGATGGCTGGCTGACAAAAGTTGCTTGTTTGAGTTATTGTGTAGAAGGGTTTAATTTAAAAAAAAAAAAATGCCATTGCCGATGCCAATCAATCCCGTTAGACTTGGACAGGAGGCAATCTGGGACTAATAACAAAGACGAGATGATAACTGACGTCCTTTTAATCATTCATCTGAGTGCATGGGTGGATCTGAGGTCACGTCAGTCACTCGCTATCTTGTGGGACCAAATGAAGGCTTGGCCCGTGGGGACTCAGTAATTAGCTCGTAGTGATTGGAGCTGTAATTGCACACTTAACAGCAGCAGAGAAGCACCTGGAAACACAAAACACACACCGAGAAGAGGAAGCCAATTCACCTGCACTGTTCCAACTAAAACATTTTTATTTAATAACTTCCCTGGATTCTACCAGGTTTTGTGTTGTGGAAGAGTTTCATCGAGCTCCTCATTCCTTACGGGACGGATGGGCTCCATTTGTATTCATTCACTCTCCTCATACCAGCACATCTGCATCTAATACAAGAGTTATTACTGAAGAGATGAAGGTATTTCCCAGCTGCAGGCATGGGTTATGAGTGAGTGAATGACAGACATCTGACTGTCTCAACCAATCTTATAAATTTATAGATTTAAAAAGTATAGTGACATTTTGACATCTTTTTGCTTTTTTGCTGTACGCCTAAACTCAGAAACTTAGAAACATAAACTCAAGGCGCAAACTCAGAAACATAACTGCAGAAAGGCCTTGCTGGGGTTTTCTTACCTTCACTGTTCAGGCTCAGCAACTCACCTGTAAAGTAGAAAATGAACACGGCGACGATGCGGCTGAGTGACATGGTGAAACTTTTGTCGTGAAGCGCAAAGATGATACTACCGCCTGCTGTGCGGATAGAAGAAAATGCTTTTGCGCAGGCTGTGGTTGAGATCGCAGACTTGAAATAAAATAAAAGAAGTTAATCCAGAGATAGTTTACAAATGATGATCAAACGACTTTTTTAATCCATACTTTTTAGGCCCACTGAGGAGAACAGACGCTCCAGTCACACCAGTGTCTTCGGGTTTTTTTTTTGTAAACCAGATCCTCCTAGTTCTAGTTCAGCAGAAACAGGGAAAATGCCGCATGGTGGCACTGTCGGACTTCTCAAGTTTGTCTTCTGTTTCCTCCCACAATTCCTCCCCAACTGCATGAAACATTAAGCTATTTTATAAAACTCCACCCCTCCAAATAAACACACAGAAAGTAATGATTATCCCGACAGTGAAAATATAAATGATGAGAATAAGATAAAAGCTTGATTCCCGTACCGAAAGAATAGGAAACAACAACAATAATAACAGGTCTAATAATGATAATATAATACATTTATTTATGTAGCACTTTTCAAAACACTGTTACAAAGTGCTATACAAAGGGGAAAAAAAGAAAAAGAAAAACTAAACAGCAAAAACAAACAAGCAAGGCAAGAATAAAACTTTTTAAAAATAATAATAATAATCTGTAATATTCCAATATGGATTTATTGTGTGTCTGCTGTACTCAGTAGTGAGTTATGGTGACCTTATAATATTTTAATCTCCTATAGTATTACTATAATATTCATATAATAATCATATGGAGATTTATAGCGGGTCTGTGGTTCTCATTCGTGAATTATAGGGACTTTATCGCGGTTTGTGGTTTGTTTGTTTTTATCTCCCACAGTATCATTATAATATTCTTATAGGGTCAACAGTTTTTATGTAATATTCCTATAGTGTCCTTTTAGGCCTATATTTTTAATGATACTGCTGTTGGGTTTTTTGTAAGGGTGATTAGGCTACGTGCAGTTCGCTAGACTGGAAAATAGATTACTTGAACTAATTGAATAAGTCATTTCCAATCTTCATGTACATTTTTTCAATGCACGCAATTTTATGACTTTATGTCCTACTGGTCCCAACTGGTCTAACTTCGCCTACAATGAGCTGCTGTGCCATCCACCAGTATCAGTGAAGGAGTAAAGTCAGTCAGAATAAGACCGGAAGTAATGCGGCTGCCTTCAAAATAAAAGCGGAAATGTTGTTAAGTGAAATAAAAAGATCTATCTTGCATTGCCATCGGATCTCTTAGGAACAACTTTATTACAGTTATTGGTTAAACTTGACTTTGTCAAGGTCTTGGTCATCCTTCTAAGTTGTCTGGTATGTGTTTTGTGTTTGAGTCTTTGTGTAGCCCGTTATTTTTGGCAAGCCCGTGGGATCTTGCATAGATATATAAAGTCATATACATATGTGCTGTGAAAAGGACATTTCGGACAGCAACAATAGTTTTTCACTTACCACAGATTCCTCCTTAAATGTGTTCTGTGTTTTCACTTAAAAACACTGCAACGCATGTTCGTCTCAGAGAGTTTTATTTTGAAAGTTGTAACCGAGAATCCCTTTTTTTTTTTTTTTTTTTCATCCTGGCTGACTTGACGCTGGTCGGGAAAGCTTTTTTCTCCCCTCAGGAAAGTGAATCTGGGTTAGTGACGACACTTCCCCCTCTCCTTGGATTTATCACCCAAAGTTTTTTTCCCCTAACAGGGCGCAGTGAAGTTTTCTCTTTTTCACCCACAAGTGAAAAAGCCACCATGTCTCCGCCGTCTCGACGGCTTCAGACGAAGCCCGTGATTACCTGTCTGAAGACTTTCCTCATCTCGTACAGTCTCATATTTTGGGTAAGTTGCCTGACATATAATGGGGGACAACAAGCTAAGGCAACAATGGGCTAAGCGGCGATGCCAGCGCTACGTGACATCATTTTCTCAAATCAGGGTCTGGGCTCGTCGCTGCTGCTCACATGTGAAGAAAATGTGCTGGAAAAAATGGTCATAATGCAAAGTAGACTGGGGTTTTGCGTTATAAATAATAAAGAACCACTTGTTGAAATTTCACCGACGCTAGGAGAGGCTGAAGCAGATGTTTTGTGTTGTGCAGCCACTCGGCGGCGCAAATCGTTACAACGTTTCAGTGTGCGCAAAAAAACAAGCAGCAGTGTTACTTTGTGCCACTGATTTGGACTGTAAACACTGTATCTAATGATAAGACTCCTACCGTGTAATGTTACCAGCTGTGTGACGTTAATAGCTGCTGTACTGTGCAGGAAAGTCTAGATTAAACACCCGCCATTCGTGCTTTTTCTCTACAATGTAAGTGCGACATATTTGGGAGAAAATCTAAGTTTATGTTGAAGAAATCAGTTGCTGACGTGTTTTCCCCTCGCAGCCATTAATCTTTGCACCGAGCAAACAGCCACATCAGGCTGCTAACACAAAGTTCACGTCGATGCTTTTATCTGGCCATTTATTGCTCTTGGTTGGATGAGCTGATGCCTCCCGTCAGACTAATGACTTGTGTGGGTAACGTTAAAGAGAAAGATGCTGAGCCGAGGAAACCACAGGCTGCTGCTGGCCCCAGGTGTGTTTTTAATAAAATGTTTACGGGTAAATCTCATAAAATATCCGCATGCATAAAATATCTGACAACTGGAGTCCCTTTTCCTGACTGACACTAGTTTGCCTCAAGCCAAAGTGGAGTTTATGTGGCCATATAATCTAAATAACTTGTTTATACACTGAAGATACTAAATGTTAGTTACATATTCCTGATTTTAAGTTGCAGCCCCTTTTGCACAATCCACATCTCAGTTGCCCCAAAGCTACTTCTCTTGATCTACATCTCCTTTGTGATCGGTATAGAGTCAATAAGGGAAATCAATAATGGCTGTTTCCTAGATTCACCTCATCAGTGTACTCAATGAAAAGAGGATGTGTCCTTAATATGTTGTAGATTAACTGTAGATCAGTGTTCCCTCTGAGTAGCTGCATGCATATGAAGGGTTTCATTCCCAAATACTATAAATATATATACATTTTTGGAAACCTTTTGCTACCTGAAATTCATCAGGCAATATTTGAAAAATGTAAATGATTTTGCCCTCAAGAAATTTACTATTTCATAAGCAAATGTCTCAAGATGACTCCCAACTCCTAACTAACCCTTAATGTGGTTAACTTTCAAGTCAGCAGTCATTATGAGATGGTGGGTGTCATTTTATTTTACTTTTTTTTTTAAACGCTGGATGTAATTTTGGAATGAAACTCTTCTTATGAACCCTGGTTCGTTCGTACGCTGCAAAGCTCCATATTTTCACAGCTGTTTTTGCGAGGCCTCCTGACAGCTTTTTCTCTGAACGTGATGGAAGAGGTTAGCCGGTGTGTAATTAAGCGGGTTGGGTTTGTGAGCCTTAAATCTCAGGTTTGCGTCTCAGAAGCAGCCTAACAACCTCTTGATCAGTGTCTTGATACTGGAGCTGACTCGTCCCGCTGTCTCCCAGTTCACAGGAGTGATCCTGCTGGCGGTCGGCGTGTGGGGGAAGGTGAGCCTGGAGGCCTATTTCTCCCTGCCGTCTGACAAGAGCACCAACGCGCCATATGTCCTCATTGGGACCGGAGCCACCATCGTTATTTTCGGACTGTTCGGCTGCTTCGCTACATGCCGCGGAAGCCCATGGATGCTCAAACTGGTCAGTGCGGCGTTCAGTATTCCGCAGTACAAGTCAAACGTCTCCTTGTCTTGATAGTGCTTTGTTTACCGTTTGTTCCTTGCAGTATGCCATGTTCCTGACCTTGGTGTTCCTGGCTGAGCTTGTGGCTGGAATCTCAGGCTTCCTCTTCAGGCATGAGGTGAGTTACTGCAGAAAACACACACACACACACATACAAACACACACAAACACAGAACAGCCAGCCAGAATCTAACCTTCTTTGTTTCACATTGCCCAGATCAAGGCCATATTATCAGATGCCTATTCAAATGCTGTGGAGAACTACAATGGCACCGACAAACCAAGCACTGCAGTTGACACCATTCAAAGCACTGTAAGTGGGAGGCTTGCCGTCGTATTAATGGTGTTGCACTCATCTGACTTTAGATTATCTGTCTCTCTTTCTGTGTAAAGTAAAAGAATCTCTTTGGTTATATAAGCCTCATTTTTAAAAACCAGTAACACCGCTAACCAGAGACTTGCGCCCTGGAGTTTCAGTCATTTGTTGAATACGGATAGTGCGTGGCCTGTCCCAGATGTTCAACACGGCCCTTTGTTGTCTGTCATTAAAAATGCTGACCCACTTTTGTGTTGCATAATGACATTTGTTACTGCATTGTCTTATTTGTTTTGTCTGCGCTTTAACATGTAGCTGAAGTGCTGCGGGAGGACAAATTACACCGACTGGATGGAGACCGCCTACTTTAAAGAGAAAGGCATCCCTCCCAGCTGCTGTAAAGACGACGCTAACTGCACACCAGACACTCTCAAAGACCCCGAGAAGGCTGGGAATGAGGTGTACAGAACGGTGAGATCGCTGGATATTTATGTCATTTAAATGGGTCGAATTAAGGAGGAAAAAAGTGAGCACATCCAAAAAACTCACTACAAGTGCTTGATCAAAAAATTGAGAAAAAGACAAAGAGGTAAAAATCCACACACTGTATTGATATCTCCCAATAATTTTACTGTCAAGGCAACGTTTCGATCTCATAAAGATCTTCATCGGTCTTCGTCAATTTAAATTATTCAGCTAAATCAAAGACTTTAGGTTAAGTTAAGTGTGTGCTGGCAACAAGCAAGGTGATTGTTGTTTTGTTCCAAAATTATCCGACTGTGTTTGTTGTAAAAAGCTTGAAAGGCACTCTGTAAATCTTTATCTTTCTGCTTACGCAGGGTTGCTTCTCACTGGTGACCAGCACGATGGAGTCCAACCTGGGAATCATCGCAGGAATCTCTTTCGGAATCGCCTTCTTCCAGGTAGATCCCATATCGCCCTTTTGGATGTTTTTGTCTTAGAGCAAATGGCACGAAAAAATGTTGTTCTGCTGCTGGTTTACTACCGGAAGAACAGACATTCATTTGGTGTATCCTGCTATTGTGTATATTTTCTCACAAGTCAAATTTTTCTTTCTTTTTTTTTTTATTTCCTTCCGCTCAGCTCATTGGAATATTCCTGGCCTGCTGCTTGTCTCGATACATAACCAACAACCAGTATGAGATGGTCTAGCAGTCTCCTTCCACAGGTGGGACCATTTTTTATGGGATGCTGTCAAAGACGTTACATACTGGGAAAGCGAACTATAATAGCTATTGGCAGGAGACTAATCTAATTTGTGTTTTATATCAAAAGATCAATATGAGGCAAAAGAACAGATTGTGAACTTCTGGTACCAATAAACAGAAGCTGAATCACTAATTTCATCTAATGTCGAAATGTAAATATAAATTTGTTGTTTTACTCGATAAGATGCCAGAGTCTAACAGTGTAACATGTTTTCTGTCTCTTCATAGGTTACTGATGGGCAGCTCCCGATGCAAACTGAGTTAATGGAATCTCTCATAATTTTAATATTGTGTGTGTGTGTGTGTGTGTGTTAGTTAATATCGTTTTAGAAAAGGGGAAAAAAAAAACTCGCTGCTTCTTTTATTTGATCTCACTGATGGCAACCAAGCAGAAGGGAATATGTTTAAGGAAATCATAAGGGACAGTATTTGCAGTGTAGGTTGTCAAAAAAAATAAAATAAAAAAAGGCTCCTATATATTTTGTAGTTCATTTCTGTTGCTCCTGGGATTTCATTAAGGATTTCCATGAAGCGTAGATGTTATTACATACATAGATGTTGTTATTTTTTCATTTCAGTTGACCGTTAACTCTACCAGTTTGTTAACATTTCCAGTTCTCAAAAAAAGTGTCTTTAGATATTGTGGCTGCCTTATTTTGTAATTTTGCTAAATTCTGTAGCTGGAATAGAAGAAGAATAAGCTAATAAATGTTCAAATTCTCCACAACACTAAGTGAATTTCTGTGTACGTGAAACACATGGAGCCTAAGAAGTAGCCACCCTGAAATTGAACATGTGATTTACGCTATGGTCAGCTTCTTGGAAAGCTTGCGCTCCAACACTAATCGTCCTCATATTACAGTTGTCAGTGTTAAATTGTTATTCATTTGTGGATGCATGTGAAATACTTGAAAAATAAAGCTGAAATCCAGTATTTTTTACAGTGTATGTTTGTGTGTGGCACAAGAATTTGCCTGTCCTACAGTTGTTTTCCTCTGCTTTCATCTAAAAAGTTGCAGAAAAATCCCTCTTCTAGGCAGGAGGACATATTATGACAGATAGAAATTATTTACACCGATCCATTTCCTATGTAAAAGATGTGAAAGCCCTTTAGTTTTCCATTATGCAGGAAAACATTCACCTTGACACCACATAATGTTGAAGGACACTATAACAAAAATTCAAGTTTCAAATATGTCATTTCTATACCTTAGGGAAGTGTGTTGGTATTAATTAACACTGACTGTTCCCTATAGGCAGAGAGAAGGGAGGGAGCTTGTCCTGTCCCTATTCTGCAAAGTCACACCAACGTACAGCATGATATAGGATGAATATCTAAAGATAGAAAAGGTGACTAATAAGGTAGTTGTCTGTAGATCAGAGTGCATTTTTTTGATTCAGAGGTTATTAACTTTTATAAAGCGCTTTTGCATGTAGAAATTCTGACAAATATGAGTCTATAAAGTCAGTTTCTCATTCATGTTTAGTTCTCTGATTTCAAGTTTTGGATACACTAGTTTGTATACTGATTGGACTCTCCAAGGCCAATTAGCATGTGTATAGTCTTGAATTGGATAGTATTTCCCTCTCATACCAACAAGTAATAGGAGTTTGGCTTGGACACAGTGCAGTGTGTCTCTGTCCACCATGTTGGTGGCACAGTAAACCGCAACAGAGTCCAGGCTGAGTTCACCCAGCAACCTCTGCCCGGGGTTCAAGATGAGACATGATTTGTTAGATGCAATTGCACATAACAGCCTGACAAGCCATCCTGAATGTTGCAAGTTTTGATTACACCGCTGATCCGATCTCGAAGTGTATTTCTTAATCAGTGGGTTGCAAAATTGTTTTGACAATGGCCTCTCTACATGTACACAAATAATTCCCACCAGACTTTTATATTACTAATAGGGACCAGCACTTTGGTTTTAGAACTTTATGAGCAATTTCTGAAGTATTTCTCTCAAACTTTTTGCATGAACCTCCATTATGCATGTACTTGGTATTATTGGAAAGACAAACTATTACAGTATAATTTGGAGATACATGTTTCTGGAGTTCTATAAACGGATCCTGTCCCCATATTTTTTTACTTTTCTGGCCTGAATATGGTATTTATAAGTTTACTGTGACTGCTAGGAATAATACAGACAGAAAATTCCAGTGCTTGGATACTTCTAGGAGCCTAACGTCTCACATTACATAGTAAATGGACCATATATTCTCAAGATAGGTGTTTTGGGGGCCTTGAAATCTAGAAATGTGATTTTATTGGTTCATTTTCAATCTTTTCAAAAAAATTTCTCGTACTATAACTCCCTTTTCACCAGCTCCAGGCTGCACATCCTAACGACATCAGACATTAGAGTTACAGTTATTTGGTTAATACCGTTTGGAGAGAAAGTTCTTATGTGTATAAATGTTGGTTGAACTGCATTGGGCTAATGGGCTCATTGACATTGGTCAAAGCAAATTCTTAAACTGAGTGAAAATAGGGGAATATGACATATAATCATCCTCATTTGTTTAGTAGGCCCCCGTTTTTATCATCTGTTGACATTTTTATTTATGGAGCAAAATATCAAGGGTCGGCCCGTTACCTCTGTGTTATAGGTTACTGTGACAAGTTTGTTTTTTCTGTTGTCAGAGGTTTTCACAATGGAACAGTCTCACAATAAAATAAGATATTTCATCTGCGGTAAGACAATCATCTGAATCAACCAGTATCATATTAAGCGACTTGTGTGTCTTGTGATAGACGGCATTACAGGTTAACTTCCACAAGTGCAAAACATTAAATGGTGTCAGTGTGATGGCAAGTGCATGTTTCTGGTCAGAAGAGGCTGAGGTAGGCTACTACATAAACCTTTTTAGGGCCTGATGTGGCTTTGGGGAAATGGCTTAGTCCAAACACCAGGCGGCAGTGTTGTGTAACATAATGATTCAGGGCTGCAGGCTGGTTACAGAGACCAGAGTATGAGGATATGATGCTGGCGAGATAATACTGAACAAGTTCAAACGGGGCTGTGTAATGTGACTCACAGAGGATGCTGCTGATGGATTGGTGCACTGATACTTAAGAAATGTGTTTGTGTCTTGACATGAAGCTAAATGACGTCAGATGCGCAAACCTGCACCTAAAACCTGATGCATGACGGTAAAAACGCTTGATGGAACCTTACAACTATGCAGCCTTGCATTAGTGTTGCCTACAGGCTACAGGCGGCCTGGAAAAAAAAAAGGGGGAAGCAAGTAGGGTGCAGCTAATTGCCAACGAGCCTACAACAATATATTTGACGGCACTGATGATGCGGTTTGTCATTGGTCGGTTTTGGGTCAGATGCTGTGAGTGTCCGCCTCTCTCCTCGGTGTTGCCCAATCGGCGCGGAGATGCGGTTAAAACCAGGGAGGGTGTCTGTTTTTTCCAGCCCGGCGTGTCGCCTATAAAAGCAGCTTCCGCCGTCAGCGAGCTGGGGAAATTTTCACTTTTCTTCCCGGCGGGTGGTGTGCAGAGGCTGAGAAGATCTTGACTTGGTTTCTACAACCAACGCACCACCATCAAGAAAGCATTTCCTCAGGATACCTCGTGGTTCAGGTCAGTCGACGTTTTATTTATCGGTCTCTAAAATAAATTATTAGTTATATAAATTGTTTTTTTAATTGTAGGCAGTCAAGGTCATATTAATATGATTTGAGCATGATGGACGTTACAATGCGGCAAATTTGTGTCGGTTGGTCACCTATTCATCTAGTCCCGGACTCGAAATGCATTGTGGTTTTTCTGCCTCCGTATATGACTGCTTGTAGTCAGGTTAAGCCCTCTAGATAAAGTCTGAACTACGGAAGGTTAGCTCCTCTTCTTATGATGCGGCCTGCAACCTTGATGCACTCTGTTGTTTGCACAGTAACCTAGAAAGTAGTTTTTTGCCAGTGCTAAATGTTAAACCTTGTTTGTTCCGGTGTGTTTGGCAGGAAGGCCTAGTTTTCCTCATGTTACACTGTTGGCAGGCCTGCAGACAGTGGAAACATCAGATCAAGCTGCAGCACCTGACACGCATTCTCACGTTTTCATCTCGTTTCCTTGCAGATCAACCACCACTCAACACCAAGCCACTCTGCCTTAACTCCACCTGCCTGACACAGTAACCAAACTCACCTAAAAGCCTTCACCATGATGCAGATCAGCAGCGACTCGGCCAGCAACAAGCACTCCCTCATCAACGTCATGCACCGCTTTATCGCGGCGGCCAACAACATGGACGAAACCATCATGGTGCCCAGCCTGCTGCGGGACGTGCCGCTGGAGGAGCAGGCCGCCAGCCAGGTGGAGACCAACAACAACGAGCCGCCCTGCCCCAACAAGCAGAGGGACATGTACGAGCACTACCTCCTGCTCAAGTCCATCAAGAACGACATGGAGTGGGGCCTGCTGAAGAGGGAGATAAGCAGCGGCGCCAGCTTCCTGGAGATGGCCGTCAAGCAGGAGGAGCAGCAGCCAGTGACCGGGGAGCTTCCTCTGGACGACAACTCGGACCTGGAGGACCAGTTCCACTACCACCTCAGAGGACTGTTCGGCGTCCTGTCCAAACTCACGGTGCAGGCCGACCACCTCACCAACCGCTACAAGAGGGAAATTGGTGGGGGGAACTTCATGAGATAGAAGTCACACCCAGTTTATTTTTTTTTAAAACCCCCTGGACTGCTTGACTTGCAACAGCAGGATGTGTGAGAAGGCCGCATCTCTCCGAAAAAAGATCTGAATGGACAGTGAACTGACTAGGGCAAACACCTTGTGACTTCTCTCACTCCTGTCTGAGTAGTGACACTCCAACCCCCCCCCCCCCTTCTTCTCATCCCCTGTGTCCCCCCCCCCCCCAGCTCCACTAAACATAACTGAAAACCAATGACGCCCACATGAGTCCCTGAGCCTGTAGGAAAAATGAATTCGGACTGTAACAAGGTGCTTTCGTTCACTGTCATTTCAAAGGGTTGATGGTTTGTGCTTATTGGTGGCTTACCGAGTTTGTATTTGCACCCAAGTCCAGATGATTCACAGCTCTGGTAGATATGCAGGAACTTCCCCCCCAGTCTTTCATTTCAAATTTGTCCCAAAAAACAGGTGTGGTTGTCAATGAAAGCCAAGGTTTCTGACTGTAGGAGAATTTGGAATGCTGGTTATTCTGTCCCTCCTTAAAATGCATAAACTGCTATTTGACGCTGGGCTGAAGAGCCTTTATCAGAAGAGCTTTTTAGACATCTTGCCACTCGGTGTTTCTGTAACATGGCGTGCCTTGACTTTTTTATATACCTTCATGCCCTGTTCAGTTGCCTCCCATCTGCCCCCCCCCACTGTCTGAATGCTTCAATGGTAATCAAGGTGTTGTAATGAAACGACTCATTTGTTTGTCCTTGCATATTGCAAAAATTTTTATATTGAGCAGAAATGCAGTACAACTGATAAATAAAGAATTAGAAAAACTAAGTTACTGGCTTACTTTGACTTTGTCACTTACACAAGAAGGGTTTACAGAAGTGGATTGCCCTCTTCCTTTTTTTTTTTCTTTTTTTTTTTCTTTCAGGTTAAAACATGGGCTCGACTGTGGGGTGATTCATTTTGACACGCCACAACATGAATCACATTGCATAGAGTCAGTTTACTTCGCTCAGTACATGATCCTTTTTACTGTTTGAAATGCAGGGCAAGTCTAACAACTGTTATGCAATGTTGGATTTCAAGGGTTTAAGTAGTGCCTTAACTGGTAAGGATTTACCTGAGGGAGAAAATGCAAAAGGATCATGCTGTACTCGAAGGATATTTGTTAACTTGAGACTCTCTATCGTTTTAGCTCATTCATTTCCATTTGTGCAAATGACTGCTCGCGCTGATAAGGAGAGGAAGTTACTAGAGAGCTTATGCTGCAGGAGTTGTCGGAATACAATAATATTGCAATTACTCTTCTGCAGCATTTGGATATCCTGCAGTTTATTCAGTTTGCCTTTATGGAAGTAAAAGCTAAAAACCCTGGGGAAATTTTCCCTTACTTTGGAGTTTAAAAGCAATGATTATGATTGACTTTAAAGAACTCAAAATGACGGCATCTGTCATTTTCTTACTCTTGATCTGCAATATTCTAAGTATTCAAATATTTGTCACTTATTTGGTTTTCACCAGCTGCAGTACATGCTGTAAATGAATGGCCTTTTGACAAACATCATTGTGGTTTTTCATTTGCAGCCTTTGATATTCAAATAAAAACATTTGCATTATATATTATACTGTCGTGTTTCCCCCATCCCCAATGGTGAGGTGGACTGTGCTTAGTTTTACAGAAATTCACATTACTGATGCCACAGTGAAGAGGTTTTCCAAAGTCTGATTGTCCTGTGGATTAGACTTTTAGATTATTTTAAGGTTCTTTAATCTCTGTACTAGGTAACATTAGACCATTACTTGCCTTATGTGTCTAATGAATTTTGGGAAATACAAATAACTTAAACTCAAGACAGTCATATTAACCTGTCCTGACAAATGAGCGGTAACAGTGTATTTTGTTTATATTAGTTCTCATAGGGCAGCAGAGTTGTTAACCCATCTTGTGAAAGTTGTAGCTGTATGATGATAACCATGTTGACACTGTTGTATGCCATATGATCATAAAATAACAGACTGGCACAAACACCTGCAGTTCACAACCTTTTTGGTGGTTATTTCCCTTCATAATATAATAATTCGGTTGATATTTTAACAGCAGGCTATTAATCTCAAAGGGTAGAAATAATGGGTTAAAGAAGGCTATAAAAGGCATAGGGAACACTGACTCATCAGACATGATAGATAAGAGTTTATTTTGGTGAGACAAACTTGATAAAAAAAAAATGGCTCTGTGGTGGCAGAGAGACACAACCTCTAAAACCTCTGGAGTAGTAGAGTATCAATCACAGATTTCAATGACACAAACATTTCCTGCAATTTTACGTCAAATTGAACATGTTAGCGGTTCTGTATGAATGAACAAACCATTAAATTGCTATATATTTTGCTCAAAGTGGTTGCCCTCACCAGCTACCACATCTATCCATCACTCTCTGAAACCCTCCCCTTAGCAACAGCTCCACCAAGAGTAGCCAATCCGGTAACAAAGGTTTTTTTCCCTCTCTCTCAAAGGCACAGCAGTGATTAAGAGATTGTAGTGTGGTGAAGGGCATCCAGAAAGAGAGTGGAGGGCAGTGATGGTTGTGCAGGGAGAAAGGACCAGACTACCGGTGATCCCCTGACCAGACAGAGAGCATGATGGGACTGGGAGTTTGCATAAAAGGATCAAGAATTGCCCGATTCTTGTGGTGCGAGGCTGCAGTCCTCCTCTTTTTTCACTCACAATGGACCATAGAAATGGCTGCAAATCAAAATGGCTGTGTTGGTCAATCCTTCAGCCCACTCAAGTGAACTGGGTCAACCGCACACTGGCGACAGCTGGCCACACGGTTTATATGAATTGAAATGGGTTTTTATTATTATTTAAAGATTCTAGACTGATCTGTTTTAATCTGTTGATCTGTTGATTTCATTTTCATCCATTTCATTTTTGCTTTAGAAATTGCCTAGAATTTTCCTGGGAATAAATTGCTCCGTTGCACGTTCTAACCAACCAAATATCAAAGGGCCTGACCCATGACATTGATATTCTCTGTAAATCAGATATGACTAGACAACTACTGAGCCCCTTCTTTGTAGCATTCACGAGTCTCCCAAGTCACGTTAATGTCTTGAGGAAACCTGAGAGCGAAAGGCTGCAACCAATCGCCTGTATTTCAGGTTTGAGACGGCTCCAGTTGTAAGGATGTGCTCAGTTTCACCGCGCTCAGCAGTTGTTTAGAGGGTGTGTGACGCATCAAAGTCCACTGGCTGGGTTACACTCTAAAACACTAGATGGCATTTCATGGGCAATTTATGGACTATGGAAACCTACTTTAATTTGATTGATCATGATTGCGTCAACTCCGACTGTAGTATAAAAATCAAGCCTCCAATGTGTTTAGATGTGTGTGATAATGCCATTGGGTTTGTGGTAGGGAGCTGTGGTGAGTGTGTTGTAAGGGGTTACAGATGCAGTGCAATGTGACCAAGAGGGAGTTGGGGCACAGAGCTTGGGACATCGGAGACATTTGGCGTTGAATGGCCTCTCATGGGTCTGTGTGGTTGGCAGGTCTGTGCCCCCACCCACCCCCCACCCCCCTCCTCCCCTCCTCCCCTCCCCTCGCCCCATGGGTCAGCCAGCACCAGACTGCGTGATCACACAGACAAGACTTTGCCAGACAGCAGTAGAGTCTGCCATCCCCTCTCAGCCAGCTGCCCTGTCCTCAACAGCACTGTCTGCTGAGGTGTTGCTTCACGGCTGTAATACTCTTACCTGACAGACTGCCACACAGACAGGGCACAGATCATTATCTTTATGAGGTAGGTCAAAACAGCCTGGACACGTGCAGAAGGGCGATATATAAGAGCTGATGCATGTGATTCTAAATAAAGGCCCATATCTTTTTAGCAGTGCAACTGTATCTACTATTTGATATTCCTGGTTGGCACACCTACACCCTATTTTCCGTTATCAGTTGCCCACCCTGTTTAGTCTGCACTTTACTATGGCAACAGCACTGCTCCCAGAGTAAACACCAGGATCTATTGACTATGTTGTTTGCTTTTAAGTCCTGGCACGTTTGAATAAACCTCTGAGTTAGCAAGCTGTGGAGCAGACAAAAGAAGCAAGCAGGCCTCTGACTGTCATTGCTTGAGAATGTGGATAGTACTAAAAGGACTTTTTGCTAAACTTAAGTGACCATATCAAGGGGCCTTTCGAATAGATGTGAGAGAACATGAAAACACGTCATTCTAAACTGAGATTGTTTTTTAATTGGAGGAAGTTTAGTGTTTTGTTATATAATGTTTACATGCAGCATGGAGTTAGCGCTGCTAGGAATTGCCATGACGTAAAATCTGGTGTGAGAGCGGGTGAAGCCTCCATCACTGTGCATGACTTAGACTTACAATATGCTGCTCTGTGCTGCAGACGTAATAAGAACCAGCATGCTCTATCAAGTCATTAGTATTTCTGTGAATTGAAGAGCAGCAAGGCTGCAGAAAGAAAGCCGAGAAATTGCTGCTGGGTATTCCCATGAAGAGAACAGAGTCTTTTTCAGTAAGTAATCTCTGGGAGTTTTATCCCCATAGCTCAAGGAGTCTGTCCTCAAGACATGCACGATGTAAGACAATAAAGTAATATTATCAGCAAATTCATGCAAACATTTACAAGAATATAGTAGAATATAATTTCTCAATTTAAAGGTATTTATTTTTCTGTATTGTCTGGTAATATATACACACTTCAGGAAGGGCTGGTGAATGCTGTACTTTGGCTGTCTACTATCGCACAGCCACTTCATCACTGCAGGCCAATCAACCTTCACAATTTCTTTTTTTCTTTTTGCTAGAACAAGTTTCTATTTTGTAACATCTATATAACTTAGAGAATTCATTTTTGATATCTCGCTTGTATCCATCTCATTGACATGAGCTAAACAAGATAAATAAATATCAATAGTCAGATTCCCATCTGCACTCTATAGACGACTTGAGCAAATGTTTCCTGTTGACCTGCTGTAGAAGCAATTGTTTTTGTTTATTAACAAGTGATTGAAATGAAGTTAATGAAAACAGTTATAATTTTGTGTTTTCAATATGAAATGCTTTCCAAATAATATAATGGTGTTATTTAATGATGGATGACTGCTAAAAATCTCCCCAAATATGAATAAAGTGATACTGTTTACCAACAGCCAGTTTTCTCCCAGATTACAGATTATCATGTACACTCTGAAGTGAGTGTTTACATTGAATTCTATGTGAACTTTGAATAGTGATCAATGAAGATAGTAACATGTTATCTAACGTCTGTTTTTTTTTTTTGTTTTTTTTTTTCATTTTCTAGTTTCATAATACGACAACCTGGCAGCTACAGTGTTGTCATTAGCTCCATCAGAGTGAAAGTGGCTATCTCCTCATTTAGCCGTAGATTAGCCATAACTCTTTTGTCTTGGCAGCTTTGGACGCAGCTGTGAAGCCGGGAACACCATGTTCTCTTTTTAGACAGATGCTTTCCCACTGAGCCCCTTCAACGCAGAGCCAGCCCCCCCCTGCTCCCTCCTTCCCCCCCCCTAGTTTTCAACAGGACTGACCTGAGCTGGACTATAAAATCCTCTTGTAAGGGCATTTACAGTATATCAGTGTTTATGTAATTGGTAAAGGAATCCAACTGTCTGCTGTTTTGGCTTAAAAAAACAGCATCAAAGGTCTTCCTTGGGTTAGGTAAACCATTGTCTTCTTACATAGTTGAATCTGCTGAATCCATTCAGAGTTTAAGGCAGATCTTTGTAAAAACTCCCTACTGTTTTACTCACACAGCCCCATAGGACAAGTCAGGACAGCTTGGCAGTCACCGCTGAAAACTATGCAGAGCATATAGAGGTGGAATGTATAAGGTTATGCAAGAGGCAAGTGGGCGTGGAGTCCAGCTGGAGCTGCTTACTGCCTGACACACACTGTCTCTCAGAGCGTACAATCCCCTCTGCCTGGCCCGGGCCTCGTCCGCTGCTTACACCCGCTGCTTGCATTGTCTCCGCCTAACGTCTAACCCTATCCCATTCTGTGCCGATTATATAGGTCAGTACAACCTTCCGCCTGTCACTGCAGCCGTGCACCCACGGTTGTTCCCCCATCTTAATCCTGGAGAGTCTGTTAAAAACAACACAAGGACAATCCATGCAAATTTTGCTCACTCACACAAAACCAGGACGTTGTTTTTTAAAGATGCCCTGGATGTTACTATTGTGTTTGTATCGTGTGACTTTTGAGAGTGGATGTCTCTTACCATTTCCCAAAGGCTATCTCTGTAAACTGTACACCGATACTGAAATGCCACTGTGTCCCTCTAGGAATCGGTTTACCCTAATTGTCAGGTAGGGACGTGATAACAATCAGCCTCGCTCCTTGATGCCGAAACCCTCTGTTCTCTGTGGGAAACACGGCCAGATAAAGAGGTGAGCTCTCCGCAGGTCAATGCCTCTGTCCATCCCTGGCCGGCTATTTCATTGAATCTAATCTGCAAGGCAAGCAGGAGACAATGGCACGACTGTGTGTGTGGGTGTGGGCATGTGTGCTTGTCTGCCTGAGTTTGTGCATTTGTTCGTGTGTGTGTGTGTGTTCAGTGGGCAAGTCAGCGATTCCACAGTGACTTACACAAGGCTTGTATTGTCAGTGGAGCCACTGGAAAACTATACAATCTACAGAAAACAGAACGTTGATTTGCCTCTTGTAGCAGAATCTTTATCTTTCAAAGTGAGGCTCTTGGGGTTATCAAGTACTTTTGTAACCTGGCAAGAACCCAACATGACAACAAACAAGCACCCCACATTATTTTAGACTTTCAGGCAGTATTTGGATTTGCTCAACCTTTATGTAGTTAGGAATACAAAGGGCAAAGTGTCTCAATATTAACCAGATTTCATAAATAGGTCTGGATGACAGGAGTCTGTTGGGCACATGCAGACGGACTGAGTGCTGACTAGATACTGGAGTGAACTGAAGTGTCTGGCCAAGGTCAGTTCATTGCAACATAAAGCGGGGCAATACATGACAGTGTGTTTTCCCCCCCCTGGTTTATATTTAGAACTGGTGCATGAACCAACAAGTCAGAGATAGCAACAGATTAGACGCCGTTAGAGGTCTGGATATTAATACTGGCCAAGGAACCTTTGGCAGCTAGCGCAGACACTGTACACTCATGCTTACAGTCACAGTATATTTCAAAGCAGTGCCATGGGATGTATGATTTGTCTATTTTCTACAGTGCCATTGACAAAGACATACAACAGACTCCTGCAGACATTCCTCACTGCGGGGAGAACACATTCATCTAAATGTTGCTGATCAAAACAAAAGGAACTACACTCTCATGGGATGAAATTAAATTCTCTCTCAAGCACTAAAAGCGTCCACAAAGTCCGACGAACAGTTCAGACGGATTGCACCGTCTACTTGAGCGCGTTTAAGATTCTGGTCAACACTTGACAGAGTGATATGGTGAGTTGTTTTCAATAGGAGAGGAGAGAAAAGGAAGTATCTAGGCTGAGCTTCAGATGCAAGCTAAGTGAACAGGACTTCCCCCTTGTGGCTTTTTTCAAAGAGGACTGTTACATAAGCCAAACCCAAGGGTTTGTACAAAGACAAGACAGACGCCCTCGTTGAACCGGAGGGAATGTGGGGGATATTTGGAAGAACTAATTTATCATAATATAACAGAAATCAAAAGCAAAAGCATCAATAACAGTATTCTGAAAAGCCTCTCCAATAGCATGTTGACATATCTTGCTTAGATTATATTAAAAGGACATAACAACTAAGATTTGGTGAAACATTTTCTACAACATTTTCTTTGCCTTTGCAAATGGATATATAATGTCCGGTACCATTCATTCTGTAATATTTGAAGTAGAAGTTAATAATGAGGTCACATAAATATTCATAATCTGTTGTACAAATCTTTACTTTTCCTCTGGTTCTTTTGAGTCAACAGGGCCTCCATATACGAACAATACACAACTTCGCCCAGCTCCCCTCTCTTCCTCTTTTCATGTCAGTCTGTCAGTAGGTCTTGTAGAGACTTGCCCTCATTTTGAACCAATCAGAATCCGCTGCCCCACAACAGAAGGCCAATGAGCAGCGCGGCACGGCAGGGGCTTGGTGAGGGGGCGGACCTGACAGCTGAACTTCATGTATGATGTAATGAAGCTTATGATTTACAGGGGCAGCAGTCAGGCTTCCCAAGACTGCTAAACCCTCAGAGAAATATGATTACTTCCTTGCAATGGCTGCGACTGTCTGGATAATCATCACTAAGAACAGGCAATATCTGACAGAGAATAAAACCACTGTGGACTTTAAATCTTGAAAGCAGCTACTGAACTCATACTTAATGTATTTTAAAATGCATACTTCATGTACAATTGTAAGTAGGTTACATAAAACATTCATCAATTAAAAACCTAGATGAAACAGGCTTGAAACTGGGAGCAGCCACATGCTATCTGTTGAGAGATAAACCTGGCTGCAGCGCAGAGACTGAACTCTAGTAACCTCATGGGGACTGCACAGGTTACAGTGTTGGGACCATCTGTACCATGAGGCCCTGCGAGGGGCTCTGTGGGGTATGTCACGTCCCAGTACAATGCAGCACCTCAGTGTTCTACATGTACACGGTTAAATCATAGAGGCCCATGTCTTCTCAGGGAAATGTTGAATTCTATTACTTTAGCTTAGATATTTCAGCTGCACTCAAGCAACTCCAGCTTTAGTAATGGAAATATTTCCCACCTTATAGTAGGCTGATCTTTGATTTGCATTCCTTAATTGTATCCAGGCTTTTAGATGGAAAATACTGAGAGGCAACTTTGCCAGAATCAATTTCTCACAGCCTTTACCCAGAGGATAAAAATAAGGGAAATGAAGCAAGTCAAAAGTGCATCGCTAAATGTGATTTTTCAGCATTTCTATCCATTCTAAGCGTTATATACTGCCACATTCAATGTCATTCTAGGCTCCACCTTAATAGATAATTCATAGCAACTAAATATCACTGAAGTAGAGGCACTTTACTTTCCAGGTATGGGCATATCATAAAGTTCAATTAAGTTCACAGGACAACTTTTATGTGGATAGCATATCTGTACGTGCATTTGCTCGCCGAGGGCAGACTCGCCCAACCCAAGACTACCAGGGGCCTTGGCTTGCAGCTCAACAGAAGTCATAAAGTTTCTCACATGATGCCACCTCCTGGTACAGTGCTCAAATAATTTGGCTCAGTTACTTCACTCAGTGAGGCTCCAAAATGTGTGGAACAGCAGTAGCTTAACAGAAAAAGCTATAGAAAAGCAGTTATATCTAGGTTTTTGCTATGTATTTTTGTGCTTTTGTGGTACTGTCTTTAACCAATATAATCTTATACATACAAAACAAATCTGGGTAATCTACTGTATGTAATATGCCTCCATTTTTTTATTTTCAAGTAACAAAACAGTAATCCAATGTGAAGTGGAATGCCAGTGTCAGAGAAGTCACCAGTAACTCATGAATTTATGCACATGGGTAACAGATACAAAAAAGAAAAAAAAAAGAAGCAGGCAACAGATCGCTCCTTTCAGTTTCACCGTTTACTGAGTCTCTGTCATTGGTTCCCTCTAGTGGACATAATCAAAGCCAGACCATATCTTATTGACAGAATGAAGTCTCACGTTATGACTCTTCAAATCTCCCAATCACACTAACTATAATGAGAAAGTACTTTTCATTTAAATGATCACCCATCTACAAACACACTCTCCATGTCAATTCCTATTATCTGTTGAGCGGAGAGCTGAGCGCATGAATAATCTTTGCAAATGTTAGAAACAGAGAGCCAATTGTCTAATCTGTAACGTCACCAAGTACCAATTCCTGGAGTTTCTAAAGCTGTGATTGCATTCAGGGTTTGATTTTCCAAGCATATAACTGCATCTCCTGCTGGTTCACAACTGTCATCACTACTATGAAATAAAACTTAATTGGGTTTAAGAGTAAAAATGTGAAAGTGTCTCTTAGTAACACCAGAGATTAATATCATGGTTCCTTGGATTCCGTCTTTGCAGGATGAGTTATATATCACAAATATTCATTCATTTAAATGTTCAAGGACAAAGAGATAAGATGTGAAATGAGTCTTAGGGTGAATTTTCACTTGAACATTTAATATAAGTATTCATTCAGTGAAATTATGATAACCTAATAGACAAAATGAAGAGGTAAAAACTATGATTCACAATCATGCTTTATTCTTGTTGATTTCTTATAAAAGAATCAAATAAAAGGTTCTTTGCAGGTCTCACACACTGCTCAAAGTCTTGCTGTATCCCATTTTCTTTAACTAAACTATACTTTCTTTACATTTCAGTCTCTTCGTCTTAAATATCTTTCATTAGTTTGTGACTTCAAACCAAAACTTCATTGATTGTCAACACAAAATCTATCTTAGCACCAGTACAATAAAACTGTACTTTTGCTTTTTGAAATACTGTTTTGCAATGAAGGAGAAAAATCTCAGAATAAAGGGATCCTAATAAGTACATTTCAAAATGAAGCACCAACCATACAAAGCAATTTTCATAGATAGTTTTGTCAGATACATAAGAGGTCAAATATATTAATGACTATTAAATTAAGCACAACAAACAGTGTAAATAAAACACTCGCAACACAAAGCACGGTGGGATCCGGGAACACCATAAGGACACAGGGACAGTCGTGGCTGCAGTGAGAGGGCATCTAGCTCTCTGAGAGGCTCTGGACTCCAGAGATGGTGCTACTTTTCCTCTGAGAGTGATCCACAGGATTCTGTATCAGTTCAGGAGGAGTGCAACCTGGGGAGTGGAGAACACTACTGCAGAAACGTTCCATCTGTGCAGTTCTGTAAACAAGTTCTCATTCTCAAGGTCCAAAAAACAACATGTCATAGTCTGAGCGGGGGAGCGGGGCAGCCGAGTGCCACCCAAGGTATACTTTGTGAAATGTGCACACGAAATGAAAAGCAAAGCAACATCGTAAGCTACATGTCCATCCAGTAATGATCTGCCGAGTATGAGAGGTGAAAAATAAAACAAGAGGAACAAACTGGACTTGAGGCTGTGAGCTGGGCGGGGGTGTGTGTGTGTGTGTTTTGTGGGTGAATCTATGTGCCATGGTCTCTTCTCTGCAGGTCTCCAGGTCTCCCAGGTTGACATAGAAACCATCTGGGCCAATGGCCTCCCTGACTCTGTTAGCTGGCCGTAAGCCTCTTAGCTTTACGCAAGAGTTCACCAAGATAAAAGCCTTGGATTATCTCCCATCGAAAAATATCGCTTTCCCTCAGGAACAAACTCAACAAAAAGTCTTAAACATAATCCATCCCTTGCCACAAGAATACATTTATATAACCAAATGTGTTAACCCTGATGGCAAGATATACATATACACTACCATGTACATACATAATCATTAAAAAAGTTTTCTCAATAGTTCTCAGGTAATCAAATATACCTATAGATAGGAACCTGAAAGCTGCTTTCCAGCACTGACCACTCCGATGTGCCGGTCCTTGAGGTGGTGTTGCCGTGACCACGTAATCATCTTGCTGCTGAGGTCAAAAGGTCAGAGGTGGAGTGTCAAGTCAGTACCATAGCTGGAGTTTAGACGCTTAAACCCATAACCCTCGTTACAATGGACGGAGAGGTTTTCTTCGAGCTGCTGCTTGCAGGGAGGACTAGGTTGACACACTGGGGATTTGAAAATGACAACAGTTTGAATGTCTACAGGTTAGAGAAGAGTGGCGGGACAGAGGCTATCGGCCACGTGTCTTCCCTGTGTTCAGCAGCATCTCCTCCTCCTCCTCCTCTTCCTCTTCCTGGAGGATGTGAATGGAGGAGCCCAGTAGTCTCTGTAGCTCTGGCACACAGCGCACCAGATCCACAAGCCCCTCTTCATCCTCGTCCTTGTCTTCCACCTCCTTATGCTTGCCTCTGTGCGGCGCCGCCAAAGCTGAGCTCACCTGGCTGATCGACACCTGCCTCCAGAGCTCGGCCCGGGACAGGGTCACCACCTCCAGGTGCGGGTAACGCGCCCGGAAGATCCTCGCCGACATCTTCAGACGCTTCAGGACGTCCGTCAGCAAGAACCAGTTGCAAAAGCTGCCAGAGAGGAACATGTCTGATATTAGCCATAGGTTAGGGTGAGAAAAAATCTTATTTTTTACTGTAGATTACCAATTTTGACCTGAAGTATGCATAAAGAAAGACACATTAGGTAGACCAGTGGTTCCCAAAGGTTTTCATGTCAAGGATCCACAAACAGATGCACATTAGACTATGGACCCCCGTTTCCTGAAGGAAATACACCCCATTTTTATTGTTCGATCTGGCTTATATAACTGTCTATACTGTAACCTACAATCAGAACAGTCATCCATATTCATTCTCTCCCTGTGCTAACTTCCAAGGAGTGACATCAAGGAACCCTAGTGGTCCCCACACCCACTTTGGGAACCACTGACTTTAACTCTGCTTCACACCAGATGCGGAACACGCACGTAGCAATGTGTGGGATTTGCTGCAGGGCAACACACCGGGAGCGTTTTTTTACGTTAACCTTCCATGAGTAAAAAAAAATACTCAGAGAACTCACAGAAGTGAAATGCCCCCTCATTCCAATGAATGAAAATAGGATAAACATTATGCTCCAACAGGCAAGACAACAGCATCCCAAGCCTTGTTTTTAAATGTTGTCTTTGTAGAAACAATGCCTAAAACAAATACAAACAAAAACAATACAAACAAAGCCTGATTTGATGTTCATCATCCCATAATGACTCTGTTGCTTTTAAAATTCACACCAGTGCATATTTACTAATCAACAACAACAGTAAAGGCATTAGTAGGTTAATCGTCAAATGGCTGGGCGTGGAGAAAATGGACAAACCTATCGCTACATGTCCACATGCTGCGGCTGGTGTGTTAACTATCCATTAACATCAGCGTCCACTGCCCATCCCTTCAGTGTCTGGTGTGTCTGAGGCTTTAGACTGTGTGCGATTGTTCATTTTCTAATAATTCTTGCCAACACTGTCTCATCTTTGCCAACTCACCCCTGGGTTAATGACACCTGAACATGATAGCAGGGTAAGAGGGGCTCGGAGGAGAACTCAAACAGAAGGCAATCTTTGTCGGAGTCTCTCTCGGTGTTCCCCCTTCCCTTCTCCTCCTGCTCTTGATTCTGCTCAGACAGCAAGAAGTCCCAGCACGGCTCCTGGTCAGTCTCTGCAAAGAGAGGTTCAGTGAGGTGAGCACAGGATCGGAGAGACTCGCTGTATATCTGAACTGCCAATGAGCTGCTTCTCAGCACAGGGTTAGGACGCCCTCTAGTGGGCAGTGTGTTCACAGAAACCACAATACATGACTCACATTCAGTGCTAGGGATGCTCCGATCGGTTGAAGGACAATACCAGAGAAATTTAGTGTTATGGCCCATTTACCAGTGTCTACATCAGGTTTACATCTCCCAAATCATTTTTCTATGCATGTTGTATGTAATTAATGTTTTAACATTTACTTGGTTTTTTTCATTGTTTTTTAAAATACAAACTTTACAGTGTCAAACCTAGCTTGAAATGAACTGCTGTCCCGAGTAACAACGACACCCTAAATAAAAAGTAATGGATAAGACAATAATGTCTGTTGATGTCGGGTGATTGACAGTAAGCAGAGTGTAACGCAATGCGTCCATTGATATGAAAAAGCTCAACCTGGGCACAACAGAACAACCATAAAACAGAAACCCAAGACCAAATTAAAGCTTCACGTTTACCATGATGGATTATCTAGGTCTGTGGAAGTTGTTTTTCATACTGAACAAAAATGAATGAAAGCAAATGGCTTCTTCTGAAGGCAGGAAAATGATCCTTGATATCTCCAGCTATGCTGACTGTGTGCAGACACCAGCAGGAATAATGTAAAGGAGAGGGGCAGCCCAGACGATTGACACAAACTTAAAAAAACAAAACACTGGCATTACCCTTTAAGAGTGGCAACAAACTTAGTGGAAATCAGCCTCCTCTGATACTCAGTATCCTCTGAATCAGAAAATGAAAGCCGTTTAAATCTTCTGTCATCATCACACAGTTTGCTGCAGTGCACTCCATTTGTCACTAGTAATTATAATTCATAATCAAAAGTAAGTATTAAATCAAATTTCTGTTGCAACTGTGCTACACATTTTGCAGAAATACACGCAAGGTTCACAAAAAAAAGGAAAGATATTGTAGATAAAGTAACAGATTATCTACATATTGGGACAATATTGGGCAGTCTGTTGCTGTCGTCATAAATTACCCAACGTGTTCTCTTCAGTCTCTACAGCTCATCCGGAGTGTTGCAGTCTGCCCTCTCTTCAACCTCCTTAAATTCTCCCATGCCAGCCCCATCCTGCTGTTCCTCCACTGGATAACCGGCCCCCTGTGGCTGCTTGTATCAAATTTAAACCCCCGGTGCTGGTGTAAAGGGCTAACCTACCCCCCCCCACCCCAGTGGCCGAGCCCTGGCCCAGCCTCACATTCCGGCCTTTGCCCTGTGCTCTGCTACGACTGGGTGCTCAGTTCCCCCTTCCCTGCAGCCACCCGACTGCTGCGCCAACAAGCCGCGACTCTTCTCCCTCCTGGCCAGTGGTTGAATGACCTTCCCACCCCATGAAGGACTGCAGAGTCACCCAATATATTCCATTACAAATTGAAAACTCATCTCTTCAAGAAACACTTCACGCCTCCCCCACCTTCCCCTGCTTGCACCTAATGTTGCTCCTGTCTAGACAGATAGATAGATAGATAGATAGATGAATGCATCTTACCAAACAGGGAGCTGCTGTAGAAATCCCAGGGTAAACTGGGATCCTGTTCGTTGCGCCCTTCCAGGTCTGTGAAATATTCTGGAACAAAAGAATTCAGAAGGTAGGAAAGAAAGAAGTGACATCTGATCAGTACGAAGCATCATCATTAGTAGACCTACACTATGGGATATGGATGTCAACAAATGTGGATAAATATTTTTGCAATATCTCTCTTGTATACGTTGCATATTGGGGGAGGACACAGAACTTGTATTGTTTATTGCTCACTGTGCAATGTTGATATGTATGGGGACACAGTGTTTACTCATGTGCTGACACATTGTAGGATAGGTGAATGCAAAGGGGGCAAATATAGATTTTTAGTATTTACTTTCATGTATTGTTTTTATTAACTTTATTATAGCCTCTTGCTACATTGTTTATTTTGGTATGTTGTTTATGTATTTGTTGATGCTGTGACACCTGAAGTTCACCCTGGGGTAAAATATCAATTTGGTAATTTATCCATTTATTGATGACTAGTTCAACTGATGGACAAGGTGGCCAATATAAACAAGCCGGATACTTTACCTGTGAGGAAGGTCTTCATGCTTTGGCTGTGGGCCAGCTTGACTGGTGTGTGTCCGGAGTATGTGGCCAGAGTCGGGTCTGCACCATGATTGAGCAGCAACCAGACTATTGGGAGGTTATCACTCGCCACTGCATCATGAAGGGGCCTGAGGAAAATATATAAAAAACACTATTATTTGTCTGAGATTTTATATTTTTAGAACAGACCTGAGTCCAATATTATTTGCAAATAACCTATATAGAATACCAGATGGGTGGGGTTTACTACATTAACACAGTTCAGATAGTGTTGGGCAAGTTGCCTATCACAGGGAAGTATGCTAAATTAAATTTCAAATACTGTGATTGATTACACTTTCTGGCACTCTTGTTATAGTCCTCTGTGGCAAACCACACCCACTGGGAACTTCTGTAGGCTTAAACAAACAACAGAAAGTATTTGCAGCCACTGTTTGACCAAGGTCTGCATAAGAAAGAACATATCACCAAGCCATGTTATCCAAATATAATCCCCAGTTTTATCATAAATAATACCTTTCAATGTGTATGACCTTATGTCATCTCGACCTTATGTTAATTACTTATTTTTAACAACAATATATGAGCGAATATCTTGACAATGTAAATGCTCTACATCAGTGGTTCTCAACCTTTTTGTGGCTTGTGCTTCCCAAAAAACAAAGTGACTCCTACTCCAGACCCCCTGTTGCAGGTGTAAGAGTGTAGGACAGTGAACTAAAAGATGAACAATTGAACAATGATTCCACAAGAAAATGACATTTAGCACAAAGATTACAAACATGATACTTATAAATTTGTAAATATTAGAAATATAATTCTTTAAATTCAAGAAATCAACTTGTGACTCCCCCGAAATCATCTCGCTCCCTCTCGATGGGTCCCAGCCCCCAGGTTGAGAACCGCTGCTCTAAATCATGACCCATGAAGCCTCACCGTGTTCCATCCTGGGCGCTACAGTTGACGTCAGCCCCGTGTTTCAGCAGCATCTGGACAATCTGAGTCCAGCCCCGAGAAGACGCCTCATGGAGAGCTGTGTAACCAGCGTTGTCACGCCGATTGACCTCCCGGATGTCCTTCTCAAGACAGTACAGAACTACATCCTGAAGGACAGAGGTGGGACAGAGAGGCACATCAACATGTTGGAAAATGTCTAAAGTTGAACGATTCTCACTTCATGTTAGCGTCAACATAGGTGATTAGATGGGATGTTACCTGGTAGCCCAAGCGGGCGGCTCGTTGCAGCAAAGTCTCCCCGGCGTTCTTATTAACAATCAACCGACGAACCTCTGGAGGGACAGGCCTTCTGGGTGGAGACTCTAGAGTGCTGCCTCTTCCTGATGAGCCTTTCCTATTGGATGGAGGCGATGGCAAGCCCTTTGGAGTGGCCGGGAGGCTGTCTGGTCTCTTTCCATCAGTGTTGTCATCATCTATAGCGAATGAGGCACAGCGCTTGCCCAAGCTGCTGCGTTTGGTCTTAAACTAGAATACAGATTTTGTAATGAGAACACTGTGTGAAATGGAATCTATTGTGCTGCAATGCAAACTTAGGGCAATTGGCTCCACGTACCGGGAACCAGTGCTGTATGAGACTAGCTGCCATCATGGATAGTGACATAAATGGCATTAATCATTACTGCCGCAAGGGGGCACTGTAAGCTAATCTATTCATGGCGCAATGTCCCTACAGTATTTCCTAATATCCTGCATGATTTAAAATGTACGGTAGGTCTGTGAGCAAAATCAGCAAGCATCCTACCTTCTGCTCATCACTGTCACACAAGTGCTTGCTTTTGAACTTCCTCTTCCCTGAAGGCTTGTCATTGCACTCTGGAGAGGCCTCGCTCTCCTGGTAGCGAACTGACCCTGAGCGAGTGAACGAGGGTCTCCGCAGAGCAGCCTCTGGACACTGGGCACTGGGGCTCGGACACAGATTGGCCTGTGAATCTGTAATGACAAACTGGCTTTAGAGGTTGTGCTATCAGCACTGAGTGGTATCAAACAGAGGAACAAAACGTACATTTTACAAAGAAGTGAACTCTATCTTAGACAACACCGCCCACCCCATCTATGGTAAGATGATGCAGCTACAGAGTACCTTCAGCCTCTTGCACACACCCGCCACAACATGGAGCATGGAGTATTTTAGGTGCTCTTTTGTGCCAACATCACACTGTACAATGCTTCCTGCCCCAACGGCCCTTGCCTCAGCCATCTAGGAGGATGCTGAAGCGGGGCACCTGCACTACACTGTCTATAAGAACTATTCTGGACTGCTTTTTGCATTCCTATGCGCTGGACTAATCTATCCATAAGCTTGCACAGTTTATGATCTGCATACATTTCTGCATATGAGTCAGTACATGTCTCTCTGGACACATTTCTGTGTATATGCTACCTTCACCTATAAATATTCTGATAATTGTAATAATGAGAAGAGACATCAATGCATGGCCTTTGTATGGCCATTTGTACATGAGTGCATATGGCTTTCTGCAGATGTGTTAGTGAATACAACACACATGGCACATCAAGTACAAAAGCTATAAATTTACATATCTCTTTTCTTCATATTCATTCTCATTTTTTAGATATTGCATATATCTTAATATTTTTAATTGTTTTATTTCATACTATATATTTAATATTTCATTTTCATACTGTACATATTTTCTCTGATTTTTTTTTTGGTTGTCTCATTATGTTCTATTGCTATTATTTTGTAAATCCTCATAAAGTTGTAATTCATTTTTTTACTCCATATTTTTCATTCATACATTTCTACTCAATATGTTTTTAATATGTTGGAACTGACAGATGTTGTATGTTTAATACCTCCATTTGCTATATTCCTATTTATATTCTATTTTCCCTATTCCTATATTTTTCTGCCGCAATGACCCAATTTCCACAAATTTGAGTTTTGATAAGAAAACAAAGATGCTGATCAATTAGTAGGACACTTACACTATAAATCAGTCACCAGCTTTGATGGCCACAGGCCGTCACATAAAAAGGTAGAAGATCAGTGATTCAAGTATATATTTTAGATTGTACAATTAATTATAAATGCTGCTCACAGCATTAAATCCATACATATAGACATTTTCATCGTTCTTGCCATATCTGTAACTAACAGCTGCACTTTTGATTACAACTTGGCTGGAAACAGATAAGATGAAACTTCATTGATCCCGTAGGGAAACTGGGTACCTGCTGCAATTCCAATGTCCTGTTTCAGGGAATCAGATTCCTCGAGCTGCTCTCCATCTTCCAACTTGTCTTTCTCAGTGATGTATTCCCCAGTCTGATACTTTCTGTTACGGCAGCGCCGGCGTTTCTTGCGAGCAGGGGTGTCTCCCTCTGCGCTGTTCGTCTTTGCCTTGCCCTGAAAGACTCGCTCTGGCAAGGGGTTGGTGCGAGGTCTCCCTCTGGGACGGCGGGCAGGTTGTGTGGGAGGCGTAGCAGGTGAAGGTAGGGAAGGAGGCGTTGGGGTAGGCGGGGGAGATGGCGTCGCGAAGCCCCAGTGGTCCAGCCGAGCCTCATCAGCTCGCCGTCGTCCCCTCCTCAATCTTGGGGTGGAGCTCTCTGTGGCTTTAGGCTCCTTACTGGATATGGCAGAGCTGTTGAGAGTCCCTACACTCTGAGGACTGCTGCCACTATCTGTAACTGATTAAAACACATTTGCATGTTACACTCCAACCAGGTACAAAGCATAGAGGAATAGCCATTTCGGAGACATCAGAAAATAGTATGCAGACCATACGCATGACATTTTCTGCCCACTTAACAATGCATGCAAACTACCATACTGCTCAGGGTGACTGCAGGGAATTTATCTCAAGAACAGCGACTATAACTCTGAGATGAACACAATAATCTATTGCTAACTGTAAGCTCTATAAAACGCTACAAATCTGACGCAATGAAAACATCATTTAAATTTAAGGACTCAGTATGACTCAAATGCCTGTTAACGCCGAGTGAGGTTGGATATCTGAAATTTGTGCACACTGTGAGAACCATTTTAAGGGCAGTAAATGTCACAGTATTATAAGAAACAAAGACTTTACCTGATTTGTTGTGAGTTGCCTGCTCAACCTTGTTGGGACTGCTCTTGTCCTTTGGAATCGCCTCTTTATTCTGTGGGGAAAGTTTTTCCACTGATAGGCTCTGCTCTAGCACAGGTGCACATTGTTTCTTCTGTTGAAACACACAGGGGACAGAGTGAACACACTATATGGGACGCTATTGATCACAAAGCTTTCATGGTGATGGAGCACATGTAACAGAACAAGGAGAGCATGTAACAGAACAAGATTCACAATAAGCCCTTGGAAGTTGAATCATCTGTCATAGATTATTATTACAAAAGGAAGTACTGCATGTCAAATTAAAATTCATTATTCAAAACCTGATTCTTGGAAAACAAAAACGCTGATTGCTGTCTTAAACATTAGTCTACATTTCTACCAAAGGGAGATAATAAATGCAATAAAATCTTTTAGATCTAATACAGACTTTCACACCAATACAGGCAGGTAATTTACCTTTTTAGGGCATGACACTTTGGTTGGAGTGCTTTCCTTGTCTTGCTTTTTCTTTGTTGTTCCTGCAGCTTTCTTTGATGGGTCTGTTTGTGACTTCTCCTTAGCTGGCTTCTTAGGACTGGCTTTCTTTTGTTTGATGACAGCAGCTTTTGCTTTGGTTGGCGACTCCTCTTTGGTTCCATTTGTTTTCTTCTCAACCTTGTCGCCTCCCCCTGCACACTGGCCTGT
Organism: Centroberyx affinis; assembly: GCF_046629955.1. Taxonomy (NCBI): domain Eukaryota; kingdom Metazoa; phylum Chordata; class Actinopteri; order Beryciformes; family Berycidae; genus Centroberyx; species Centroberyx affinis. The sequence goes on along the minus strand of NW_027281003.1, from coordinate 224,093 downwards.
AAGAATAGACACAACTATGCCCTCCAATTTTTCATTGGGAGGACTGTCTGACGCCCCACTTTCTTTCTTCAATATCTCCCCCTCTAACACCTGGGCTAGTTTGCTCTCCATCCTGTTCCCGTTTGTTGATGCATTGCTTCCATAGATATGAGACTGGGCAGAAGGCTTTGAGGAGCCTTGCTTCTCTTGTAGTCCCATGTGTTCTCCCTGACTGGTGTGTATCTCAGTATTATTCTCCCTGGGCTCAGTGGCACTCGCCTTCTCAAGTCGGTTCATAGTTTGAGTTGAATCCCCTTGAGATGGCATACCAGGCCGTTTCTCGACAGACCTGAAAGGTGGGTATTCAAAAGCAGAAGTCTGTTTGGACTGAGTGTCTTGGCTCCCCATGAGTGGATTCAGTACATCAGCTTTCCTAGATGCAACAGGTACAGCCTGACCATTACCCTCGCCTGTCAGTGCTGTTGTTTCCATAGTTTTCTGCTTTACAATGGACGCAAGGTTAGATAGAGGGGACTTAATTCTCTCCCATTTTTCATCCTCAGTTTTGGACGGGCTATGATGGGCACTCTGAAACTTAGAACCCTCTGCAATTGCAGTGCCCCTGGCCTTTGGGGATCCTTGAGTGTTTTTTCTCTGAACAGAACAGCCTTGGTGAGGAAGAAGAGCTGGCTGTTGCCATGCTGGATTGACAACAGTGGTAGAGTATGACACTGCTGCTTTGCCAGTTCCAGACTTTTGATGAGTCTGAGCATTGGCGGAGACCGACAGGGCAGTTGATAGGGCTCCTTTAGAGGGACAGCTCTTAGGTATGGCTGTGCTGGTGTTTTTAACATGCTTGACACTATGAGCATGCTGGTTGCCCTTCATCAGATAGGATGGCTTCTTTCCTCTTGAGGCCAGATGTTCTCCTTGGTCAATGATAGATATAAACTCCTGCTTTGCGAAATTCTGAAATTCATCTGCAAAAGTCCCTTTTCCATCTTTGCCCCGAAGTGTAGAAGCCAGTATGGGGCTAGCCACGCCTACGTAAGTTCCAGGGATGTTTTTTAAGGAGTCTTGTGAGGATCCTTTGCTCCAGGATGACTTAGGCTCCAAGACCTGGTGATTTGGAGGCCTATTTGATTGCTTTTGATGCGATCCATTTCTGTGGGTATTGGGTAAGATAGGGTATTGCACAGCTGAACTATAAGTGGTAGTATGAGTCCTCTTTGCATTAAGAGAATCTCTCTGATTTGACTCATTGTGATGCTGCTCCATCACAGGAACTGGAGGGTCATTTATGCATTTTGGACGTTTTGACTTAGCAGACAAATCAAGAGGTACGTCCCTCGGTTCAATCGGGCAAGTGACTGTATGGTCCTCTGAAGCAGATGGGGGCTTCGGTTTTAGACAGCCCACGGATGTCTTGTCTATGCTGTGGCCTTTCTCCACGTGGTTCAGCAGTCTGCTCTGAGTGGTGATACTGGCCAGTGCAGGGCCACAGCAGATGGCAGCGGTGGGAGACAACGTGAAGCGGGTTGGTGGGGCAGAACCTAATGATGGGTGCTGTAATGGGAGCGCAATAGCTGGTGAGGCCACCACTGAGGCTAAGGATTTATGCTCCCCTACAGATTTGGCACTCTTATTCGACGTTAGGTTGGATTTTAGTTTTGATGTTGATGTGCCTGTTTTTTTCTCTGGAGTGGGAGTCCGGCCGACAGAGAATGGATATGGGTAGGTCCGCATGAGAGGTGTCCCTCCGACGCCTGAGCTTTGAGGCTGAATTTCTTTCTGAAACTGACTGGCTGTGGCCTCTCTCAATGCTGCAATCTGACCCGGTGCTGGTGGAAGAGTGATTTTACAAAGTGGAGAGGAAAAGTTGGTGGATGGAAGGAAGGCAACAGGCTGGCCCGGTTTAAATATGGTGGAGCATTGGAACCCAGGAGGAAGACTTAGCACTGACTGTGTTTGTGTATGTGATTTCTTACTGGATGTCACATTGCTGTGACTGGGGTTGAGCGAGTCCTCCGGGCTGACCTTTGCACCGCTTGACCACTGAGGTGTGGGGAAAACCCCGGCACCATCAGCCTTGAGTTTAGGGACCTCTGCCCTTTTGTCTGCTCTCTTGTCTGAGCTGGTGAGGGGAGAGCCTGACATTGCTGCATTGTTGAGCTGTTGAGGTGGAGGAACCTCAGGACTGTGGTTGTAACTGTTAGGGTCCAGGCAGGCTTTTGCTGTCTTACAGTCTGTTGTTGGGGTGTTCTTGTTTTGCTGACTGAGGGTAACATCTCCTCTGAACTCAGGGGGCAGCGTCTGGGGGGGATTTCCCACCATACTAGTAGACGCTTTATTTGGAGCACCGATCTCTCTGCTCACCGTGCCTCCATCCCCTACATTCATTAGTGTAGGATCCACCTGAGTAATAAGATAAGTTCATGAGGCCAATGTTAATTAGATAAGAGGAAAGAATGCTCTAATCTAGTAATCTAACTGTAATAAAAACAATTACCTGCATAGGTGTTTCTTTAACACAGCATGCCTCAAGGGGTGGGTGAGTCAGTCATGTGAGTTTTCCTTGAAATACAGTGATATGCTGTAGAATACAAAAGGGAAAAAAAACACTTAATGTGTTAAAACAATACCATCACTGATTGTATTGTTTTAGTTTCGATTACACAAAAGACTTTCATTTAATCCTTCTTGAATGAACAGGCCCTATTCTATGCAAGAGTAACTGATTTTGAGTAAACAATATTGGACAACTGAAAACTTCCTGGAGGCCAGACATGTTACAATTTCCTCAAAACCGGGAGATAATTCAGAGAAGCACAGTAAAGTGTATTAAATTGAGGAACATATTTGTTCTGTTGTTCCTTTTGATTTTATTAGGTTACAAGTAGGGAATGTTAACCATTTGGCAGTGCTTTGCCCTCCATCAATCCAGTATGTGAATTGTCTTTACTAAAAAAGGATATTCACTGAGTGAAATGAGACCTATTGCATCAGGGGGCCATCAACTGTGACCTCTCAATTACACTCCTTTACTGCTGCATAGGTAGCCTAGATGTGTTCAGTGCTGACCAAGCCATGCACACTGCTGCAAGGTAGAGAGACCACAGCAAGCAAAGGGGGTGATGATTATCTCACCATCTAAATATACTTCAATTAAACTCTCCTAAATCATCCATAGGCTCTGTCCTAAAAGTTGTGATCCTTGTTCAATAGATATCTATCACTGGACAGTTTGTGGCACTCATGCTTAAGGGGTGATGTATGATTAGGATAAAGCAGCCCACCTCTGTTAAATGCATTATTTAACTGAGAGTGCTGGAGTGTAAGAGATCATCAGTCTTATCTAGAGATCCATAAATTCATACATTACTTCCCTTTTGAAAACTACCATTCAAACAACAAAACATTTTCACAGGAGATTGAATACCTTCCATGACAAAACAATCCTAATCATGTACAACATTGTCAACAATAACAAACAAATATTCAATCTAACTTGATGACATCTGAAAATAAACATTTGCAATACTCTCATGAACACGGCGACACACAGCAGAAGCCCCTGGTATGTAGGTAAAAGCGAGGTGAGCGCAGGCGAGCGCATCTGCAAGTAAATGAGACAACTACAAAAACGGACCAGACGCAAATCTATGTCAAATCTTAGGGAAATGGGGAATGTTTTACTCTCAAGTTACCGGGACATAACCAATCTAATGCACATAATGATTGACACCCGGGCACACCATCTCCGCTGGAATCTGCGAATACAGACTGAAAGGGATACAGCGATGCAGCTATCGCTGAATGCAAGGAGGGTCTGCATTCATTACCGTATAACATCATGTTGCTTACAGCTAGTTTGTCTTTGTGCTGCAGATACGCGGTCTACTCCGCCACATCATTTGAATTCATCTGCTCTGATGTAGGCCAATAAATACATGCAATAGTGCACACACCGTGGGCAACACCACTCAGTCAAAACAAAGTCAAGCCTGCCATTACCGGTAAGGAAAGCGGATTTGAAGAAACCAAATATTCTATTACTCAGACTGTAGCCTACTTCCACCCGGTCAGTTCACTGTCCAGCCCACGGCACAAAAGACACACGTCCCAATGTCATATTTGAAAGAGATAAAGTGCACAATACGACCAATGGCATATTCATTTCGTGGTATCCGGGCATGCACAAAAACAGTTCATTTTCTGTATCAATATCAGCACGGAAAAACTCTGGAGAGCTCCGGGTCGCTCGCTCGCGGGAGATGGCGAACAGTCACCATAATGAGAGGATGACAATTGCCTCTCAGGTGATCAGTCTGCCCACAGACAAACACACGAACAAACTGAACAGGCTCCCTTCATTTCTAAGCCCCGGAATAACGTGCGAGCACAAATTAAAATGTTTCAAGATGAAGACAGATGTTTGGGCAATCCGGTGACAGGAGAATTCCCCATCGAGTGCCTGGGCTGCGTCGTACGAGCACAATGTGGCAATGTGTCACATCTTTCCCGATAAGGTAGTCAACATCAGCCGAAAGCACAAAAACCAAGGCAGAGCCAAACAAAACTCCGGCGACCATCCCGTTTCACCAAGCCACAAACAGGCAACCAAGTCAGCCTATATTATCGGTGACGTGGTTTCCAAACAGATAACCACAATCAATTTCACCAGCTGATAATACAACGTTACGGAAACTGACATGGGCTGCATTGAGTTACTCACAAATGTTGTGATAAAAAAAGTAGCCAGCTGGACAACTAACAGAGGGGTGGGTAACAACTTATTAGATAGGCTAGTGCTGGAACGGTCGCCACTACACGAAAAAAGGGCAAACAATATTCAACTCCAATGTCCAAACACCACGAATAATTTTTCAGATCCCTGCGCAGCAAAGTCTCCGCGAAGCCTCTGCATTACTCCCAGTGGTTTACATGTTTAGGCAGGCTACTGTTATTTATCTCTGGCCGACCAACGTGAAGTGCTCCGTCTCCTATCGGCCCTTCGCAGAGCCACTTCGGCGTTGAAAGGCATTCGCCAAGCCCGACCCGAATCGATCCTCCTCGTCCCCCAGACTCTCCCAAATACTGAATAATTCTAAAGGTAATTAGCAGGCAAGATAAAGATGTCTAATGACACAAACAGTTACGAACCCGTCCGTCCAAATGGCATGTGAACGACGTACAGCACGACTCAAATGCGCCGTCCAGCCTTTCGCTCTGCCGTCCGTGGCTGTTCACTAATCTCGACGGTTTTCGGTTCTAAAAGTCCGAGGGGGGGTTCGTCAAGACAGTCCGTACCGTATCTCCAGTCTCTAGTCTGGTGGGAGAGAGAGGGGCAGAAGGTGCACAGCCAGCATGGGATATGTAGTGCTTGGCTATCCACGCCCAGGATTAGAAGCTGGAGCGGTTGGGAGGGGTAAGGACTGCAGGTACCGGCATGCAACGCGAGCTCCAGCCGCTCAAGGGGAAAGAGGGATCGCGACCAAAGAGTGTAACGGTGCGCTAAACTGAAAAGGCTTATCTGAGTAACGAAGTGATAAACTGTATTTTGTTAACCAAAATGAGGCACAGAGTCTTATTGAACGGGTGCATGCGTTTGAATAACAATCAAGTCAATTAACGGAATCACACAAGGGGGTGATGGTTGCTGAACGGAATTGCCAAATACAAAAAAAGAGTGGGAGAGGTATGGTTCTGTTGCAGCGGAATTAACACGAGGAAGCAAGATTCCGGGTGTGTGGGGCACTCCAATTACATGTTGTAAATGTTACAGGCTACAGACTGACACGGTGCCATGGAGGAGATGGACGGACACTGGAGCCTTTTCTACAGATCTTCATATGAACTGAAAACCTATAACCATCTGAGACATGTTATCTTTGAAGGCATGCTGGTGATCTGTGTTGGTCCCCTAAAAGGATCTAACTTTAATGAATGAGGGCTAGCCTCATATGCAGTGCCCCTAACACTGACCTCCATAATTCCAGTTTTATAAAAGGCAGAATGCCTCATCTCTGGAAACACACACATTTGTTTACTAGGGGGTGGTGGGCTTTTTTTTTTGCAAATCCCCTTTTGTGTCTTGTCTTTATTCACTATAGCTGATATGAAATGAGCAGGAACCATTTCCCCAATCCTTAGCAACCCCACAGGCTATGTGCAGACTCTCTAGAGGTCTGCAGTATAATGTACTTGCATATTCACCCCCAAATGCTTGTTGCCCTTCACTGAAAATGCTGAAACTCAAAATGAATCCATAATAACTAATAATGACAACTCATACAGTGTTATTTTCTCCCATAGATATATGTTAAATACTTTTTCAACATCCACTATACTTGACTGTTGTGGTTTGTTTTTATACCTGAACCCTATTGTGCCCAACCAAACCAGAGCCTGGCAGGTTTAATTTTTCATAATTACCTTTGGTTAACCAGTCTGGGTTCTGACTGCGCAGGTGATTTGTCAGCATGGCTGCAGATAAACATTGATTAAGGAGACATGAACAAAGAGTGTTATTCACTCCGAGTTCCCTCAACAAAATGACATCTTGCAGTACAGTGAATCGCATTCACATGTACTCTGATTATGTCAGGTTCACACTCATGAATTCCTACTGAGGTGCGGGCTTGAGCTGAGTTTGGAGCAAACCTACAATTTGGACAAGGTTTGAATTCAGTTCTCCACTGGACAATTCTGCACATAATCAACACAAGCCTGAACTAATTCATAATGATACCAGCCTTCAACCTATATTGACAAGTATCCAATAATGTTTAACATGTCATGCTGCGATTCCACAGTTATACTGAGTTTAACACTAGGCACTGATGCAGAAATACAGCTCTGTGTATTAAGATATACTATATAAATATAAGACACCAACAAACATGGAGATCCGACAGTTCTAAAGGTGTGTTATGATTTAAGGAGAAATCTCCCCTGCAGGTGACATCATATTTACATACATTAGTGATAAAATCTACAGTGTGAGACAAAACCCACTTTTCAATATTTTCAGTGTGGATAAGTGCTCATCAAAACCCAATTGAGGTCAGCTTCTTATTTAGTGACATCTGGCTCAAACAAAAGTACTGCAAAACAAACAAATGTAACTGCAAAGGAGCTGACTAGAATGTGTTGACTGTCTCGGAGTGAAATATCAACATCTCTCATTTGCAGGTATGAGGTGAATGATCGACATATATCTGCAACCTTCAGTTATGCAGGTGTCTAGCAAAAACGGTTCTGGCACATAGCTTGCAATGTCAAATCAGTTTAGAACACAGGATATGCACTTTATCTCGTGCGGTTCTGCTCCCAAACTGTAAATATTTCCAGGCTATTTATGTTCTCCCATAAGATAATCAGATTTTGGAACAGTAGTTACCCAGCACAGGTTACCTTGCTATAATTAGGCCACTTGTCTTACCTGAATTCTGAAAGCAGTAGGCCTGTAGCTTACAAGGGTATCCACTCCTTTAGGCCAACAAATTTCCTACTTTTCTCAACACTTGTGGTGGGAAGGAAATAAACGTGCATATAAAGCAAGCGTGACATTATCGTGAGAGTGAAATAGTTTGTTTATTACCATCCGTGATCTGTTTTCTTTACTGACCACCGAGGCGGCGCAGGACAACGATCCCGTCCATCCGACGAGAGCGTACGCGAGCAAACTATTTCGCCGCTTTCATATCGGTGAGTGGATCGGTGTGTGTGTGTGTGTGAGCTCTAACATGCCCTTCGCCATTCGCTCAGTAATGGCTGCGTGCAAACAGCCAAATCGCTGACAGATGGCCAAATGTGAAATTAGGAAACCAAAACGCCGATCAAAAGGGGAACGGTGTGGAGCACAATATCGGTGTAAGCAGGAGACCACGAAGTCGGCAGTTGACACATTGCATTGTGTCTGAGCTGGGGTAACCCGGAGACCTCAACGACCGCGCAAGAGCTATCCCGGTAGTGACCGGCTGCTCGGGGCTTCACCAATTATAGACGAGTTTGGTTCACAGGCTCCACAGCGGATGTCTGAAGCCTTGGGATTCAAAAACTTGTTAGCTATGCGTAAAATTAAAAAACCTATCGAGCAGGAACATGGTATCCTACACATGCACTGTGACAACTACCGAGCATGGCAATAGATGAAGGCACATTGTTTACTTCGAAGGCCTGGTTTTAAGAATGCCGTCCTCAAAGTGGGCATACATGGTCATCTATCTGTGAGTCATATTGGAGATTATCGACCCTATTTAGGCCGCCATGGTTTACAGCTACGAGGATGTCCCGTCTAAGTTCGTGGTTCACCTGGACAATACTGAATGTCGAGGCTGGGGAGGTGGGGGCTGAACGTTAAGTAAAAACCAGGCGCATTATACTACCATCTTGATGTAAGTAATGAATTATTCCACAATAAACGGCGGGAGCGTGACAATTGATCAGTGAAACAGTCAGAGATGGTGTTCTTATTTGCCAGGTTAGTGGTGCTCCGATACGCCGTTCAGATGATGCTAAAATATTTTGCCTAAAATTGAAATGCATCACTTCACAGTTACTGTGTCAGCGTTTGGATAGCCGACTGCAATATCATGTATGTCATCTCGAGGCAGAACTTGGGTCTCCATACATGTGACACGGTTCTACATAATGCCGCGGGATACAGCGAGGCATCACCCAACTACTGTAGCTTCTGCAAGGCATTAAAAACTTGAAAAATACAGACATCCAGGTCAAAGTTTGGCAGAGTTTACTTGCCCTCAATGGCGTTGTGCAATGCCCCCTTTAATGCCCCCTGCTCGCCCGTAACGCCTTTGTTATTAGTAATCGCATGGTATTGCACCGTCTTACCTTGCGCTCCAAACTGTCTACAGTCACAAAGCCTGCACACAGCGCAACAAGCTATTGTTCTCTGCCGAGAGGCTTCCGTGCGGTGCCGGGGATAAGATTTTGAAGTAGAATGAATACAGTATGCAATTTTGGCTTGTCCTCGCGATCTTCCCTTATTGCCAGTTTTCAGTCTGCAGCAGCTGGAGATGAAAATCGCGCACCCTGGGTCCTAGCGCCGGGGAAAGCCATACAGGAGCCCTACAGGTGAATAACAAACAGATTGGGACTCGACGGGGTTGAATCGTTAATTGCAAGCCACTTCTTTGGAGTCAGGTAAACTCTCTCTGGGTAGACTACCTTCTCACTATTTTTAGAAAGACTCAACACACATTTAGGAACGATGCTTAGCGGCATAATTAACATATACCATTATAAAATTAATTAATTTTGAGTATGTCATATATAGAGTATCTTCAAATCCATCAATAATGACCACACATTACTCTGATAATAGAATTGGTGCTGGTAAGCTTTTACACTGAAAATGTCAAATTGCAGACTTCAACACCGCCACCATTTCAAAAGCACCTCATTTGCCATTTCACAGGTAGACTCATATGCAGTCCTGTGTAGCTCAAGGGGTACAGCATGGCACTAACACTCCCAGACTGAGGGATTTGATTCCCACTGGGACCCCCATGCCAAAAATTACTCATACTATACTCATGATATAAGGTGTGGTGAATAAGAGTCCACCTAATGGCGTCCTCCAAGTTGGGTTTTGGTGAGCCAGTGGGCACACTGGCTCACCAAAACCCAACTTGGAGGACGGTTACATTGAGCCTTTCGTATTTTATGAACCCCTTAAATAATTACAATTCAAAATGTAATGCTTTTCTTTTGCTCAGTTTCTGCTGCTCAGATCACTAAGCCACACCCTGTGATATGTTGGTCAATAGGGGAGTGCCTTTGATGAGTCAAAATCCTAACTATATTTTAAAATGCCAGCAAACTTGTGATTGTAATATTGAATCACTGAATGTACAGATGTTTGGAGCAAGCTCACACACGGTATAAACAGCCCGTGCTTGTTCTCTAGGCAACATGACACACACCAGCTGCACTAGATGTTTTAAAACCGCAAATAAAAAAGCTGGGCACAACTGGAACACAAACAAGTCAACTAATCAAGAGGGAAGCAGATATGCTTCCAGCCAGCAAAATCCTGGTGATGAAGAGGGGACAGGTGGTTGAGAACCTTTGCTTGTTCCTAAAAGGCACTCATCCATTACAGAGGAACCTCTTATTGGGCAGGACTCTGAAGGAGAGGACATCCTGGCAACTTGTTCTGAGCTTTAGATGTGGCTTATGGCAGTGAGCAAATCAGGGCTGCTGGGCAAGTTTCAGGCCTGGATTCACCAGCATGGCACCCTCCCATGGACTGAGACTCAACAAAAAGCGACATTGTTTGGCCCAGGAGGAAGTGTAGGGAGCAGGAATGTATATGGATGAGATGGGAGCAGGACAAGGACCGACCAGAAGATCTCACCTCAGTGTGTCAAGCACATGATTCAGTCTACACCGCCCTCCCCGACTCTTCCAAGCTCTTCTGCTGGGACAAGGTTGAGTCACCATTATGCCCCCTGTGCCTCGAGAAGAGAGGAACGCTGGAGCATTTCCTCAGCTGTTGCCCAAAGGTTCTGGGAATAGGACACTATCAAAAGCAGCGCGACATGCTGCAGGCTTTGGCAGACACATTACTGAGGCGTTACTCAGGACAAGTCCCTCTGCCCAGCGAGGGAGGCCACTGCTTTCATCAAAGTGCCGTTGAAGCCACAAACCCAGAGGACAGAGTCAGTGAAACTCGTCAGAAGAGTGCAAGACCGGCACCTGAGGAATGATCTGGAGAGACAGAGCTCAAATCCAGATGTTGTGCTACTGTCTGAAACACCAAGGCAGGGGGTCAGGCCTGAGGATCAGATAGAAGAGGTCAATGAGAGTAAGATGGACAATAAGGCGGAGCGTGGCAGATGAGTCCCACTGATCGGGGCGGCATGCATGGACTGAGGTTGGCTGCAGAGGCTCTGCAGGGTCTACTGTGTTATTTGCATCACAAGTGTGCACAAGAAGACGGCCATCAAAACCAAAGTGACTATTAGCGTGACACACATTTCCTGTCACACCATTGGACAAAGCTGTAATGCCAGTGGACATTTCCGGATGAATAATCTGTTTTGGGCCTCGCTGTAGGCCAGTCAGCCTTCCATTTGAATTCATTGGAACATATCTTTTTAATAATATTTTCTAACTGAATAATACAATTGTAAGAAATAATTTTGTGTCTACAAATCATATACGTCACACAAAAGCATTAGGATACTGACCGCAATGATAACAAAGCCATGATTTGATTGAAAGCCATTATTTGATAAATGATGAGGCTAAACTTTAGTTTCACTTCAGACCATGTGCTTTGGTGATGCCTTTTGTACTTCCTGATTGAAACGGGACAACTAGCAACACATCTGTAGCCAAACTCATGGCTGAATAATCACTTCACTATTTCACAGCAGAAAGACACTGATTTTACAGAAAAATCCCAAATTGAAGCATGAAGAACTATTTAGAAATTGCTTGAATTCACTTAGAGACTATAATTCCTGGAAAAGGCCTAAACATTAAACGTTTTATTTTTTTTAAATATTTAAAATATTTAGCCTATTTAAAAGGTGACAACATCAAAATCATTATCTCACTCACCAGTTAATAATTACCTTTCTTCACTTAAAATTGTAAAAAAGAAAAAAAGAAAAAAATCAGAACAATCTAAAACAAAACAATTTAGTAACATTTTTTTTTTTTTGGGGGGGGGGGGCATTTTCATTACATATTCATATAGGTTTAACATTGCTGACACAAAAATGAAATTACATCAACAACCAACTCTGTTTCACATGCAACATAGTTACAGTTATCTATGGTTATCTTTATCATGTGCACAAAGTATGTTAGATTCAACGGCCATGGGATGGATGAATTTTGATCCAGCCCACATAAGAATCTGCCTTGTCAATTCATTGTGGCCTGCCATGTTGGAGCCAGGATCGGTGGGAATACGAGTCCCTGTTACCTCTCAAGGTGCGCTATTGTGCACCACATGATAAACAGATGCAGCCCTCACCCTCACATTTTGAAACACAGCCTAACTGCCCTTCCCTCACTGGCACCTAGCAAGCAGGCTAGATAGCTAGCTCAAAATGACTAAAAAAGAAGGGATGATGCTGGAGGCAGACAATTTCAAGAGATGGGAGATGGATTATTCCTTAGCGAGTGTAAAAAAAAAAAAAGCCCGTATGACTTGTTTTCTAAGAATAGAATTGGCATCACCGATTTGAAACCACACACCAGCAGAAATATGGAGTCATGGACATTTGGAGAGACTTTGGAAAGTCGCTGAATTGATGCTCACTTTATGGCTTGTCAGTCAGTGACAAACACACCCACCAGCAGCACTTTCCCCAGAGCGGGATACACGCTCAGCCTGAACAATCTCAAAGCAGAATTTAGCAGGAGAATTGTGACTGTGAGGCTTAGAAATTCAGGTTTGAAGTCTTAACAGATCCATTTGCATTTGATGTGGAGAGCATGCCAGAATACTTGCAGATAAAACGGATAGAATCACTGTGCAGCAGCGCAGTGAGGGCCATGCTTTATTCTGTTGGGATGCACGAGTTTCCACCTTTTCATCCCAGACATGATACTACAGTTCGGAAGCACCTATCTGTGTGAGGAGATGATGAGTGAAGATCAATAAGCAGATCAACATGTTCTCTCCATTTTGTAGACTTTACTCCAAGGACCAATGAACTTGCATTAAAGGATAGGTGCCAAGTGTCCCGCTGGTGTAAATATGGTGGTGTAAATAAATGACCTATGGCAAAATACCTTGCAGCTGTTGATGTGTCACATTCTGGCCTACAAATGTTATATGGGACCTGTAGAAACATCATGGTCAAGAAATTAATTATTATACTTTAGGATACATTATTTTGTTTGACTAAATGTTACACACAACCAGCGATGTCTCATGTTCAGGCCCGTGGGGCGGGCTGTGTATCAGTTACATTAAACATAATCAAAATGTATTATTTTGGTTGACTAAACACCATGCAGTGTGCACAGCCAGTGCTTTATCATGTGGTTTAGGGCTTAATGTTAAGCAGCCTTTATGTTAGTAGGCTATATGTGGGAAAATTAAAAATATGGCCAAAGGTCACTATTTTCATTTGTTGACTTACGCAATTATATGTAAATACATGTCCAGCCCTTGAGTTGATTCTCATTCCTACTTTCTAATTTCTAATGTCGCCCTCGCTGACACTAAGACAGCTTTGATCTGACGCCTTGACAGCTCTGTCTTGTTGGCCTTACAGTGAGCAGCAGGCCCACTGAGTGGAAATCTAACACAACCTATAAGCTGGTCAGGTGCCTCACATTACCTGTGTCCTGCTCTCTTTACATGTGGGAAATGGCATGTCACTGGAGCATATGGCACCCTGCTAAATTTCTACAGAGGATGTTAAGTATTTAAGGGTCGTACTATTAAAACAATCACAAATGTAAAAATGTCAGCACTCCAGTCATACTGGCACTCAGGCAGAAGGGGCAATGTTGAATCAGTAAGTCAGAGTTAAGTCAGTTTTCTACCACTAAAACCGCATTTGCACGATGTTAGGTTCACTGCACGAGGCGAGCAGGGGAAGTAAGGACAGATGAGGTCGCCCGAGCGAGCTATCCGACTGGATCCACTAGCATTTCAGGTCGCTGGCTGCTTATTTGATCAGCCGCAGAGTCAAAACGTCCCAAGAGGACCCGACCCGTAACTGAAACTATTTCTCACAAGCCCTAATAACCAAGCCCCTCAACTGTGCTTACTGGGAAAATGAAGTTGACTGACAAATATTTTGTACGGCGAAACGAAGCCTGCAGGCTGCGGTGAAGCGCAGCAGAGACACAGGAAGGGAAGGGAAGGGAAGGGACCGGGACTGGCTGGACTGTCAGTTTGTCGCCGTGTTATCACATCTCAAAGACACGGTTTTGACATGATGGTCGAGCCGAATCCATCGAATATTAGTATTGTAATCATACAGCAGCTGAATGACCGATAACACTCACCGTCTCGGTATATTCCCCGTGTTGAAGTATGAGGATTTGCGCATTTTACAGCCATCTGGTTCCATAGTGTAGCGGTTATCACGTCTGCTTTACACGCAGAAGGTCCTGGGTTCGAGCCCCAGTGGAACCAAAATGTTTTTGTTTTTGCCCTAAAACTCTTCACACCACTGTAGATGAAGATGCATGTTTTATATATACCCACAAACCTTGAGTAGGCTGCATTTCTGAATCAGGTTTTCTTTACATATTTTCGCATAATTACCACGTTCATTCTAAACATTAAGATTACATTTCTTTAAATTTTTACAGGGGAAATCTGACAAATTGCTGTGCTATCTTATTTAATATTCCCCTTCCAACTAATAACTTCACACGTTTTGTGTCCTGGTGATTATATATAATGTTAGTGCCAGTTTAGCTTAACAACAAATGGAATAATAAAATCCTAGAGTATCTTGACTGCGAGAAATCTAGCTATTTATAGTCAAGGTAATGTGTGACTTGAATGAGACAATGAGCACCAATCCTAATATGTGACAAGTACAATTCTTTGTATGCCTGACTAGGTACTAAATACATTCACTGCTAGATACATTTAATCAAACTAGAAGCCATTTGGAGAGCACAAACATCGACCAACTCTGAACAAGTTTCTATGTGTTGTGGTTAAAAACATAATCGTCTGATGATGGCGGAAATCCCACATCCAGATCACCACCAAAATCAATTGTTCCTTGGCCCAAGGCCTGTCCACCACAGTTCATGGAAAGCTGTTAATAAGTTTTTGAGATATCCTGCTGGCAGACTGACACATTTAACAAACTAACTGGAGAAAACATAACAAGGAAACAACTAATCACAGTTGTGATATTTACTGTTATTACATTTAATTCGAATCCTAGTATTTGCATAGTCATCTTAGCATAATTTACTTTAGCTCACCCAAAACTCCTAACGGCAATCAATGCCATATATGGACTGACCTAGCTTCGGTGTGGCCTCCAGGTAGCTAAGGCTACGAAAAAAGGTACTTTAGCTACCTTGCTAGCTTAGTAATTACTTAAGTTTTGACTATTATATTAATGCACTCAATCATAACAGTCTCACTGCGAAACCAAGCATATGTTATCTGACCTAACTTAGCTTTGATTGGAGTTTGCTAATTTTGCTGACCCACAGGCCCTGAGACCTTGAAATTCCCAACTGCTACATTTTGTGCTAAGAACATTATTTAGCAACGATAGCTAGTCACTAAAGAACAACTCACCAAATCCTCTGTTTTAAAGTTAGACAAGGAGGGCCTTCAGCAACACATCGGCTGCGTTTCTTGAATGGCTTCCTTTATTTTATAACTGATATAGCAGTGTACACCTTCGACACGCGTATCCTGTCGTGCGGAAAGGCGGTACATATAGACAACAGCGGACAACAGCGCCATCTATTTGTCCGATTTTGACGATTGACCTGTGATCTTTTATTTTTACCTAGCCGGGATTTGACGACAGTCTTTGCAACGACCCGCGGCCTGTAGTTTAATAAATATTTCGTTTATTGTTTATCATTGATTTATTATTCTTGCGAGAAAAAACGTAGGTAGTGGATAGCGTCAAGACATGAGTAAAGGTCGGATTAAATGTATTTGAATACGGCCCTTTTCTGAAAGCGGATATTGTTCGATGCTGATTTCCTGGTGTTACATTAATATCTGTCCCCAAAATGGCGAATCTAGCAGCAGCAGTTGCAGCTGCCGCGAGTAGAGATCCAGCAGTAGATCGTTCATTACGATCAGTCTTTGGTGAGTATATTTATGTTACTTGTACATGCATAGATTTGCTCAGTAGGTGCATTGATGTCGATAAAAGAACGGTTTAAGCTAAATAATGCAAGCAAGCTTGCTAACATAGTTAGCCGGCTAATGTTATTGTGTCGCTAGCTAGGCAACGAGGTAACGTTACCTATCAAAAAGGTAGCTAGCAAACAAATCTTAGTAATGTAAATGGGAATTAACATTTTATTGTCATCATGCTCTCATGTCATAACTATTACAGTGGGAAACATTCCGTATGAAGCCACAGAAGAACAGTTAAAAGACATCTTTTCTGAAGTCGGACTTGTCGTCAGCTTCAGGTGAGTTAAAGAGAGTGTCATTGAATTTCAGATATGTTTGTACGTCTCCCATAGCCAGAAACAAGAATTAGTAGTCCTATCCTCCTCTCTGTGATGTTACACCGTTTGCGATATTAACCTTACGTTGTTGTTCAAGTTGAGGTATGTATCACGAGTCCTCAAAGTCCGTTTTTCATAATCAATGGAGCAATCCCACGTTGTACACTCATATTTTTGTTGCACACTCCTAACTAATTTTAGTCAGTTCAGCATATTTACTGTTAAGCCATCATACAACTTAAAATGGCAGTATTTGTTTTCTCAAGAGAAAAAGCATGATCTTTTTATGTCTGCTGGTTTTCAGGTTAGTGTATGACAGGGAGACAGGAAAGCCAAAGGGATATGGCTTTTGTGAATATCAAGACCAGGAGACGGCACTCAGTGCCATGCGGAACCTGAATGGGAGAGAGTTCAGCGGTCGGGCTCTCCGTGTTGACAATGCAGCCAGCGAGAAGAACAAGGAAGAGCTCAAAAGTAAGTATTTACATGTTCTGAGCATTGTGTTAATCAACGGTTGTTGTATAAAGGATGCCTGTGTGTGTGTGTGTGTGTTTAAATTAGAATTGGCTGAGAGCTGTTAGGTTGAGGCTGTAGCTGCATATATTGTTTTTTTGTCTTGCACAGGCTTGGGAACAGGAGCCCCCATTATTGAGTCTCCTTATGGAGAAAATGTCCAGCCGGATGAGGCCCCAGAGTCCATCAGCAGAGCTGTGGCCAGTCTGCCCCCAGAGCAGATGTTTGAACTCATGAAACAGATGAAGGTGTGTTGGTTTACTGCCTCTTGTTTTTCGCTCTCATCCCCACCCTTCCTCCAGAGCCTTCCACGAAACCTTCAGTCCATTTTCATGGAATTTGTATTCCAGTTTTTATAAAACTGCTCAATGTTCTAAATTAATCAGTCGTTTAGTTGCACATACTGTTTCTCACCAGAGGCGCACATATGCCAATTTTTCACAACTAATCTGAATACTGTACACTCATTCATGCCTCCAAGTATTGTAAAGCGATCTTAGGAGCAAGTGCACCAATTGCGTTAATCTATTCATTTGATCAAATTATGCTCTGACCATTGGATAACAACACTCAATCAAATAAATGCTAATAAAGTAGTCAATAGTATACCCGAAATAGGGTAGTGGATATAGCTTCTTGCTTTCACAAGCTGCAGCATTTCAGCATGTTGATGTCAGCCAGCTTTGCCTACCAGTGTTAAGCCAGCCAGAATAAAAAAAACAGGACTTTCTGTCAAAACTTGCAAAACAAAAACCCTTGTTGATAAACATGTGCAGCAAAGTGTTTTGAATAATGCAAAGTACCAGAGTGAAAAGCAAGAAGTGAAAATATATTTAAGGGGGAATGTGTGGTGAATGAAAAATGGAATCGTTTCCCCAAAAGGTCTTGTTCACAGCATATATGTATAACACCATTACTTAATTATTTTTTCCCGCTAAAAGGACAGTGACAAATTTGCAATTTGTCTCTCAACTCTGCCAGAGAAACCTTAGCACAGCTGGCACTGTTTCACTGAGCTCAAGGAATCACTACACTGCAGACACGTTTCCTCCTGCTGGGAAAGGGCTTTATTGTGCCAAAGCCTGTGTCATTTACGTATCGGTATTGAGACGGCTTCATATGCTGATCCGAGTATTAGTGTTTGGGCTCTGTTCATGATACTACAGACAGTATCGGTGCACCTCTGTTTCTCACCTGTGGTGCGCTGATACCACCACGTTTGTTGGTTATGGACATGGACTTGACCCATGAGAACGCAGCAAAAAATGAAATAGACGGATGACAGGTTGGACATGTACAAGCCCACAAAACTGAAACTCTCCTTTTGTTTCTCTGGAAAGAATCGGCCCACAACTTTGTGCTTTGGACTTCCCAGTTGCAGTCATTCATAATGTCTAGACTGTCATATTTCTGGATTCTGTTGACTTAAATCCCGATTTCTGTCTTCAGCTGTGTGTGCAGAACAGTCCCCAGGAGGCGAGGAACATGCTGCTGCAGAACCCTCAGCTGGCCTATGCTCTGCTGCAGGCCCAAGTGGTCATGAGGATTGTTGACCCTGAGATTGCCCTGGTGAGACTGATGAGATTAGACATACCTTACTTGATCCTTACTTGATTTATTTAACGCAGTCAGTATGGACTTTATTTAAATTCAATGATGCAAACAGTGTCTTTTGTTGAATGCCAGTCTGCACTTCTGAACCAACTCGGACGTTTGAGAGGAGCGACTCTGTATAACTCTGTTGTGTGTTGTACTACAGAAAATGCTCCACCGTCAGACTCCAGTCCAGCCTCTGATCCCCAGCACCCAGACTGCAGGACCTCCAGCAGGCAACCCGCCTCCGGCCCAGCCCAACGCTCCAGTCTCTCAGCCACAGCCTGTGGTAAGAACAGCACAATCTTTCTCACATGTCGCTGTTAGGTGAAAACCTTGTAACTCCAGTTTTGGTGATTTTCATTTTATCTTCACTTGAAGGATTCCATGTTCCTCTATAGGTTGCAAAAAATATACAACCCAGCTTGCTCTTATGAAACCTTTTCAAAAACCTGTCAGATAAACTCAGACCAAGCTGAGAGCAAGGCTGTTTTTCTTGACAGTTTGGAGATACAAGGTTTTCACTCAACAACCATGAATACAGTATAATGTTCACTTGGTGTACAAAATATTAGCAACTCCTAATATTGAGTTTCACCCCACTGCACAATCCATGTCTTGATTGCCAAGAGGACCAAAAAACCCCTGTTCACCTACGTCTCCTCTAAAGTAAATCTAATCAGTGAAATTATTAAGGAATCACAGCTTTCACCTGAATTCACCTGCTCAGACTATTTCATAGAAAGAGCATGTCGCACTAATGTTTTTTCCTCTGTGTATCTAAAACCCACAAATTAGGCAAGTGGGATAGCATAAGGTGCTTTGTTGTTTTAGAACTACAAACTCCTATTTTATTAATTTTATAAAAATGGTAATGGTATTCACATTCCAAGTAACAATTGAGATTAAGGGATGATTTTTTGTTTTTTCATTTTGGTATCTGATCAGCCGGGAATGCATGTCAATGGGGCCCCCCAGATGATGCAGCCCCCCAACATGGCCGGTGTCCCAGGACCCATGCCTGGACAAGGACCTGTGGGGCCTCCAGGTAATCATCAAACTACATGCATGCTTACATCACCAGCTAAGTTAGTTGTGTTAGCACCATCCTTGTGTTGATTATTTAGGTCAGTGATTGGTAATATGTGGGATGTGACTGTTCCCTTACATCCAACATCAGCCCCTCACCTGTATGTACAGTAGAAGATAAATGTCTTGTTGTGCATTTGAACTTAGTTTTGTTTCTGTGAAATGAGTCGCCCTTCATCTGACCTACCTCCATATTACTTCACCATTTTTCCACTCATTCTTGTTTAAGTATTTATTCTTTCTGGGTTTAGGTATTTCAAAACATAGCATACACTCACACACTCCCTGGTCCCTGAAGTGACTGCCTACTTTTTTGTGCTCATTGAATCAAGTAAAAATCCACACTCAAACACTTTAACACTGTTAAAAACAAGCTACTGATGATGTGCCTTGAATTTCTGGGCCCATTTTGTTCTTTGGTGCTGTATTTTTCTTATTCTCGCAGATAACCAGCCAAACGTAGACAGTGTGATGTCACGTCAAAATATTTCCAGTGCAGTTACAATAGAATTTGATAGCAGAATTGTTTTCAGTTATGTAAAACATCAGTTGTAAATGACAAGTATTGGAGTCAGCTCCTCAGAATCAAAGAGCAAGGGCTTCTTTCTACTCCATTTTGCTATATTTATATGTCCTTATACCTTTGACTAAAAGCAACAAGTTCACACATTCTCTGGGGGTGTTGAAAGTCATTCTGGGAAATGTAGGACATCACAAACTGAAGTAGACGAGACAGGTTGAGGGAAAGTGGTTATACCAGAAAAGTAAATTGGAACACATCATCACAAAATAACTCTTGGAATGCATTGGACATCACAAATTTTTCCTTTTAATTATCTGTACATTTTATGGTTGCATTTCCAGTCTGTGAAAATGGAGAGTTAGAAGTTGAATCTCTTCCTGGGGGATTATTCCCTGGGTCTTTTGGGGTTTTGCAGCCTCTGGCGGCCATAGTGGAGGTCCTCCGCTCCTGGGCAGCAGCTGATAGCATTTTCAAACTTACGACTTAGCTGTCTAAACAGTATGGAACAAATATGGCTAATTTCAGTGCTGTTTCTAACTAGTCATTTCACCACTGATACAGCTCATAAATATTGTTTTTAGATAATAACCATAAGTATCTGCCCTGCTAACATCACTATTTTGTTGTTAACACATCTGATTTGCACAGCAGTTAATGTTATAAAGCTAGTTGCTGGCATTAGTAGTGGGTTGTGATTGTGTATTAATATTAACATCAGTTGCTGTGCTAAATTAACTTGCTGGCTAGTTAGCTACCTAATGCAGCCAAAAATCAGAAGAAAAGGCGGTGTGCTGTGGCACAGCAATCGAAATTTGAGAACTTTCCAGACCATCCAATTTACTTATGTTACTGAATGTACCTACACCCACACCACAACTAGATTTTCAGATATCTTTGGTTTCTAGCATGTTTACTATATACAGTATGTAGGTAAAATAAAAGTAGGTATACAACTTTAAACAATAATAATGGAAAACAAAGCTGTATTCAGTCATTTTAACAAAATAATTTAACAGTCCATAAACAATAGATGTACCTGGAAACAGGAAAAATATTTGATAATACAGTAAGTATTAATAATGTATATAAAAATGTATACCTACTTTTGAAACAAACGCTATTTAGCCATTATTTTTGCACAGTTAATTCTCAAGTGGACCTCCATGTTGGCACCAGCTGTAGTTTGCTTGGAGATTTGGGACGCCACTGCAAAGCCTCTTTGCTAATGACCCCCTCCCACCCCCCCTTCCCCAATTTCTTAAGCAAAGTACTGCAAAAAGATTTTCTAAAGAGATAAATGAGAACATGACATCTTAAAGCGTGCCAGCTATTTTGTTGTATGTCGTATTCTTGGAGATTGTTCCCTTTTCAAGTATTTTTATTTATTTTTTTCACGTCATGGCTCATTTTGGTCACTAGGTGTCATGATAGCCTTGGAATCAGTGAAGCTCCCTTACATGGGATATACTCAGTCATGGTTCTCAGTAGCAGAGACGGTTTGGAAATAGAACTGATATTCTTCTTAGATGTTTGACATTCAAGGGCCTCATTGTTTCTGTTCAGCACATCGATGTCTTTATATACTACGGTTAGGTTTCTAAAGTTTTATCATAATTAATTCATCCCTTTTCACCCATGTGTGTGAGAGAGAGAATCTCATGAGCATGCTTAAAAATGCTCTGAAAGTGCTGCTTTACTTTCTGAGTCCTGTGTCTCCTGTTCTTTTCACTTTAATGCTGGCTCAGGAAACCTTCAGCATTCTCCCACAGGATCGTCTGGGCAGGCTGCTATCGAGCGGCCTCAAGGTATCACCCATACTCCCTCTGCTCTCTAGCCAGATCATACAACTCTTATGGACTGGCCACTGCATTAGATTTAGCCTTATTGTTCTACAGTTGGTTAAATTGCATGTCAACCATCATCAATTAAGAACCTCTTGCTTTTTCATATTCAGCCAGTAATTGCTAAGCCCTGTTTGTAAGGAGGACGATCTCTGGTGAACAGTATCTAACCACAGCAAAGCATGTCATGTTACGATAGGTGGGAGGGGTGTGGTGACACTGCATGTGAACAGATATAGGTTTTGGGCCAGATTCCAATAGTATAATACTGGTATGACTCGTCCCTCACGGTTTACTTTGTTACTAGAGTGCTGAGCAAAGCCGTATTTGAATCTTGATGTGTGTACTTCACACACACAAAAAGAAATGCATATGTATGTGAAAAATTGCGTCACTCTCGGTCCCATTACTGGATTTGCTCATGAAAGAGAAACTGGCCTTGCAAGATGAAGCTTAAATGATCCTCATGGAGAAATTGGGTCATTGCAGCTGAAAATTGTAATGGGATACACCAAAGATAACTATAATATAAATTAACAGATAGGATTATATATAAACTGACAATTTCAGTATTAGAACATGTTAAGGAGAAGACGTATGAATGAAAAGTATAGGAAAATTAGGGTATGCAAAATAACAATAGTAAAACTCACGTAAACAAGAAAGAATAATATACCAAAAATATGAAATATGTGCGCTATGAAATAAGTGAAGAAAAACAATATATACTGTGTGTGTGTGTATGTATATATATATATATACATACACCTATATAACAATAAAGATATGGGAATTAAAAAGAACTAACATGAATTTAAAGCAAATATACATGATTTGCAAAATGTTTGTCATATTCACATTAACAAATCTACTGAAGGTCCTACATGTGTCCATAAAGTGTGTAGGTGTGAAATGTGTGTTGTAAAAAAAATATATATATATAGACCTTGTCAGTATATTTAGTTTACAGATGTAGATAACATAAATACAGAATCTGCCGATTTGGATATTTGCATTGCTAGCTCTTCCCTTATCAAAACTCCAGAAGGAGATACCATATGTACAATGACAATATGCAAAACGCATGTACATTTGTATTTTTGTTTTTTTTATATTACTACCATTGTCAGAACATGTTTATGTAGGAGGTAGCATACATCCAGAAAATATGTCAAATGTACCATGAGACTGGTATGCAGAGAATGCACAGAAACATGTACAGATAACAAAAACTGCAAGCAAATGCTGGATAGTTTAGTCCAGAGCATAGGAATATGAATGAAATCCAGGCTAGTTCATATAGACAGTGCAGGCACCCTGTCTTCAGCACCCTACTAATTGGCTGAGGCTGGGGACGTTTGGGCAGAAAGCATTATAAAGTCTTTATGGCTGTCAGCGCAAAGAGCGTTTAGGATGCTCTGTGGTGCACCATTGGGTGCTGAGGTGAAGGCTGAAAGTACTCTGTAGCCTCATCAGCTCACCATAGAGTGGGGGGGAGGTCTTCATCCTCCCCACTGCTGCTGCCTCCAGGGTTTCCACACTCAGCCCTACAGCAGAGTCAGCCCTTTTAACCAGTTTGTTAATCCTGCCTGCATCCCCAGCTTTGAAGAACGGTGTGCTGGCCACCACTGGAAGATGGAAGATGTAGAGTAGCCTGTTGCATACATTGAAAGACCTGAGCCAGACCTGATCCTCCTCAAGAGGAACAGTCTACTCTGTCCTCTCTTGTATGGTGCCTCTGTATGCGACCTTAACATTTGCATACATCAAGTTCAAGGTCTTATTCTCCCTTGTTACACATTTCACGTATTGGGTGAAGTCAGTCAGGCTGTACGAGGGGGCAGAGACATGGTTGAAGTCTCCAGAGATTGCAATGAAGGTGCTGGGGTGTTGTGTCTGTAATCCCATGACAGCTGAGTGGATGACATCATGTGCTGAACCCACATTAGCCGAAGGCAGACTTTAAATGGCTTGTGGGATGTCCTGCAGCGGGCAATATTGCTGCAAGCCCACCGCCAGCAGTTAAAATCTGGACTACAGACGCTAGCCTTCATGTCCCGGTTCTGCTCACATCAGTTGAAAAACCACCAGCATGGTCAAGAAGTCCAGTGCATTCTCTTGTTGCTGTCTCTCTGTGCAGCATGTTAGGTGGGATTTTAACATTCCCATCACACCCTGACCCAGGTAGACAACTCATCCATCTTGTTTGCCAGCAATCTCAGGTTCCCTATGTCAGTAGATGGACGGTAGGGTTTAAGTCTCCTTATTTTCTCGCTTTCGACCCCGCTCTCTTCCCTGTCCGTTGTGGCAGCAGCTCGGTTGGCAGATTCTTTGGACGAGGGCCAGCGGCCAGGAGTGTAGGACAACAACGTACTGCACAGTCCAGTAGTGACCTAGAAAGGTAGTAAAACGATGTGGAAAAAGTGCTAAAAATGAAGAGATATGCAAACCAGTAGTACATTTAAGCATGATCTGAGTGGTGAATAGAAAAAGGAGAATAATAGGCAAAGAATAAGAGTGCAAGAGGTGCTGCAACACTCGTCCACTTCTTCAGAACCTGTAAACTATGAACCAGTAGTGAGTTGTCTCTTTTGTCTTTACTTAAAGTAGATTGGATACAAATCAGCCCCTAAATATTGTTTGAAATCCCTAACTAGTGTACTTCACAATGTACAATACACAAGATGTAATGTAACAGTCCCTTGTGCCAAAATCTATGGTCATCATTCATATAGAAGCCCAATTCAGATGGTGAAAAGAATGATGAACTAATCTAATCTAACTAAACTAATCCACAAATGGTCACCACACAGACGACATCAGGCTAAGCAATAAAATAGACTGGTCAGACAATTAGCACCTTTCAATAGCTGTCTGATCTAGATGTTACATGGTTGAACATGTGAGTGTGGGTATGTTGTTGGGGTTATCAGGTGCTTCCTTCACCAATGTTTCATTGATTTTAGGCCCATGCCACCTGAAGAAGGCTCAACAGTGCATTCTACCCCCGCTGTACTCACAGACTTCACATTGCTGTGCCACTCTTATCTAAGATCCAAGTACCCACAACTCTACCTCATTAATTACCTGCAAACAATGTTACCTCAACATCTACATGCATAATACAACTATGTTGTAAAAATTACTGCAGTCTGTGCTCTACTCTGTATCCCTTAGTATGGGCTTCAGATGCTAAACTAAGTAGCATTACAACCTTGCTCCATAATTGTGCAGACTCAGGTGTCATCATTGCCCTCCCCCCTGCTCGGTATCCCACACTGTGGGCCACAGATGCTAAATTTACTTTAGCATTTCTACCTTACATCACTGCATATTTTTTACATGGAGTGTAATATATATCGCCCCCACCTGATACTTATTTACAATGAAGATATGAATGTATTAGTTCTTCGTGCATGTCTTCATCTCTGTGTTGTCTATACCAGTGGTTTTCAAAGTGGGGGCCGGTTCCCATTGATCCTGACAGATGGATGTGGGATGTAGGCTCCAGGACAGTTACTACTCTTGAAGATTGTAGATGTTGAGAACACAGACAAGTTTCTGAGTTGAGTCATCTCTTTTGGGGGTTTTAGAGTGGACACACCTCTTTGTCCAGCCTTATTCATTTTCTTTTTCTGTGTTTACTTTCTGCGTTTTTACCATGGTGCTGTTGCCATGGCACTGTGGGCATCAAGAGGCAAATTCAGGTCAGTCAGCCACGGATGAGACCCTTCACTCCTCTATACCTGTGGGCTTTCAAACTTTTTTGTGGTTCACTGCACTTGAGAAAATACATTTTCTCATTTTCTTTTGTTTATTTAGCAGCATCTAATTAATAAAAGGAAGTAAGAATTAGCTATATTATTATGAAATTCAACTTTTAACTATGAACTTCACACCTTAGTTGCACATTTTCACGCAATGTTCGCGCAACTCCTACTCCTTTTCTTGTATTAAATCAAATTCACATCATGCCACAAAGTTACAACCTGGAAGCTAAGGGAAGGAGCATTTTAGTTTTAGACAAGTGAATTTCAATGGTCAGGCATCTCTCAAAAATAACAGAAAAATGTGTCACAAAGGACAAAACAGATTTTTTTTTTTTTGTCAGAATACAGGAATAGTTATGACAGCTTCAGTTGGAAGAGATGGAAATTGTGAATTTTGACATTGGCCTTAATTTTTTAGGGGGTAATTTCCTAATATGGTGTTTGCCTTACCCTTAGGTCCGGTCACGTCCATTCCCTCTGTGTCTTTGTGCCATGGGTCTGTATAGAATCTGGACTTGTTAGAGATTGCTAAGGCAAACTGTAATCTTCCCTTACCATCTTGCAAGCCCACTGTTTTTATTGGTTCCTGAAGCGCACTATTTTCCTGGCATCGTCAGTGGTAATGCCAGTCAATAGCAGTTGAGGTCAAATGTCCTGATGACAGCCATTCTCCTTACTGGCAGGAGTAAAACGACTCTACTCCGCCTGCTGTTTACACCACGGAAACTTTGAGTGTCAATACTGACATGAAATTACTGAGTATGCTGTCAACCAACATGCCGCAAAGCAGCGTGTCGGCTCCAAGTAGGGATGTTCATGATTAATCGACGATCGATTAATCAGCGTTAATAATTTGATCTATTAAGCATATATTAATCGATAATGTATGTTATGAGCTATTTCTCATTTTTTTCGGAAATGATTTACCGCCACACGGGCGCAATTTAACTTTCACCGCCTATACAGAGGAAGAAGAAAGCCAAGCAAGCGGGCGGAAGCATTGCACCCGAAAAGACAACAGTGTTCATTGTAAACATTGTAATACAAAGTTGAAATACAGCACCTCTAAGCACAATGAAAGAGAATGCATTCCCTCAGCTGGCGAAGCTGGCGCGACATTTATTTGTGCCTCCCGACCCGGGACAGCTGTTCCCCTGGAGCGTGTGTTTCAGCGGATGGACTGACTGTCACCAGGCTGCGCACTGGACTCATCCCTGACCACGTAGATACGCTCTTATTCTTAAATAAACCAGTAGATTGTCGTGCCATTGTTTCAAATAAATAAACTGTGGCAGCGCCACAATATGGGCACGGCCGGCACAACATAAAGGGTTAATCAATGTATAGAAATTGATCTAAATCGCTGTGTAATGCGTCTAATGTGCGCATCACGTCATGTCTGTCATTTGGCGATGCAGTAGCTCTGTACTCAACCTGACAGTCCGTCTCCCGTTCTCCGATCTTGTACCTTATGTACCAACCACACCAAGTCACTTTTCTTGTATGTGCAAACATACTTGGCATAATAAAGAATTCTGATTCTGAACTCACATGTGTTATAAAGGTAAAGAGTAACTTGATACTTTTCAATCGGACAATTCTAACGCTGCTCAACAATCAGAAAGTTAACATGAGTGCAGTGCAGAGACTTCATTGCATATTCCGCCAGTTGGGTTTCGTTGGATACAATGTAAAGACAATTTAAAGTAATTAACCCTAAAGAAGTACATTTTCAGCCTGTAGGAAACACTGATGTCCGTTGTTGGGGGTCCCGACTCTTTTCAATTATGCTTGGTTGAGTAAGTTGTTGAGTAGGTAGGCCTAAAAACGGGTGTAAAACACGCATTTTGTATTTTCTATGTCAAAAGCTGTTTTTTACATAATGATTAATCGATTAATTGGTCATTAACGTGACCGACGATCGATTAAGGACATTTCTGAAAATTTGCATCCCTAGCTCCAAGGAATCTTGTTTTTCTGTGGTCAAATTAAGCTTCTTGGTTGGGATATCTCTGTGCTTTTGCTTTTTGACACATGTGAGCAATCCCTTTTACCCGAACTCGTGAATAAGACCCAGAGATGCCTGAAATCCTTCACATGGGGCAGCTGCTCACTCCCCACCTGCATGGGATAGCCCATGAGAGTCAACACGGTTTCTTTGGAAGTGATGATCCACTTCCTAATCTGAATCATCTGCATTTCACAATCTTGATGAATGTACATGTACATATGTCATACATTTCTTAAAGGTTAAAGAAGCTACATTCAATCCTAAAATAGGCTGCAGTAAAATTGCATTCTAATCAAATTCACAGTGTCATTTTCTAATAGAAACAGGCCTGTATATTGGGGGCATCCAGACTAACAAAGGAGACCAACAAAAGACTTTTTCTTGGTATTTTTCAAGGCGTTAATGCCTGCCTAAATATAGATTATACTAGAAGTATTGCATCCTACAGACATGCTAAATGAGCCGCTGTAATACTAGGTCAATTTCAATTCAAAAACCGTGCATGAGGGAGTCTGTACCCCAGAAGTCATTTTAGCTGCAATATAATCTGGAGCAGTGTATCTGCAAATTAGGCTTCTTGTACAGAGAAGATATCTGGGACTGTCATATCCAGCTTATTACATGATGTAACATTTAGGCCCAGACTATGTCACATGTTAGATCAATTATATAATAAGTATTTCTGAGGAAATAAGTGCACACACATTACTGTCATGACTGGGACCGCATCTACATTGATTGATTGACTTTAATAATGTTGTGCACTAACATTGAGTTTGGGTAGATTCAGGTAGCCATGTCTGTGGTTTTCATGCTGTTTTTATTAGTACATGTGTGGTGCAGTAGACAATAGACATGATTGTACTAGCAAGCTCACACTGACACACCCATTGCTCTTGACCTTTTCTCTGTAATGCATGCCTCCCATCTTGATGTTTTCGTGGCTTAATGACACCAGATTCACAAGACACAAGTAGGCAAATTTTTGCATGTTGCTTTTTCTGTCTGTGTGTCTGGGATGTTTTGTGTTGTGTTTTTTTTTTTACCCACAAGATTTCAGTTGTTTTGGACATACAACTCCCACTTCATTTTTAATGGGAGATTACAGTTTTCCATTTTTTCCTGCTTTTGTGTGTTTCCTGATCACATCCCTATTCTTCCAGTCATCTTCCCAATCTCTGCCTTTCTGTTGTGACACGCCTGTGGCAGTTTGCTGTGATCATTGTTTACTTTATTGTGCGATGTATCTACCCTGAACAACTGCGGTTGTTCTGAGATATCTATCCTGGGTGAACACTTGCCTTTTGCGGTCGTGTGTGGTTTGTGAATTCCACCATGCCCTCGTGCCCTTATCCAGAAATCTTTGGCGGAAGTAACAGCCCAATCTTGATGTAGATTAAGGCATGCATTTTTTTCCTGGTCAGTGAGTGGAAAATCTTCTGTTTCAGTGATGTGTGTGTATGTATGTGGTTGAATATGTGATTTGTTCCACTCAGGACCAGGCGGTATCCCACCCAGAGGCCTGCTGGGAGATGGTCCCAATGATCCCAGAGGAGGAACTCTGCTGTCTGTCACTGGAGAGGTCATCGAGCCCACGTAAGACATTCACCTGGATCACGTTGCCTTAACAATAGAACAGTTTGTGTGTGTATGTTGGAAGGGTGTTTATTTAAGCCATCCATCGCCACTTTTGTGCAACAAACACTTTGATGGTGTAACTTTGGGTTTCGGACAAAATAGGTGAAGTTGCCAGTTGAATATTAGAAGGGTTTCATTGTTTCAAGTCTAGAACCATCTCTAATTGTGTGTGTGTGTGTGTGTGTGTGTGTGTGTGTGTGTGTGTGTGTGTGTGTGTGTGTGTGTGTGTGTGTGTGTGTGTGTGTGTGTGTGTGTGTGTGTGTGTGTGTGTGTGTGTGTGTGTGTGTGTGTTATATCTGTACATCTAGCCGGGGCTACATGGGAGCTCCGCCACCCCACCAAGCACCACCCGTACACATGGGCCAAATGGGAAGTGGACCCCCTCCGGATATGAGAGGACCTCCTCACGACATGAGAGGCCCACTCATGGGTGAACCCAGAAACATGATGGGAGACCCCAGAGGGCCCCCAATGATGGAGCCGCGGGGACCTCCAATGGAAACCAGAGGTAGCTGTGCCACTAGTGCTTAAACTTAAATTGGTGCACTTGTTGAGAACGCCACTGCACAGACTGTTTTCTCTTTTATCTTCAATACCATTTGTCCTCCAAACATTACTATCTCCTTTATGTAATTTTTTAATTTTCTCGTAATTGCTTTGTATTTGAAAATGCAAGAGAGCAATGTGTTTTAGAGCTGCCGGTTTTATTTTACACAGGATTCTTTATCATAGTTGAAATCCATGTGTAATCGTGTGTATGCAGTTGACACTTTGGGTGTGGGTGTGTTTGTAATAAATCTAGCTTGAGCAACATCGGAGCCCCTCCACCCTTCCAAGCACCACTCATGCTCATGGGCCAAATGCCAATAAACAATACAAAAGTCCTTTGTCTCAGCAGTAGGTTTTAAGTTCCATTGCGTTTTGTAAACTTTATTACTGGTATTCCTGATTTCCAAACTGCATTGTGGAAATATGTATGCGTCACAGAATGAGCACAGTTGTGTATGACCTGACAATGCACCTTAAACTTCAGGTAGTACTGCGGTTACTCTCGAATATAAACCATTTCCTCATATTTATCATTGAGGCCAACAAGACTTCTCTCAGTTAGTATGCAAGCCTTTTTACATTGAATGGTTATTATGTCGTGCACCGTGAAAATGAGCTGACCATCTATATTATAATTTTATTGCTGTTATGTATTAATGAACTTTATTTCACCTCAAATGGTCTAACTCATTTTTTAAATTATTTGCTAATTAAGTGATGTATACCTTGTATTCAGCGAGGCCTGAATGGTCAGATTTCCCAGCAGCAGTAATGTAAACGGACATTACAGGCTCTGCTGAGCATCGCGACTCACCCTGGTCTTGGTTTGTGTCCTCAGGTCGTGACCCCAGGGCCATGGACGCCCGTGGGCCGGTGTCTGGGCAGAGGGTTCCCATGGCAGGAGCAATGCAAGGCCCAGTTCCCCACAACATGGGTCCTAACGCTCCTCCACCCGCAAGACCGGTAATGGCTGCATCTAATGTCTTATTCTGGTCCAGTACTCAGTTGGCTGTATCTGTAGTGCTTATTGGTTCTAGCGTCCCACGGTTTCACTTCCATTCATATTATGTAAAAACAAATCTTACCCTTTTTTTCCTTTTTCTTTTTTTTTTTCTTCATTGAAAATGTTTGACAGTTAGCTACCTGGAGTCCTTCCTTTGTTATGGAATTGGCTCTTCAAATGCAAGCCTCTGACTTTTATTAAAAAAAAATTTGGCCTTTGGGGCAGGAGACGCATTGGCCAGAATTAGAACTATTACTGCCCGGTGTAGTTGTAGAAATGAAGACACAGAGTATCTAAGGTGTTAATCTTGTTAATCTTGATACGTAGTTTGTGATTCAGTACACATTCACATCACATTCACAAAGGCAGGGGTTTAGTCATAGCCGATGGAGGGAGAAAGAAAGATGCAAAAGAAAAGAACGCCACTAGAGAAATCAATATTCACGATTTGGACTTTTTCCTTTTAACACTGAAAACTAACATTGTTTTTGTCTGTGCGTCCTCCAGGTTCCGGGTCTTTCTGGCGTTCCACAGTCGGGAGGAGGCTTCAGCCCGGGGCAGAGCCAGGTTTCCTCACAGGACCAGGAGAAGGTGTGTGTGTGTGTGTGTGTGTGTGTGTCTCCCTTTATAACAAACTGGAAAAAGATTCACTTTAAGAGACTGTGAACATGTCTAACATTAGTGTCTGCTGCCTTGTGAAAGATTTAAAAAGTTTCACTTCATCAGGCCTCCATTGAGAATCCATTCAGAATTAATTGCAGGTTATGATCATCAACTTTTCAAATGTTATATGTTCCCCATTCACCCTCCCACAGGTATAAAGGAGAATTACCACAAGTAGAATAGACTGGGTGGCACTGCAGCTTAGCAGTTAGAGATGTCATCCCATAACCAAAACGTCTCCAGTGTGTCCGCTGTTCTGTCCATTAGTAGCCTGTTGTAGCGCCCTTGAGCAAGATACTGAATTCCTGCTCTGTCATTAATTGCAAGTCACTTTAGATAAGAAAAAAATACCTCCATAGAAAATGACAGTTAAAGTTAAAGCTTCAAGTTAAAGCTTTAAGTGTTTGAATGCCTAACTTGAGTGCACTATTGTTAATTTTTGGGTGGGCGGTTTTCTCTGCAGGCTGCCTTGATCATGCAAGTCCTGCAGCTCACGGCAGAACAGATTGCCATGTTGCCTCCAGAACAGCGGCAGAGCATCCTCATCCTCAAAGAGCAGATCCAGAAGACGGCGGGAGCGCCTTGAGGACCTCGCTGCCCAGATGTACGCAGGCTGGAGGTAGGCGGAGGTGGAGCTTCTGTCTTTCCAGTCACGTTCCTCCAGTTTCCATCACAATTGAGAAACTACCTGCTCGTTTCAACACATTCTCATACTTGTCATTGTCATGGAGCCGGTCTGTAACGTTATCTGCTAATTCTGGCATGAGACGCTCTCTTCCTGGACTCAATTACCCTTGTTTATTTTTTATTTCAGGCCTGGGAAACAGTCTGCCCTCACCCCCTGATCCTGTCACCATCAGTTTGAACCGGTCCGAAGACACCACCTCATGTTAGTTCGGAATATTTTGTAGGTTGTTTTGTATCATAGTGTCTGTGTTTTTGTACGGAAGGGTGAAGTTGATGCTTGTGGATGGAAAAATAAGTGAATCTTTTGAGCGGATGACATTTGTGAAAGCTGAACAGATAAAGGCCAGAACTGGCATGTCATGAGGTTTCATTCTTTTCCTCCAAAGCCCAGTATTTTCATTTTATGGCTCTGGAAGCTGTTGTCTGGATATTTTGTTTGCCAATAAATACTGAGACAATGACTGTTTTTTTTCTTTTTATTCAAATGGGGTCAGGAATTACATACAGGTAAGGTGGGAGGAAAAGTGATGCGGAAACGACAAATGTCATTTGTGATTGAACGAGTTATTTCAACAGTTATTTATTGTTCACCCATGACCTTCTGAGGAAAAATGTACTACGTGACTGGTTGACTATACTTTGTCCTCGGTTCCTTGTCTCCTTATCTTACTTACAAGGAAATACGAGTCAGTTGATGGGCAATAATAAACGGTTGTCGGTTTCCAAGAAGCACATTTCCTCAACGGCATGGCTTTTGAGAAAATGATGTAAGATGAAAATGTCAGTTGAGCCTTAATTCATTTGCAGACATTGTGAATTAAACACTTGTAGTGTTCAGTTTGTTTTATTTTATTCATACACATGTATTTCGTTACACAACACAGTGAGCTTATTTACAGTATTTACAAGGTAATTCAATTTGATTCAAAACATTAATGCTTATAAGGTGAGCTTATATGGTGAGCTGATTTAGTAGAAAAATGTAAATCCCCATAAGCACTAGTATGAAGTAGAAAGGGTTACATCAAATTTTTTAGAATAGCTGTCTGGGTTCAAAAGTCTGCTGTCTTGGGGTAGGAGAATAGGTAGTCGGCTACATGATAACCTTATAATGGTTAAACCACCGGAGGTCCTGATGTCTCTCACAGTAGGTCAATAACGTGAAAAATTCATCCCTGTAATCTTAAGACGTCTCAGGCTATCGGGTACTATGACGTCTCTACCAGCAGTACAGCCTGACATGAATGATTTCATTCAGTACAGCTCGAGTATACACATATCTTTGACAACTGTAATTTCTTCCAAGCCATGAATCATTGTAGAAAAGACAGGAAGAGAGAAAGCCAGTCCCTGAGTAGTGGTGATATAATGGTGTGTCCCATTTGGCTGACAATAAGGAAGCCAGGTCATTGTGATGCTCATTGCCTCTTTGTCTGCAAGACTAGTCAGCGTAGGTGTGGGGTGTATTATCCAGAGTTCGACACACCCATCTGGAGTTATAGGTCTGTCTGACAGCTTTTCAAGCTTTGTCATCACCTTATTGTCCTCAACCGATCCATGTTAAAAGAAAAATTTCCCCTCAATTATTTTGAAAAGATTAAAGAGCCAGCCAAAATGCACCTCCTCTTTTTCTCTGCTCAGAAGTTCTCCTTGTTGAAGTAAAACTTGGTCTTGCGGGGATCGACATCTGAATATTTGGCACATTTCTTCTCCAGGACCGTTCCCAAGGCTGCAGGGCCACACAGGAAAGTCCCCACCACAGACCTGAGGGCATTTGCAACAAAATCAATATTGTTAAAGATTTCCATGGTAAAACACAGAGCACGATACTCATCTTAATACTTAACCAAATTCTTCAATCTGTGTTGATTTGTTGTGAGAAGACATAACACTTAAGAGGATATTAAAACTAGTCTTACGTGGGGTTCTCTTTACGGACTTGCTCAAACTCCTTGTCCCAGTTGGGCCGGCCATAGTGGGTTTTCTGCTTGAGACCAGTCACCACATCTGTGTCCTCATCAAAATGAACCATCACATGACAAGCCTGTAAAAAAAAACCAAAAAAAACATTGCTGGTAAAGATGAACTGAACTCTTGACTGTGTAGGTGGATTATAAATTTAGCCCATGATGTCAGCGAGCATAGATTGATTCACACACATGGCTTTGATCCCAGCCAGTCAGATAGAGCTTGTAGGTGAGGAAATCCCCCATGCCTCTCTCCTCCATCTCCCTCTCCAGCACCTGCAGCAGGTCAGCGAACCACTCAAAGGCGTGTGTTTCCCGGCAGAGCCAATAGAAATAGATCTGCAACCAGGAAGGAAATGCCAGCATTTTAAACAATGATCCTCTTGCACAAGAACAGCCCACACTGCTGATGGCTCATCATACAACATGATGTATTGTGAAAACACACTGTAGTCTTTATTTAAAAGACAAAAAGAGGTCTTGTCTCTGTTGGATCAAAGTCAGCATAGCACCTGTCAACACAGTGAAAGTGATATACAGGTTTGAAGGACAAAACCAGACTGGTTAGGCCGTGAGCCAAAACAGTTTCGGTTGTTACCTTTCTGGTTCGCAGCTTAGGGTTGGAGTCTTTGAATTTGTACCAGATGGACTTGAGGATGGAGGCGAAGGGAGTGACGCCGATGCCAGCACCGACCAGCATGCTGACTTCATAGTCAAACACGTCCTCACTGGCTGTGCCAAAGGGACCATCCACACCCATTCTAGGGGAGAAGGACAGCAAACAATCCATTAATCTATAACTAACTTCTTTTTTGAAAAGCAAGGTTGGAAGTTAATAATTATATTTACTCCAGTTAACCGAGAGTAATTATACTTAGCTACATTTTAAATCACATCCATTACAGAGTACACATTTTGTGGCTCTCGATAAGCAACAGAAACTGGACAGTTGTAAATTGGTCAACTGCGGATCCATTTGCAGTGAGAAGAGTAATCTGGCTTTACTTTGTGCACTTTATTTTGTAATTTCTCATTTTTCCAATTAAAAGAATCTAGTTGGAACTCTCCTCTCGTCCTTTTAGAATTACATGGAAAAGATCACGTTATCAACGTTATCATTTCTAAAAAGTAACTCAGTCACTTTTACTCTGAGTGGATTTTAAATGAGCTACTTTTGACTTTTAAGTAGATTTTTTACACTGGTAATTTTACTTCTACTTAAGTTACATTTCAGCAAGGTAACAGATCTACTTGAGTAGGATGTTTTAGTACGCTTTCCACCTGCTGAAAAGTGATTTTAAAAACATCTATGCTGGGCTATAGTCACAATCAGTGCCTGCAGTGTGAACAGTAACGATATGGGCCAGTACAACATGAATACAGATCAGTGCAATACTGTAAAAACGTGTATTAAAGGGAAACACTCACTTGGGTCCCTGCGCTCCTTCCGGCAGCTCCTCCACCATACTGATGAGTTTCTGGGTCCAGTCGCCTGCCGAGCGGATATGGACGCTGAAGAAGTCCTCCTCGGGGGCAGAGGTCATGGTGAAGGGGTGCCACTCCAGCTGGGACAGGGCGGGGCAGTTGAGGAAGACGTACTGGCCCACCTCCATTTTGAAGCCATTCTTCACCAGCTGTAGCTCCAGCACCTTGGACGGCCGAATCACGATCTGAAAGTAAAGCGCGAGATTATGCGACCATGACAGGCAAAACACATCGGGAGGCCAACAGATTAATCATTATCCACAAACTTACCTTCCTGTATCTGACTGTCTGCGTGTAACGGATGAAACGTAGCAGACGTTCACACACATACAGGATCATAGGACCAATCACCCACATCCAGGTCTAAATGAGGGCGGAAGACAGAGAGACGTGTGGTCAAATTATCTCACAATCTACAATACAGCAACTAACTTTTGTAGAGTAGCTTTTATTATCAGTTGTAGTTTTAAAATATTTACAAAAATAGTGACAGAAAATGAAGCTCAGAGAGGCTGGAATGACTTGAACTCCTAACTGCAGGTCTTTTGAGATTCAAAAAGGACTAACCTGTGGAAACCCCCCAGCAAACTGAGGAACGGGGCACTCAGGAATCCGTCCCCACTGTGCAAATCGGTCTTTACAGAAGGTGAAGTTGTGTGGCGGAGTTGTCGTCTGCTGACTCCGCACAATGCGCCTGTGGATGGGACACACACACACACGAGTGAAACCTGCAACCTGCCCGGAATAATAATCCTGCCCCGCCTAAAATAAAATGAGGGCCGAGACTCTTATCCTTTATCCTTACCCCGCTCCGTGAAAGACCAGGCCAGCGAAGAAGATGATGAAGAGATGGTGCGTGTACCAGAAGACTTCGAAGTAGCTGCGCCTGATGACCTCCATGGAGGACGTGATGATGAGGATAAGGGCCAGGGTGATGATGACACCTGTGAGGCCGGCGATGGTGGTGAAGACGAAGTAGGTCGGAGTCTGCTGCGCATCCTGAGACACGGCAAGCCAAACGGTGACAATAACACATCTTTCACCAGGAAGAGGATTAAGAAGAGGTGTGTGTAGAGCATCAGTAGAGGACGCTTTGTTTTTGCCAGACAGATATCGAGACTATCTGATAACTTACAATGTCTGTGGAGCGGATCGGGTTCAGGTAGGTGGTATTTCCTGAGTCTTCTAGATCGGACAGTGCCGTGCTGAGTCCGTCATACACCCCTCGCCGGCTGTTGTTGTACCACTCCACGTTGAGCAAATGGGCAATCATGTGAACAGCTGCCAAAAACACAGACATGAGACACTTCAGTGGTGCTGAATTCTGCTTTCTGTCACGAAAAAAAAAACAACTCACTGGTGAGTTGAACTTTATAAAGACACAATTCTAAATACCTCTTTACTTGCGGATTCACAGCTGTATGACATTTCATGAGAAGAGTTTTCAGCTAGCAGTCCTAATATTTAAAAACATACATTTCTTCATAAAACAGCCTGGTGCTTTTAGTTTTCTTCTAGAAAGCTGTCAAATATATATATATATAAAAAAAATGTTTACACTCACTCATGACTCACTGGTGAGGTAGCTAGGCTAGGAGGTCAATCTATCTATCAATACACCCTGTGTCAATATTTAATTTAGCATTCCTTTGCCTCCCTCACCCCTACCCAAAATCTAACCCTAACTAACCCATGAACATTTTGAATAACATAAGCTTTTTTGTTTTAACCCCACTTTTACCTTTGTTTTTTACCCCACTTCTGAAATGAGTTGCATTGAGTTGACCTGACCAATTAGAAGTTCATCTTTATTCTTTAGATGAAGAATATTGCCAAAGTTAATTGAAATATCTGGATAAGAGGGATAAACAGGACCTTTGTTCATATGCTTTCAATCAAAAGTTAGACTAGAAAAGGGATGCGCATGTCTTACCTGTCATCAGGCCGATCATGTAGGCCACCAGCTTGTGGAAACTTAAATTTTTGTCCAGTTGTTTCCTCATTGTTCGGCCACAGCACTGAAAGCAAGGAAGTGTGAGGTCAACAATTTAAAACATTTAGCGTAAAACATCTTTATAATGCAAAGTCAAACGCTGTGATTAAACAGATAATAACAGAGTTCCCGTGCCTCGCCCTGCTGTGCCATGCAGACCGTGTTGTTGTTTTTGTCCAAGCCATCTTACCATGAAGGATCCGCGGAGCAGAGACAGCAGGTTCCTGCACACTGGCAGGAGGATCAGCAAGCAGTTGAAGTTGAGCACAGCTGCGGGGGCTCTGGCCCAGGCCAGAGCAGACTGCAAAACACACACCAGCATCAACACATGCACTGCCTGCTCATAACAGCCAGGGTCATCCATTCATGTTTTAGACATGGGCAAAAATAATCAACCAAGCATTATAACTGACATTCTTCAAAGATAGGTTGAATCCCCTATTTTGTGCAGAGATTTGGTTGGTGCAGAAATGTATAATAAGGTTATATAACATGTAATATGATAAATAATTCACTTATATAATATATAATATGATAAGTCACTCACCCCTAAAATATGACGCGTGTAGAAAAACTGATCCCCCAAATCGTAGAAAAAGTAGAACCAGACGAAAAGGAAGATGTTGATGGCCATCCAGACCACCTGCAAGCCAAGACACGATAGATGTTTTCATCACAAAATCAGCACATATTATTTCATCTAAGCATACCATTTTTTTTTTATCTTAAGAATTTGCGTTGAAGATGCAACAGTTTGGACTTTTGGACACTTGGGCATTTTTCCACACAAAAGGTAAGCTGCGCGTAAACACTGATAAACAGCCACCTTTATAGTGCTGTGCGCTGTTTCGGTAGATTAATTTTCTACTATTGGTTTCTATAAAGATATATGACGACCTTACCAGTATGAAGGATGTGAGTCCATGGTTGATAATCCAGTTGCCCATGCTGAATACGCGAGTCGTAGGTGCTTCACTGCATCTTAAGCCTACCTGCTGTCTTTATAGACAAGACTCCTGGTCAAACTCCTCCCATTACAGAGGTGGTAAAGAAATGACACACGAGGAAGCAAATGCACAGCTGATGGAGTTGCGTGATTGAGGAAGTTTGGAGGAGAGTTTTCCTTTATGGAGAAGAATGTCAACATTCCGGTCCTTCTCTGGAAGTCAATTAAAAAAAAAAGGATGGGTGGAATGAGGAAGTATTTCTGAGTGACCCTTATAGATGGCGACATGATTGTTTAATAGGCTAAGAAAAAAAGTAGTTTTGTAAAAGAAATTTGACAAGAATGCGTGTGTTAGATTATTATTTTATTTATTTTTCAAGTAAATACAGTAGTAGTCAAGGCACTGACGCGTACAATCAAGGCAAAACGTACAAATAAAGGGCAAACTGTGAATCCATTTCAGTATTTTAGAAGCTCGTTCAGTGTCAGTCTTGTTAATGCATCATAAAATGTAATGTTAAAATCTGAATTAAATATGCATAAGTAAGTAATTTTACCTTTTATAAAAGACACGTGCCTGATATTCCATAACAGTTTTACATCTTTTGTGACGACTTTTTCCAGCAGATTTTTTTTTTTTCCACTGACTTTTAAACACTTGGTGCATTTTTCCAAAAGCAAAACAGGGAACCACGGCAACATGATCAGGCAGACAGTGAATAACACAAGGCATTCATCACACAACAGCCTAGTGGGTGCAGTTGGGTATGAGGAAGGTAAAATTCTTCATCTGACCTTTTCTTGCCCTGTTGTTGCATCTCGAGTCTCGCATACGCAGTGCTGTGCAAAGGGTAGGGAGTGGAAACCCTGAGAGAAAGTAAACTGGTGCCCCGGGCAGAGTTTGGGGTCGGAGACACTTGGCACGTTTCCCACACACCTGGCTCGCTCTGCCTGACCCACTGCTGCTCTCTCAAGGCGGCCTTTGTGCATCACTGCATATCTCACCCTGCTACATTCTTTGGTATACTGGGACCTAAGTGTATGTGAACACCCTCAATAAAAGGCATCATGGGTTACCCATTTCCCTCTCAAAACTGTGAATGAGAAAAGTTTTGTACACTTGAGAGAAAAAAGAGGCTTCTCCAACACATGGCTTTGCTTAGTCAAGGCTCTTCACGCACCTTTGTTCTTCTAATAACACAAATAATTCTAATTTCTGTGTTAAACCCTTTAAGACCTCCTTCAGGAGCGCACCCTGTCCTCCGCAGTGCAGCGTAAGCACCGCTGTGTCCCATCGCTCCCAGTGTGCAGCTGTTCTTCAGAAGAGAACATCTGAGTTCATAAGGCTATTATGTAAAAATCACTAAATCCCCACAAACTCCTTCTCAGGCAGCATCCATAGTGTCATCAACGATGGCGGTCTCCCGCTCCCCCAGCTGACTGGTGATGTCGGGGGGTTGTGAATTCTGGGGGTCCAGCAGCTCCAGTGGCTCTTCTGGCACCAGGACCATGGTGGCAGCGGTGGAGTAGGAAGGCGGTGGCTTCCCCCGCCGCCTCCGCTCCTTACGACAGCAGACGCAGTGCAGGCAGTCATGGACGTTGTACTTGAAGAGGCGTTTGCAGGGGTGGCAGAACTGGTAGAAGAGCAGCATGAAGAGCACAGCCAGGCTGTAGCAGACCAGCAGCTGCACCACCAGCAGCGGGGCGCACACGTACTCGTAGAAGTCCGACTTGAAGAAGTACCACAGCGTGATGAGGACGAAGTTTTCAACAAAGCGGCCGCAGTAGTAGGCGGCCAGGCGGCCCCACTGCTGCTTCTTCTCTATGAGTTCTCGATGGCGGAGGTCCAGCTGCACCGCCGACCAGCAGAAGACGTTGATGCAGGCGTAGAGTAAGGTGAACATGCACAGCACCACCGTGGTGCCCAGCTTGGAGAAGTTCTTCTCCACGTTCTCGGGCAGCGAGCCCTTCCCGGCCCAGAACTCGGCCCAGGGGAGGAAGAAGAAGAAGAGCAGGTTGCCAAGGCCGACGAGGATCACCCAGTGGGTGAGCGCCGTGCTGAA
This sequence comes from Centroberyx affinis, assembly GCF_046629955.1. Taxonomy (NCBI): domain Eukaryota; kingdom Metazoa; phylum Chordata; class Actinopteri; order Beryciformes; family Berycidae; genus Centroberyx; species Centroberyx affinis. Next base: position 183,604 of record NW_027281003.1, on the reverse strand, counting down.
GAGGACCAGAGCGGTGATCCGGGTGGCGATCTCCAACCCTCTCCACACGATCATGCAGAGGTAGGCAGCCGGGCGCAACCGCACCTTGTAGTCGTCGTATCTGATCTGGATGGCCAGAACGCTGCACACCAGAGCGCCGTAGATGATGGAGATCAGTGTGATGATCATCAGAGTCACTGCAAACACAGAGGGAGTCACTCGTTAAAACCTCCACACATAAACAGTAGCAGACACACTGCTACAGCATTTGAAAATGTCTTGTCACTAGGTGGCAAGCACAGGGAACTCCTTATAATATTACCATCATACTATTATTGTAATTCAGTACAGTTATACATTATAATTTATTATTCCATTTTTATTTCATTCAAGTCTAGTGAAAAATGGAAATAGTATCCCTAAAGGAAAATACATCTCAAACCTGAGTAAAAAATATGCTCATCAGTTGCTAGAAAAAAATCCTTTTTTTTTTTTTCAATTTCAATAAAAGTATCATTATTTTATACTGTATGAGTTCAACCGCTATCTGTTTCCTACCAGACCACAGCTACATATAAAACAACAATGAAATTAGATTTTCTTTGCATATTTTATGTATTAATTTAATTGTTACAGATTTTTGTTAATTATTTCTTCATTTAAAGACAGTAACGTATCCCATACAGTGGGTCACGGTCTTAAAGAGCTGCTACCCCTGAACAAATTTCACCTCTGGGTGTCAGTGGAGAGTTTTAATCTCCCATGATGCTCTAAATACTGTTTCAGCCAAGAATAAAATTCTGGGTGCACGTTGTCATTTTTGGCATGAAAATGGCCGACTTGACAGACAGCATCCCTAGCATCAACCCCCACCCCTCTGTGACTTCTTACATCTGGTGTAGAGGATGTATTTCTCCTGGATCGTGGCGTACAGCTGTAGTGTGAGCTGAGGGGTGGAGCCCAGGAAAGCCTGGATGACTGCGGTGCGTTTGAAGGCGTTCCTGTGAGCGGCCAGCTTGCGCTCCGAGTGGCCAATCTCCCACTCCATGGGCGTCCCCTGCCCCTTCTTCAGACTGATCTTCCTGGAGATGGTGACATACGGCTCCTCCTTTTTACCTGCCTTGAAATAGACTACCAGAGCCTCGAAACACCTGAGGGAGACAGAGAGAGAGGGGTCAGTGAGGGTGGAATAATACTTTCAAACCAACAGAGGGCAGCACAATGTAACGTTTAAATTACACCACAGTGGGACGCCATGATTTTCTATGCACTTTTTTACATTTACTGTGATTTTAGAATTATATTGTGCATGCAAATTACAATAGAATCTACACAGATAACACACAAATCCATGAATACAACAATTTTATACAACAGTTTTTTTTTAATTGTTTTTTTGAGCCCAGGAACCAAATGTGCAATTTAGTTACTTGTCATGGAACCAAGGTTCATTAAAAGATGCTAGAAATTTTGTCATGTGGGGCTCCACCATGAACAGACCTGTGAACCTTTTCTGGGCTGTGAATCAAACACTAGCACAGTGTTGTGGCTCCACCAGAGGGCGGTCAGAAGAAAGAAACTACAGCCTCCTGATGCCTGAACACATGAAACTGAAAATCTCAGGGTGTGGTTCCCTGTACTTTCAAGGTAAATGCTCTCACTGTTTACCGACATGGGGACATTAACACTTCGTAAAAGAGTATAAGCATGTTTTTCACCATCACATGTAAAGGAGCGTGTTGTGCAAGTGGTGCAAACGGCCCTTTCATCTCAAAAAACTGATTTTCAGCCAGCCTTATTTCTGCATTTTTTTAATTATTCAGTAGTTTCTGACTGGTTTTCAGGGGCCCTAAGGTCACAAAACTTGCTTAACCATTTCAGCACTACATAAACGTTCAAGCTGAAACATGAAAATCCACCAAAACTGGAATGGCGAGGTTTTCACATGTCAACAACAAAAATGCTTTCATTAGAATTCCTGAGAAGAAAAATCACCATATATTTACAGTGCCGTGAGCAGCTGCGCTCAAGACACAGCCCAGCCCGCTGAGGATTCTCACTCCAACAGTAAATCTCACAGCACAGTGCTGGAATGTTATCTTTTGCTCCAAAGCACCAACATCTCCAACTTTAGACATGATGGACTTAGAGGCAGAAGTATCCCACGTGTATTCACTTCCCCGCAGTTCAACTATGTGCCATCGGACTCTGCTGAACTTACGCCCCAAACTCAGTCAGCAGTTTTCAGTCAGTGTTGTTTCAGCTGGTATTTGGTGAGGAATTACATTTACTCTCTCCTTAACAGTGCAGATGCAGTGCTGCACGAGCTTCTGTGTTTCATTGAACTGTCTTTGACCCAAAACTAGAGAGAGGAAGGGTGATGAGGATAATCTTGTTGTCCGACATAAGCCTACTCTTATCTCTGGACTCACATGCTCGCACACACACACACACACACACATATACACAGGCAGATGGGGGTCATCTAGTCTACGATTTACTGTATAAGGTCTACAGTAGAGTAAGGCACAAGAACATGATTTACTGACAGTCTTCCTAGGAAACTTGGCAGCACAACGGGCTGAGAATGCAGTATGGGTAGTGTACTCCAGCCAGCCTGCACTTAGGCTTCTGTAAGCGACCGAGAGCCAGACTGAATTTCACTTAGAGGGGGAGAAGAAAAAAAAACAGCATGACTGATGAAAGCATTAGCCAGCAGAATCGATATGCTTACTTTCCGCGACAGCATCTTATGGATTTATCAAAAGAAACACACAGGCTACTGCTCTGTAATCGCAGCCTAACCACGCAATCTGTTCCCTCTCTGCTTGAGCACACTGCTACAGAGTGTGAAACTCAAACGACATGCAGTAAGAGGAACAAAAAAAAAAAAAACGGAATGAAACTACAGGTTCTTTGCGACACAATGCTGAAATTAACTAACAAAAGCGCAGCGGAGCGATTCAGGAAATTCTTTCGACAGCTCATCAGCAAGATGGGGAGATACTCATCCTGTTTTGGTAGGCGGTCGCCTGGCATTACCCCACCAGGCTGTCAACATGGCCTCTTTGAACGGTGCACAGACAACAGACAACACCATTTGTAATTACTGTTTCAGCTTTGCATGCTGGGACTGGACCGGGCTGACATGGTGTAATTATGTAGCTAGTCTATCCCTGCTTTGGGGTAGGATCATATTCTCAGGGAGACAAGTCATGACAAGGTCCAACATGTAGCAGATAACCCGACTCCCTACTCACAGATTCCATATTGACTCTGTATTGACAAACTCCTCATTATTTTCAGGTGGACTGCAATACAAATAAAAGGGGTCTTTTAAAGTGATGCAGCTGATAAGCAATATCAAGCATATTTCAGTGCCAAGTTGTGAGTTTCAGTTCCTTGTCTGTCATGAATACCGACTGTACAGCAACACTTTGAACCCATTTCCGTTCTGAAAATGCAATACTGGATTGTGCAGCCACGGCATATGATCAACAATTACATCATCCCCCTCAGCTACACGGGAAAACGCCCATCAGACCTAAGCAGCAGAGGTAATCTGATTACAACAGCATAGCACAGAATAGAATAGAGTAGCACTGAATAGTGTCGAGTAACATAGGACAAAACTGAACAGAGCAGAGTAACATGTTTTGTACAACCGATACTAGAACTTGTTTTCTGGCCTCACCTTTGGCACATTAAAAGCACATATTGGAAATATTACAGCTCAATGTGATAGATGAGAATTACAGGATCACAAACGTAACAAATACGCAGCCAGTTTGGTTGCACAGGCCCACTGATATCGGCAGCTGCCTTTTATGAAAGCTGTTCTTGGTCTTGGCCGTTCCAAATCACTGACCCGAGGGAGGCATCCTGAGCTAGACGGGGAAGGGTGCGCTGAATGATAAACCAGTGTCAGAGCTTTTATACAGCTACTTTTGCTCTTGGCTGCTTTCTTTTTTTCTTCCAGCAGGACTAACAATGCTGGATATTTTTGTTTTGTTCTGTGATCAGCCTTCCCCTAACAGACTGATGCTGATGCTTTTTAATCATGCCAACACAAACCATCTCCAGGTCATTGTGTCCAACACCAAACCCCTTCAGCTTCCTAAGTGAAAACAGTCTCTGTCTCGCCTTCCTGAAAATAAAAGCAGCAGTCTGTGAAACTCAGTACAGCTCCAGCAGCTCTGCAATTTCCTCACTGCCAATATAACAAAATCAACACGTTCTCACAAATCTACAGTACAGGCAGCATCATTAATGCAGAAAACGACATACAAACTGAATGTTCATGCTGCTCACTGTTGATTGACTTGTTTAAGTCTCGTTGACACTTTCACCTCAATATGAAATACTGTTTGGAGCTGCAGGCGGTCCATGACATGTGTGGCTTCCTCTGAGGGGAGGGGATGACATCCACAGACATCAAGCCTCTCCAATGTGTAATTATAGAACTGTAGCTGAACCAAACCTTGACCTTGGTCCAGTTATACTGGGAACTGCAAAGCTGCAGAGCACTGCTCAAAGAGAGGGCTTGCATGATAGTAAATACTGTTTGAGTATGATATTATGTGCTGATCTGGCAAAGGATATTGGCCCTCAAGGCACTCATCTTAACAGATAAAGCAGATAAGGCCACGAATCACGCGAGTGCTGTATATTGAAAAGACACTGGGTTATGTCATGTTTTGATAAACTACAATGATCATACACAAATCAAAACCATTTGTTCAGTTTTGAAGATGAAATCCTTTCTCTTTTTGAATGCCATTGGAAGGGACAGTAATGGCAGATTGTCACATTTCACTTATACGCTATGCTAAAGGCTGAGCCACAATAACAAGGCATATCATTTCTATGCCTTTTAGCAACACTTTCTATTGGAAGCCATTCTTCCTATGGCAAGGAACACACACAGACCTGAAGACAATTTTGAATTTCTTGCCCTGCAAAAGGTTGCACGCTTCAATTAACTGTTACAGCACAGTAAATTCTGCGCAGCACCTTAGGGCACTCTGTTGACAAATCAAAGTTCAGAGAGAGAGTATCGCCGGAGATTTGAATTTCAAAACACTCGAGGTCTCCACCTTCGTCTTGCAGCTAATCCAACATGAGTCACAGTTCGCCAAACAGGTCTCTTGACTGAGATCACCAACTGCCACTAACAAGAGGTGTAGACTGACAGTATTTCAATATGTGGACTGTAGAACCTTAGAGTAACGTGACTGAACTCTGCTGTTATTTCTGTCAAACATATTTCAATAAGGGTGGTTCATTTCCTTCCTCATCCTTTACAAACATACTTGCTGCTCATCTTCAGAATCTGGTCACCTATTCCAATATTCTCCCAAAAAGTGCTCCCTACTCTTTTCCTTTGCTTAAACATGTGCTGACCTTCAGTGCAGTTTGTGATATTTGCATTTCCTCTGATTTGATCTACAATAATAACCAAAGGCATAGCAGCTGTGGCAGCCTTCCCCACTAGATGAGTGTGATCTCTGAGCTACTGCCTTAACACCTTAAACCCCCTCTGACCTCTCTGCTCATGAGCCAGCCAGACCAAGAGCCAGTCTCCAGTACTGAGGGCCTTTGGGTGCCATTACGGTCAGATGAGGTCATATGACTGAGTGGTAAAAGCATAGTGTGAGGGGTGTGTTGCTGGGGCAGGAAGCCAGCTCTGCACAAAAGTCTCTGAGGGTCTATGCCAGGACTTTTAAGACTACATGGGGGTTCAAATATGATTCAGATGAGGCTTCCACATAATAAACCACTATTTACCCCCACTGCATGGGAGAGCCTGCAGAAAAACTTGAAACTGGTGACTCTTAATGAGTTTAAAGTGCCAGATTGAAGGGAGGCGTTGCCCATTGCTTTCCAATGGTACCCCCCCCCCCACCACTACCACCACCTACCTAATGAGAGGACCGAGGAGCAGGAGGTGCAGGAAGAGGACCAGAGGCCGGTCTCTTCCCAAGTCTCTATGAATGAATGTCAGCGTCAACTGAATCAACACAGCGGGCACCAGCATGAAGGCGATGGTGAAGCCCAACCAGATGGTGTCGTCGGTCTTGTGGTACCTGCTGCACATCACCGAGGCGCTAACAAACTCGGCGCAGTACAGCAGGGTGGCCAGGACGACGCTGAACGGAGGCTGGATGTGGCTGTGATTGACCACCAGCATGACTCCGTTCTCCATGGTGGCACAGTCCGCCTGGGACTGGTCCATGTCCGAGATCTCCCTCTCCACCGGCTCGCGCTCCTCCATGGCCACTTCGCGAAGGCGTCAAAAATGAAACGGGGATTACTTCACGAAAACGATGTTAACCCGGCTCGTCGCTCGTCTGCTTTAGCCTCTTGTTCGCTGAAATAAACACGACCTCCCCGTCAAAGCTGTGTATCTTGTCGGAGCCGCATGACATTACATTTTGTAAACATATTCAATGTTTCTTTCCGATGCGCTGTTTCGCTCTGGCAGGCTGACGTTGCTCACTTTCCACCTACTTGATCATCGCTGATTACATGTACTCCTTTGTGCACATATTAGCTCCTGTAGTAGGCACCCAGTCACCCCCAAAGGTCTTTATTGTCAGATATCGTCCTACGTGGCGTTACCACCCCGTGTGGCCACGGTGGTGTCGTTTATTTGAGGAAAAACCAACGTTAGCCTACCACCCGAAAGGATCTCGGCACTGTTGCTACCCTGCCATTGTGTAGGATCGGGAAAGTTAAACGTTGCAACGCAGTCCCATCAAAACATTTAACCGGAGGGATAAACCCGTAGGTTACATGTCAGAAAATACTTGTTGTTCCTCACAGAAGAGAGGCTGAGCTCGGCTCCAGCTGTAAAGTCCCACGGCAGGCTCTGAAAGGCAGGTGTGTCCCCTGTCCCGACATGCCTGTGCGGTCGGTAATCCGTATCCCAGCGTTTCTCGAACTACCCCGGGTCCTAATGCCGTGTCAACGGCGACAGCTGCGTCAAGTCAGACAGAGGGAGCCACCACAGTACCGGAAATGATGGAACTGTACTTTCAAAGTAAAAGCGCAACATTTGCCCGGCATTTGATTTTGAGCAACCCTATATGGCATCATGCGTGACTATGAACATATGGCAAGCTATAACAAAGATAACAACAACAACAACAACAACAATGATATAGTACTTTTCAAAACAAAGTTACAAGTGCCTCACAGAGACAAGGAAGTAGGAAACTGAAGTAATTCAATTAAACAAAAGCGCAGGGCAGAAAATAAAATACAAAGCGAAAAACAGTTAAGCAGAATGAAAGCAGAGGCAAAAACGTCAGAAAATAAATAAGAGCAGTAAAAAAGAAAACGGGTGAGTGAAATAAACAAAAAAATGTAAAGAGCCTTTTAGAAATATAACAATTGTATTTTAATTTACTGTAGACTCTTTAAGTATATTCTTTATGTTGCCACTTTGTATGACTCAACAACAAAAAAACGTTCGCCCCTTTTTTATTTTATTTTGAAAGTTCTGACCGGAAAACTAACTTTTTATTCTTGAAACTTGACATTGTTGATGGCAACGTAGTGGATGTCAGTTCTAGTGTTTACACCCTATGAATGCAGAGACTAAACGTTTCAGTAGATAAATATAAGGAGTAAACAAATAAATAAAATAACATTAAACAACATTGAATACATCCTAGATGTGCTAAACTGAAATCAGAGGAGGTCAAAGGTGGAAAATCCCATTGGATTCTCTGTCATAAAATAGGTACAACAATCAATTAGATAAAAATGATGAATGGTGATGTAAGAAGGTAAACACTGTGTGTAAACAGAATATATTTACTTTCATGATTCATTCCTTCAGGACTATTTTTGCTCCATTAATTTCTTGCAAAACAAGAATATACCTCTTGGCAATGAGAATACATGCAATGAGTAATATATAGCTGTAGGTCTTATATGTTTTCCTATCCAAATGACAACGCTGTAGAGGGCAAGCATGAGAGATCAGTTACTCTCTGTTTCCATTTTTAGTTTCCACCAGTAGGGCAGACTTGGCCTTGTTATAGTGGCCTGCAAGGCCCGAGTGAAGCAGCAACATGAACAGGTGCAGCAGACACACTGATATGTCGTCAGTCAGCTATAAAACTCAACTTTATTCTGACTCATTGTCACACAGGCTTATCCTCATCAAATTAGTCTTTGCTAAGACTACACGCTCATTAGTAAACAACAAAACCAACATCTGTGATCCAGTGCAACAGAACCAGTTTGATGTTTGCTCATACTATGCAAACAAGGATTGTCAATTTGCAAGGTGCATGGGAAGAATATCATCTGCTGTTGCCAACTTGATATTTCCCATGCAAAACCCTGAAAAAGCCAATCATTCTCTATTGCACAGCCTAATTTCAGTATGATCTACCATTTCAAAATAAATTAAACATGTCACCTGTGTGCATGTTTACTGGAAATGTTGTTTACAAAAACCTCCTTTCCTGAAAGAGCTGTCATTTCCTCTAGCATGATAGCGTGATCACAAATACCTGCAAAGCTAAATGGAACTTTTAGGCTTGTTCCCCTTCTGTAACACGAACAACAACATAAAAACCACAAAGAGAGTTGTTGTGCCAAGTATATGTGTAAACTGAACTGACCTGTCTCACTGTGAACTGTGGTACAATTTCAACACAGGATACACAAGCTCAGCCCAAACATGACAATCTCTCCCTGTCTAATCAGATCCCAAGTCAGTGACATGAGCTCTGCATTGTGAAGGGGGTCTACGCAAACCACTGAAGGCTTGTCATTACTAATGCATGTGTTTGGCGAGGCAGTGGTGTGGGTCAGTGACTTCAGACTGCACAGACTGGATACTCTGTGGAGCCATCGGGGGAAGTGGAAGACTGAGGTCTTGTCATATCCAACAAGTCAGCCATACAGAGTGCCTGGCCTGCACCCAGTGCACAACCTCACCAGCCAATCAGATCAGTGCAAGGGCACTCCCCACTTCAAAATAGAGCAAAAAGCTGGGTGCATTTCTCTTTCTTTACTGAACAGGATTAGGGCCACATACGAAAAATGTATCTGAGATTGTACAGAATTCTGACCTTCTGACTTTAATCTCAAAATTCTGACTTTAATCTCAGAACTCAAAATGTTTTTTCAAATGTGGCCCTAATCCTCTTGCACACAAACTCTTCACATCAGAATGAAACAGAAACTCTCTCTCTACCTTTGCCCTGCCTTTGTTTTGAACTATATGTAATGTTGACATTTTAAAGCAGAAACCTTAAAACGGAAGAGCAAAACCTCTGCACACGTGTGAGTTTCCTTATTAAACCAAGCTTTAGGTCAAGTAGACCTTCTTCAGGTCATACATACAAAAGCAGAAAGCTTAAAAGAAACCTAACTGTGCAATTTAACCAAAAAGACAAAATTATAATTTTAGTAAAAATGTATTCAAAGGGACAAATCACAATTAAATAAGAATCGCAACATAAGCTGTTGCTGATCCTGTTATAGTTATGTGTGCACACTGGAGAGGAGAATAGTGTCTCTCCCTGCACTGGCTTTAGCAAGGTCTTTTTATAAACACAGGGTGGTGATGCAATCATCTTGAAAAAAAACAAAGGTCATCAAAGTGATCAAGGGAAATTCAATCAACCAAAGGGGAAAAGTGATCAAGGGAAAAACAAAGAGTAGGCTATACTTTTTCAATCAAAGAAAGGTTAGCAAAGAATATCTTCAACAAAACTCGATCCCAGATTCCAGACTCAGCAGTCAAGTGTCTCTGAGATATGTTTGCAATGTGGAGAACAGGAGCAGATGAGACAGGGTGTGTGATAACTATACTCAGCTGCTGCTGCTGCTTTGAGTGTGACTACGTGTGTGTGTGTGTGTGTGTGTGTGTGTGTGTGTGTGTGTGTGTGTGTGTGTGTGTGTGTGTGTGTGTGTGTGTGTGTGTGTGTGTGTGTGTCACTGGCAGCTGACAGGGCTGTGGTCAGAGTCTCGGATGAGTCTAGTCAGCAGAGGAGGATCATGCCTGATTGGACATTGCTGTAATAACTTAATGAGATAAGACCGGCGTAGAGAATGCAGCTCCAGGTGTCCAGGATGTTATTCATGCCATGTCAACTGAATGATGTCACTTTTATCTGCCTGAAGTATCATTTCATTACAGCTGCAGCGGCTCTATCCTGAAGTCCACTGTCCATGTTCTTAGGATTTTCCTACTTAGACATTATAATGTGAAGTTTTTAGCAATGTGGATTGGTAGGTAAAATGGTTGCCATTCAAAAACATGTATATCAAGTTATGAGTAGACATAGATATAGCTGCAGGGCAAAATTCTGCCCTATTCATGCCAGCTTGTAAAGAACCACAACACAGATCCATTATAATAGTGAAACAGACCATGAGGTGCAACCACAGCTCCTAGCGGTGAACCTCTGTGTATAAGGCCACCTAGTGGCCAAAATTAAATGTTACCATGGCACTGAGAAATAATGCAACAGCTACTGTAGTAAAGTTACAGTAGTGCCTTATTGTATCATACACATGCAGTGTCTATTAAGTGATCCATAAGCTATATTGCAAATTGTGTTTTATTATTAACATTACATAACATTTTAGTCCTATAAATGTTTAAGTTGCATTTGATAATGTATTATACTTATAGATAATAATAGTTACTAATAATTTATAGAATATATAATAATAATATAGATCATTTTAGTGGTCCCTTCTAAATAGTTTTCACACTAATCAAATGTGTAAAACCATATCTTGTTTTCTTTCTCTTTATTATGCAAACTGAAAAGTGTTGACATTGTTATTTCTGAGATCATAGCCCCCCTCCCATCTAATCCAATCAAAATGTACAGTGAGTACAGTGTACAGTGAGTCTACAATAAATCAGACCTTAACTATAATGGATGTTTTTGTTCCAATTATACCTGTGATCTGGGCTGGCTGGTTTGTCACTGTGTAGTGTAATCTTATCATTAAAAATAGCTATGATGTCATTATCTCCTGTAGTTGTGCAGCCTAAATCCATCCAAACGCTCTGTTGTTGCCATAGCTACCCCTCTCAGACCTGAAAAGGCGTGGGAGATCACAGCATGTCACAGATGACACCATGGGACACTTTTAGTTCTCATGGCCCGATATACACACCTTGATCTGTTCCAGTTAAAAAAGGAGCACGCCACCCAATGGGGTTGGCAATTGGCTCAAAGGGCCGTGGGATTGGTTGAAATGCCAATACCACACTTCCCAGATTGCACCTCCCACATGAGGTGACCAAGGGCTTAGTTTGAGCCTGATTAGCTCTGTAGCTGGCTGGTACAAGATGTCAGTAGAGAGGTGCACACAAGCAAATGCATGGACATAGAAATCCTTCTGTAAGTATTCCTTCAATTTCTCTTAGTTGTACTAAACTTTGCAAATTTTGCATCTGATGTGGTGAAGTAAGTGATACATGGAGACCCAATGGGGTCTCCATGTATCCTGTTTGAGCCTGTTTGAGGGACTTAGCAAGACTTGTAGTGTCCACTGGGCTTAAAATGCATTGTTTCATTTCATTGTTCCACTGCATTTTGTGTATGTCATGTTTGTTCATTGTGTGTGAATTTAGATTAGTCATTTTTCTTGATGCAAGAGTTTTTTAGGTTTAGATTTATTTGTTTCAGATATTGATTAAACACAGTCAAACTAGTCCTCTGTAGAGGTTTGTTGTTTACATCAACAGGTTTTCACATAGCCATGATTACTGCTGACACTGAAGAGTTTAACTCTGAATTTATCTACTGGGCCTCCTTCATCCTTTATATTCCCATCTGTCATTTTATTTATGCTTTCTGATATCAAGGGTGTCAATACGTTTGTTCTAGGCGCAGGCCGATATCAGATTTTCATGGTATGATCATGTCTGCCAAAAACATTCATGGTAAACAATATTATCACAGTATTTACAAAAATCAGCTGAAAATTGCTAGTAGTGATGAAACACAGAGAAAACCCAGAGAATTCGGAACATACAACATTTAATATTTTCCTATTTAAATCTTCATATTGAGCACAATACATAAACCTTCACATTTGAACTTTTCTTACATTCAACACTGAATCCTTATCGTGTCATTTTAAATAGTTGTTAATCATAGTAGTCACACTAATAATTCGTGTCAGTGTCATTACTGTTACTGTTCTGTACTACAGATAGTGAAACTGGTGTACTAGCCTGTTTTGAATGTCCAAAACACTGATTTTGGACACCTGAGTAAAATGCTCTTCTTGAACAGAGAAAATATTTACACCCTCATGCTCATAGTGTTGTGGAAATGCAGGCGATGGCTTGTCTGCCTTCTCTAGTCAAAACAAAAATGGGGTCAGCTTGTTAACTACACTGTGAAAGAGGGACATTCTTAACTGAATCAGTCAGGGCTTTAGCAGATTACAGAGCCTGAGCAGATGCAGTGGGCAAAGGGCTGACAGACGTGCTTGTTTTTTTTTTTAGCACATGCCCGGCTGTCACTTCAGACACACCTGCTGAGTGTGTATTACTAGACTTGAGCAGACGACTCATAGTTCCCAGGACATGGCAGAAAGCTAGTACTGTGCTCATGCATGAGCGGATTATGCCAGGCCAAGTGTGTGATGTCACCATTGATCATTGAGATTTATATGCTCAGGAGAATAGAAGATGCGAGAGCTATGACTCGTGTAAGTAGCCGACTAGTTATGTAAGAATAAACTAATCTTGCAATGTACAATGGAGATAAATCTTAACTGTTCAACTTATGGTACCAAGTATGGGTGAAGAAGATTCCTGTTAAAGTTTGAATCTGTGTAGTAAATGTATGCACCTAAAAGTCATTTCAAAAAGGAAATGGAAATCTGTATGTTGGAGAACATGATTGACAACACTGCAATGGTCCTTATTGCTGATTGCACAAAAATACTTAGATATTTTTGGTTGATTATGGATCCGCAATATTAAAGAAAATATGACTGCTTATATATTCAGCAAGTGAGCTAATTTTGGACTCTAAAGAGCTAGAGACAGAGACTTGGCAGTCACATCATTGCCTGGAGTGACCATCTGTAAAACTGTCCTAAGCCCACGGGAGACAGACACACAGCATCTTTGTGCTGGACCCGGCCATGACCCCCAGTGACTTAACAGATTGGCCCTTTTTGTGCGCATGTGTGTGTGCGCACAAAGGTGTATGCGTACGTGTGTGTGTGTGTGTGTGTGTGTGTGTGTGTGTGTCATACTAAGGTCTACCATCTGTTCCCAGGTACCAGTTCCAGAAAAAAATGGTGGCCACTGTGCTCACCTTGCTCACCTCAAGTAAACATGTTCAACCTGATGAGCAACTGCTGCACCTGGGTCTCCAAGATACAGGAGCCAATCAGGCAAGAGAAAGCAAATTACTTCAAAAATGACTGATTGAAAATTTTAATAATAGTCTGATGTCTATGAATTAAAGCTGCACTAGGCAAAATTTTTATGTAAAAAACCCTCACCTGTTTAATCAGCCTAAATGCAACAGATGGGAGTGTCCCATTCTCCTGGACTCACCAACGTTAGATCTTTTGCCTCTCTATTGCCTTTCGTATAAAGTAATCCTAGACATAACATGAGCAACTGTGTGCAGTTTACTGATGCCATCTTACATGATTTCTGGCTCTTGAAGTTCACATTTTTCAAACAGTTACCTCTTGCTGCCATTTAGCGCCAACATGTGAGTTGCCTAGTGTAGTTTTAACTCAAATTCAATGTTGTATTTTATTTTATTTTGTGCTTCTCCGCAGGAAAGTGGCAGTTCTAGTGCTTGGTCTTGACAAAGCAGGAAAAACATCCTCTATCAGGGGGATGTTCAGAGGTAATTCAACAGTGACTCATTTTTAAATGTGCCTTTAACAGAAATAGAGACAATAAAAAAACGCATCTGTGTCTCACAGCGTGTAAATATTTGTCTGCTTCAGTTCCCTATGCTATGGAAGCGGGTCCCACCCAAGGCTGTGTCCGCAACGAGCTGAGAGTGGAGAACTACCTGGTCACCCTGCTGGACGTGGGAGGGGCAGCGGAGTGGCGGGCCGCCTGGAGGGAGCACTATGGAGAGGTGCATGGGATCATCTTCGTGGTCGACTCCAGCGACAGGCAGAGGATCAAGGAGGTCAAGGAGCTTCTGGCTGACCTGCTGAAGCAACCAAGAGTGGCTGGAAAACCCATACTGGTGTAAGTAAAGTCAGCTTCTTAATTGGATGAATGGAGTGATTTGTTATCCACGGTGTAAACAGTGCTCTCTGGTGGCTGATGAGACAAAATATCAAAATAACTGAAGTCATTGGGTAACCGTAAACTTGGGGGGCGACTTTTTAACTGTGTAGTCTTTCCTTTATTTTTCAGGTTGGCCAATAAACAGGACAAGATGAACGCTTTGCTGGGAAGTGAGCTGATTGAGCTTCTGTCTCTGGAGAAGCTGGTCAACCAGAGCCGCTCTCTGTGCCATATTGTAAGTGTTGTCCTACAATTACCTACTGCTAGTTGGACAGACACAAATCTCATGTAGATATTGAGACAGACTGTGGATAGTAGACAAACAAGCAGGCAGACTGAGTGGCACAGAACTGTAGAAATGCAGGTAGACAACTCAGACAGAGAAACAGACTCATCCTGAATTGATGAAGTTTCCTTACCTCCCAGGAGCCTTGCTCAGCCTTAATGGACCTGCGACGCTGGTCGGACAGGAAGACTCTGCGGGGCCTCCGCTGGTTGCTGCGTGCCGTGTGTCTGGATTACCCAGAGCTCTGTGCCCGCGTGGCCCGGGACAGCAAGAGGCCTCTGGCTCCTGAAGAGAGGGAAAAACTTGGGAAAGCAGAGAAAGGACGCAGAAAACCCAAGGAGGAACGGTGAGAGACGTCTTCACATTCACATAGTTCATAGAGGTCTTTCCTTCAGATATTGTGCAGAGAATAGATCAAGAGCAACTTTGGTATAGAGTATTATTCAGTGTGGGCTGCACACTGACCTTTTATGTAAAATATTTTCTCACCTCAGAATGCGTTCCATCAAGTCTGAGCTTCGCCAGGTTCATCGACCGCAAGAGAAGGAGAAAAAGACCAAGGGTGGAGGCAAACTGCAACCCATTCGAAACATCCTGCAAAAGGTTAAGAAAATGTTATTAATCTGTTATCAATCAATCATGTGATATCATTACGTCAAAGCAGAAATATGTCTAAATCACTTTTTAAGACCTACAGTCTTTCTATAGACATGCTTTTATGTAATGATGTTTCTCTTTCTATTATTGTTCCACTATGTTAGTTTATTTTGTATAAATTTATCCCACTACCCCATCCTTTACCCTAACCAGGGTCTGTATCCCACCCTAACCCCAATGGTTATGCCACTGTCGTCTTCTTTCCTTGTGTAAGCTTGTCCTTTGTCTTTTGTTTGCTTTGATTGTGAAGCACTTTGGACATTTGTAATAATAAATACTTCGAATGGTGCTGACAAGTATTTTCCTCACAGGAGAACACACTGAAAAAGAAGCTGAGCAGAAAGAAGAAGAAGCAGGTTAAGATCAAGGAAGGTGAAAAGGACCAAGAAGGAGAGAATGAACAGGAGGAGGAGGGCGAAGGCAACGAAGGGGAGCAAGAGCAATCTGGACAGAAAGAGAAAGCCAGCAGTGCCCTGATCCCCCCAAAAAGAGGCAAACTGAAGCGCAAGACGAAGGTGAAAGAAGAGACTCTGGATGTGCCAGAATCACCTGAAAATGAAGAGAAGACACCCAAAGGTATAAATGGTTTAAATAAACTATCATCAGCTTATGGGTTCTTAATAAGCTTTCAACTCTTGTTTAAGGGAAAAAAATCAATATTTCTTTTCTCTCATGTCTAGCTAAAGGGGAAAAGAGGAAAAAGAAGAAAGTGGTGAAGGTAAAAAGGAAAAACAAGATCAATACGGAGGAGGTGCCTAGAGATTACTCCCAACCTGTTGACCTGTCTGCTACCTTTGGTGAGCCTCATCCACTTCTTTAATTCCCCACTCAAGTACGATAGCACTGTGGACTCTGTGATGAAATCCCAGTTTTAAAAGACAACCCTGTTTCCCAACCCTGATAGATCTGTATCGAAAAGCGATCATGGCTCTGAAGGAACGTCAGGAACAGGGAAAGTGAAAGAGTGAAGCCTGGTTGTGTCCCGTGACCTGAACGGGACGATGTGTGGTCTACTTGCAAGAGTTTATGGTCACACAGCATCACTTCACACACTCACATCTCAGCGAGTCACCAGGAGAAAGGCAGAGAGACACATTCTGCCTACTACTTCTTTATTATTTCCTTTTTACACTCTCACCTCAGACCTGATCCCTGAACCTTTGGAGTACAACTGGAAATTCCACTGTGTAGTGAAGGGCAGCTCTGAATATTTATTCATAGTGTGTGTTGTCCTTTTAATAGATATATATATATAAATAAATAATATATATAAAAATTACACAAAAGAAACAGAAAAAACAACAACAAAAAAGTCAAACATTAACTTCGCCAAACTGTTAGAAGAGTTTTTTGTTTATATACTATACTTTGTTATTTTGATTGAAAGGGAGATGTGATTTTTGAAATGTTTCAACTGTTTTTTTATGATTATTTGAAAAATGTCCACGTTTTCCAGAAATGAACAGTGTGTGTACAGGGTGGGCATCGTTAAAGTGATGAACAGATCTATGGAAAACTACAATAAACACTCTTTTGTCACTACTGTCATGTGTTTGATGTTATGTGTTTACATTATAGCAGGAGCAACACTCATACCACTTACGGTTATAATAGCGGGCAAATTATTTAGCAACCCTTATGCTACTTTCTGAGATACTGAAACTTTAAAAAAAGCCACAGTAAACTATAAATGCTTATTTGAATTTTTATAACCAAATAAGCTTAATTCTTTTGTATGCTTTTGACTGTCAGCCAATATAATAGGCAGATTTTGTTACACAGGATTTGCACCTCTACTCTTATTTGTTATAAAAGCCAAACATGAGGAAAAGGCCAGTTGTTTTCCATGAAAACAAAACACTAAAGTTCAAATGTGAATGGGCAACTTTACATCTTAAGTTACAATAATCACAAGGGATTGAATATGATGAGATATGGGCAAAAATGCCCTTTGTGCTCCTCCAGTGTATATTTATTAAGATTTTCTACTTTCATTTCAATCTGCTGGGTTTGGTTGAAAACTGAGAACAAATAAAACTGTCAAAAATATGATACAGCAAATGCTGTCTTATCTGAGACAAACTGGAACAAGCAGGAATATAAATTGGCAAGGTATTTATTGTAGGCTAAAACACAATTGTCCTCCGAAGACAAAATTTGAACATGGTGAAAGTTTGGTTAATTAAGGCAGTAATTTCAGTTAGGGAAATGTCCAATAACTGATCAGTCATGAATGTGTGTGGGGTGTGTTTGAGTTGCGGATGGGTAGACAGAGGTGTGTCCTAGATGCTGTAAGGGTGGTGTGGGGGTGAGAGGAAAGTGAGGGGGTTCCCGGAGTCACCTCTTGTCCCATAAACCCTAGCTCCGCCCCTGGCTCACTGGGCACTGACTGGGACTCGTACGTCGCCATTTTTGTCGCTCATCCTGAAGCCCATCCCCCTTGTGCATCTTCACCGGGAAAGCGTCGTTCATTCAGTTCACCGGGAAGCGACTAGGCTGCACGGTGGCGGGACTCCACACACGAAGATGGCCTCACCAAGGACAATAACTATTGTGGCCCTCTCATTCGCTCTTGGTTTGTTTTTCGTGTTCATGGGAACCATTAAGCTCACTCCGAGACTAAGCAAAGATGCATATAGTGAAATGGTGAGTAAAACTGCGGGGAGGACAAAACTGCTGGTCTGCATCCGAGGGAAAAGGCCATTGTTCTGTGTTGGGTGCAGATGCGAAAGGCTCTCAAGCTCGAATAATGTGCTGGGATGCTGACCTAAATTCGTCCAAGATACTGAATATGAATGCATCGTATATTTAGACATCATCACATCTATCGCCAAGCCTTTCCCAGCGGAATATTCTGTCAAGCATCCCTCTAAGACCTGCTGCATTCCCTGTATATAATACAGTTAGCATAAAGGCTATATGCTTAAAGATAATAAACCTTAATGTTATTGATATTGACAGCAGGCCTGCAACGTATTCATGAAACGATTAGATATAATTTCAGTCAACAGCCAATAAACACTGAAGTAGGAACGAATGAACGCATGCATCTCTATTCCTTTATAAATGTGTTACAGCATATAGATAATTTAGCATTGGCCTACTTGCAGCAAAGAACGGGCCCAACAATCATCAGTTTTGCAAATATTAATCTATATGTGAATATGTGTTGTAGTTCTCGCTGTCAATTCATGTGGAGAGTAATTTAATAGCCAAAGAGCAATGGCGGCGCATTCGAGCAAATTCTGTGTGATGCACCTGCTGGTGCTGATGTTGAACTGCTGTGTGTAAGGTAGTAGCTGCCATGCGTGTAGACTTCACATTAAATCCAACTGAATATGCATTGAGAATAATTGCTTAGTGTCGTTCAGCTTCATTTTATAAGATTATAGGGTTTTCTTCAGATAAGGCCCAACTGCAGGCCTGCAATTAAAGCGATAGGCACACATTCCCAGACTCATTACAGTGAGGAAATCAAAGCATTTTAGTGGAGAAACACTGCTTGACTTGAGGATGTGAACCTCTAATGCACACTTGGTCCTTAATCCATCTCACTAAAAGACTCCCAGTAGAAGTTTCTACTGCCTGAAGGAGTTGTTGAGTCTTTTAGGATTAACTGACATGATGTCTCTGTTCTGTGTTTTTCAGAAAAGGGCATACAAGAGCTACGCCAAGGCGTTGCCAGGCCTGAAAAAGATCGGCATCAGCTCGGTCCTGCTCCGTAAGATCATCGGCTCCCTGGAGGTGGGCTGCGGTGTGGTTCTCACCCTGGTGCCCGGCAGGCCGAAGGATGTGGCCAACTTTCTGCTGCTGCTGGTCATGCTGGCCGTCCTCTTCTTCCACCAGCTAGTAGGAGACCCTCTGAAACGATACGCCCACGCTCTAGTCTTCGGTATTCTGCTCACCTGCCGACTGCTCATCGCCCGCCAGAGCGAGGACCGGCCGGAGAGGGAGGAGAGCAGGGAGGAACAGCACATGAACGACCAGGAGAAGAACAAGGTCAAGCAGTCCTAAGCTCCGCTTCCCCTTTGGTCTGGGCCGCAGCGAAGGGAGCCTCGTGCCTCTTCTATGGATTGTAGTAATTCAAATTTTGAAGGAAGCAGTCACTACTGATAATGATGCCCCTCACACACATCCCCTGTCCCATCCTGTTGGCTGACTGGTTACTCTCACCTACTCCTCTGCACTGTTATTGTGAAACTGAAAACTCTTGTTCCATAAATCCGATACAAAACTGTGGACAATCATACCTGTGAAAACTGTAATGAGCTTGGCTCATTGTCACACTAGTCCATCCATTTTCCCTTTTTTGTTGTCCTTATTTATTCCACCATTACAATGTGTTAAATATGTATGTGTTTTTGTTTTTACTTTCATATGAATTTCCTTTAGGCTACAAGTTGATTTGAGAATGCTGTTGTTTTTCATGAATGAATATTTGTAGCCTGTTTTTCTAACTTGTTTTTTTATATCTTAGGCAGGGGAAACTGATAATTTATGAATTGTATTATTTTACAATAGTTCAAGCATGTTTCATTTGGCCTAAAGTATAGATTATAAACCAAAATTAGTACTATTGGATTTATAGACTGATTATACATCATCTCGCATTTATTGAATATCACATCATTTTTTTAGCAGAAGGCCTGTTTTAGAAAAAATATATAAATACTAGTTGTTCTTTTTCCAATACCTATACGCATGAAATCCCTTTTCCTAAAGAAAAATAAGCTGAAAATCCTCCTTCTCATTTCAGCTTCAAGTATCACCTTGAAGTTGTTTAGTTGGAAAGGACAGCAGGTGCTGCATCAGGTGTCTGATACTAGGTTACATGTTTCCAGAGCAAAACCCAATGAAAAGTGTCTTTCCTTGTTAACAAAACTGGATTTTGACTTTTGCTGTTCACAGTTAATAGTCTTATGTTCATTCACTGTCACTTATGTCTTTCGCTTATTTGTTTGATTTGTTTGAATTTTCTCATTGAAGCTATGAAAAGGATTCCTATTCAAATTTAGCTTTTTGGATGCAATCTCAGTTGAAAATCATATCAGTTTGTCTTTTCACAATATTTCTGTAAAAGTAAATGATATAATTAAAATAAAGAATTGGAGGTGAGATGGACTAAATGTTGTTTATTTGTGTTTTTTGATTTCATTCAACTGCACTGCACACTTAATGCCAATTCAAATAACACAGCTGTCCAACAATATGGGTTTTTTTCCCACAACATTGTGTTTTTTTTGTTGTCTCATATATAACAATGTGTACATCAATCCCTGTTAAGGTAACTACTTCATAACAAGCCAATAAACTGCACAGCCTAAAATGCAGTGCTCTCCATCATGCCCTAACAGTGGCTAGATGTGTTATTTATGTTATCAACATTTTATATTACACAGTTTTGGATTGCATTTTGTTAAATGAACTTGGATTTACAGTCAGGGCTGTAAACCAAGAGTCTAACCACCTTCTTACTCACATCATAGTAATAGCATGAAACTAATGTAGTTATATGATACGGTATTATTGGGGAAAATACGTGCCTTACAGTACATATAATTGATTTGTGTTATATTGGTAATTGTTCGACTGATGATCACGGACTGGAGATAATAGTTTACCCACCTACTTTATTTACCACTAAGTTGTAGGCGGTTGAGGTGAGAATGGGATGGACTACAACTACCAGGAAGCAGGCTAGCGGATGGAGTATACTGCGCAAGCGCACGACAAACGGTCGCGCGGAAGATTTGAGTTTTATTTGAATGGCTGAAGGCTGAGAGAAACAAATATTTTTTTGTTTTTAGCAATGTAGCAATGGCAACAACGCTAAACCTGTCGCGGCCGCCGGATTTAGACTCGTTGTCTACAAGCGACCAATCTGTCTCTAGTCGGAGCAGTAACAGAAGTTTGAGAGTCGCAGAGAAAGAAAGAAGAAAAAACGAGGCGGAGGACCCGTTTGTTCTTGCGCTGAAGTACTTTTCAGACGGTAGGCACGGCTCACAACACACCCAGCAACGGCAACGCTAGCTGGCTAACGTTGGCGTAACCAACGTTACTATCCAGTATTTACAACAAGGAAAATAGAAAGACAGAAAATAGGCATGGCCAGAAAAAATCTTTCTTTTTGAATATGGGGCATAGCGTTACCGATAAGTTACCTAACGTTGCCAAATTTACCATCCATTTTTTCCCAGTGAACTTCTCAACTGCTACGCTGGTTTACGTTAGCTAGCTAGCTAGTTAGCTGGCGACATCAAACCAGGATTCGTGGCAGGAATGCTTTAGTTTGGCTCAGTAAATAGTTTCTTTAAGTCAGTTACTGGTAACACAGTGTGGTCTCTTGGTCACTTGACCAAACATCAACTTTAGCAGTAACAAACAAACAAACTCTATACTTAAGCTAGCTCGTTCTGACATCTGAACTTGTTTTTTTGTGGTTTCTTTGTTGTATTGGTCAGCTGTGTAACTGAACCTTTTCTGTTACACACACACACACACACACACACACACACTTACACACTGATGTGCCATTTCTCCTCTCCCTCCAGTTGAAGCAGGCACTCCGTGTATTGGGAATGATGAGGTGGAGAGGAACCTGGTGCTGGTGGAGAGAGTGGCATACAGTAAAGGACTTCCCCCAGAAGCCATCTCTATTATGCTGGAGTTTGCCATGAGCCTTCGTATGGGTAAGACAGTCACTTTTATATCTCAGCAACTGTGGGCTGGATATGTGTTAAATTTGGCTTTTCCAACCATGGGATTGGGCCTCTATTTGTAGGCCACTGATACGATAATTGGCTCAGTACAGAAGTTTCTTATCAAAATTAAATGCAATAATATCTGGTAGTTATTTTAAAATATAATACTATTGTGTTTGCACCACACAAAAGCCACTGTAAAAGCCATTCAGCCTGCCTTTGCACAGTTTCATTGACCAGTTCACATGTTGGAGGTAAACATTGCTTATGCAGTAGATGTGATGTGTAATTATCAGTTTGATGTGAACACATAGTTTTCATATGTATCAAACACAAGGTACATGAATTGTCTGGCCTGGAACACCTGTGTTAAGTTGATGGTGTCTCTTGATAATCTAGTATTTTAGCAGTCAGTCTCACTTTTGTTCTCTCTATATGTGTTTTTCTTTTTGTGGTCTGCTCTGTGTAGGATCTAGTCCGTGTGTCCGGGTGCTGAAGTGTCTGATCCCTGCCACTGTGGTGCCACAAGAGGCCGTTGTTCGAGCGGTAGTTTGGCTGTGTGTCGGTAAAATACCTATCACTACACAAGTAAGGACCAAGTAATTGATTGACTTACAACTGTCTTACACTGTCATTTGTGTTGGGCTTGCCTATAATACCTCAGATGCAACAGAAAAGAGCATCCCATCCTCTCCTAATTGAGACCCCATAGATTCACCCTATTTTCCTAAATGAAATTTGGGTGTTGGTACACTTCTCAGTCCACAGGAAGTGACAACACTTTAGAGCAAAATATTTTGTCCCTTTTGATATCAAGCGATCACAGACCGGCTGGGTTGGTAAACATGACCATGCTGTGTGCCATCTGCTGATGTAACGATATATGATTTCTGGGTATTTAAGTTCAAATTTTGAAAACATTTCCCTCTTGCTGCCATTTAGAGCTGCTAATGTGTAAAGTTGCCTGTTGAAGTTTTATGCTTGAGCTTTGATCTCAACGATAGTTAATTTTTTTATTTTGTGTTATAGTGCAATAATTTCTTGAATTGTTTGTTTTGCCCTAATTCTTTTAATTCACAAGCACATTGTTGGATTAGAAGTACAATGGTTACGTTCACTATCAGAGAAATATGGGAGAATTCTAAATAATTAATAGTAATTAGTTTTACTTAATTTTCTATTAATCTAATCATCCTACATACAATAACAAAAGTGTGAGTTTAGTTTACCTGTTGCTGTTGCCAGTAGCCACCTGATCAATTTTTAAGCTGCAGGCTGTGAATTAAGACTACTTAAGCTGTCTGTATACTTTGCATTCATGCAATTATTCAGTCTGGAAAAATAACTGGAAATCAACAAAACAACACCTAAGAGGTTCTTGGACTATGCAGCGATGAGTGAGTGTTGGTTTATCTGCCTGAGAGTCTGTATGTGTTGTGTCTGGTTAAGGTTTTAGCCTAATAATTCATGAATCTGAGTGTATGTCCAATGCATGTGTACATATTTTCCAGGTTCTTTTCATAAAATGGGTGTTGACCATTTTTGACATGATTGACGCTAAGGACCAGCTTCGAGCCATCTATGGCTTCCTCTTCAGCTTTGTGACAGAGGAAAATCTGGTATGTATAGTGATGATCTTGGCATTGTTGTAATAAGCTGCTTAGCACAAATGTGACAGCATCAAATCAAATTTGTATACAATTTATTTACAACTGTTTGTTTGAGTGGGAAATCTAAAGTTTACTAATCTTAATTTGACATTTGATTTAAATGACATATTTATATTTGTATCTGTCAGAGCTTAGTATAAATAGGAATAAATTGGTAAATGCCACTTGGTTTATGTATGCTGTGCCCTATTCCAGGCGCAGAAACAGTCTCAGTGAGATAGATGGAGCTAAATGTCTGCCTGACTAGAAAGACAGACCATTAGTTGATCTGGTTCAGGTCAAGCATAAAGTTTATAGACAACAAAGGGGTTTGTTTTATTCTTAATAACCAGCAAGATACTTCATAACCAGCCCTCAGTGGTTTGTGACATGGTTGTTGTTAGTAGACACGTGAATTATTGAGTGCTTACCAGCATAGTGACATGACTTAATTAGGTGATATGAGAGCCACTGAACAGTTTTGATGTTTGTGGATTAATGATGAAATTGTGTTGCAATTTTTTCAGTGTCCTTTCGTCTGTCATCTGTTGTACCTTTTGACCAGAAAGGAAAGTGGTAAGCCAAACATTATCACACCTGGGATGTGATATACATGGTTTTGTTTACAAGGTTTTTGGATATACAACTGCCATTGATTTGTTTTTCTGGGTTCCTCCATTATCCTCTGTTTTTTTGTGTTAACTTCATGCCTTCTCTAAGCATAATCTCACACTTCTTTTTCCATCATAGTGCGACTGTTCAGAGTCAGGAAGCTACTGGATCTACAATCTAAACTGGTAACCATCCTCTGTTTGCCCTTTGCAGATTTTATGTGATCAAATTTCATAGATAGATTCAACCTCTCGTTTCCACATCCTTTCAGTTCTTTGGAGCAATCTATCAAAACTAGTACATGATTTCCTCACTCAGTATGTAAATCCATTCAATGATAAATTGCTGGAGGGAATAATACTGTCATATTGTGTTATCTGCACTATGCACACAATTCCCATAAACAGTTTATCCTCTCATATAATCGTTTATCGTTGTATTGCATATAATTAGAGACCTCAATCAAAAGGGGAGATGCCTAGCTCAAAGATGTATCATAAACAGTATGTTCATATTCTCTCCTTTCTCCTCAGGGCAAGCAGCCGTTCCTCTTGCACTTACTGTCGCTGTACAAAGTGTTCTGCCCCGAGTTGGTGACGCTCTCCCTTCCGTCACGAATGAGGGTTTGTACCTGGACTGTGCAGTTCACACCCACTTTGCTTTTATTATAACATATGACCATCAAAAGCACCGTAGTGATTGTATCTTTCCTGTTGTCTCTCAGGCAGGGTTTAGGAACCACAATGCCCCCTGGAAATCAGCATTGATTGCTGTGCAGAAAAGGAGCAATTCCCAGGTTGCCTCTGGCATCAGTCTGACCTTCGGGATGAAAGATAAGACCAACCCTAGGAAAAGGGTATGGACGTGGGTCGGGTTTAAGTTGATTTTGTCTGATTCGGTTGGAAGAACAATTTTGAAAATGGATGTAGAATTTATTGTGTAGAGTGATCTCAGCCTTTTTAAGTTTTTCCTTTCATGTTGGCATCAGGATTAATTCCAGGAAATGAAATAGCCTAGGCTTGCCTGTATACTTACTTGCCTGTTTTACTATACTGTCTCAGAAACATTGCCATCTGGAACTGCCAGCATTGAGTTCTGCAGTCCAAATCCAGGCTCAGACCGACACTATCTCCAGCAGAAAGGTGGTCCCCCTGGTGCAGCTCGACTCCTTCTCTCAACTGCTGGAAAATCTCCACCATATAGAGGTAATTTTTCCTAGGACGACTCTCTGAATTCTACTTCTGAATCTGCCTCTGTCTCTCTCTCAGCCTCTACCTCTCTGTACTTCTGCCACCACTCTCAGTTGGTAGTCCCATAGCCCCAAAACACCTGGATTAGGAACGGATGGAAGATGAGCATTTAAGCAGCAGAATAAATAAAGTATGTCAATTTCTGAATACTGCACGCCATTAGAAGGAATGACCCCACTCCATTTAACTTGTGATATTTCATCATGGCCACAGGGTGGCACTGTATCACTTGTAGATTTTTGCCTGGACCAAGTACGAGGCCACCAGCAACTTTGTCCTACAGAAACACAGCAGAGGTGGCCTGGTACTGTCATTTGTTTATTAGATTCAAGCATAAAGCAGCTTCATGAGCACTCTGCTTGTCATTTGCTTACTGAACGTGCCATTGCTCTGTTTACAGACTTCATCAGTGGTATGTTTATCCTCTATGAATGATGAATTAACAAATGAAAAGAGATGTACTGAGTAATCCACTGAAAAAGTTACAAAGCGAACGGCCATTTAAAAAGGCCTCCCCATAAATGTCTATTTGCTCTGCAGATCCAGTGACCTGATAAACTAACATAAATCATTTTAAATGGCTTAAGGACTTTTATGCTTCATGCTACATAAATTTATCTCTTTCACTGCTCACAAAGCCAACATGAGTAATAAGGCGTTCGGATGGCGATAGCATTAACTGTTTTTATAGCCGAGGAGCCGTAGTTTACCATGTGCTGGGATGGACAGATGAGTACAGTCAATCATCCAGATAAAACTATTCAGGGGGATCATCGATTCTCTCCTCCTTCGCCTGCACTCCCGTTGTTAAAAGCAGAATGTTGCTTTCTCAGAATAATGATGCATTTGCCCCGTAATTATTGGAAGACTGAGCTGTGTCCGTCGACAATCTGTCTTCCCTGGTTCTAATTTATTTATTATACTTGACAAAGTCCCCATATTGGGAGGCAGCTGTTCATACACAATAAGAGACTGGAAAATGTCTTGAGTGATGGGAGAAATGTCCCAATGCTGGCATTATGAGGATTACTGGATACTGAAGAATTAGCCCAGTAGCGGATTGATGGCCCACTCAGTGAAAACAAGGACATGAGCATCAGGGGATTCTTATTCTTCAGTAGGTGAACTAATCTCCTGATTTGAGCCGATTTAGCACACGGATCAGCTTTGCGCTCTGGCCTTAAGTGTGTGTGTGTGTGTGTGTGTGTTTGTCTTTGATGTGATGTGAGAGACTGTGTGGGTACAGGTAGACAATATGATTTATTTCATCACATCTCTGTGCTTCTCCTCTGTAGTCATGCATATTTTATACTATTGTCGTTGCCACTATTATTTATCGTACTTTTTTTGGATGTATGTGTTGTTTTTTCTTCATTTACGCCAGCTGCCAGCTCAGATGGGCTCTCTGCTGGGCTCCAGCCTGGCACTGCAGTACCTGGACTGTGTACAGGATGAGTCTGCCTTCCTACGCCTAAACTTCTGGCTTGGCCATGCTCTCCACGAAGGTAGGGGGATAGCAACTACAAAACTACTCTGACATCTTCCATCAGGAAGATGCATCCAAAGCAAAGCTCACCTTGAGTTGAACCCAAACAACATTACCTAGTTGGCATATCAAAGGGATTCTTTCAGGGAAAGGTTTTAAAAGAGAGGGAGGATCTCACTGTCAAAAGACATATAGAATCAGAAACCTGCTGCTTTTTTCTTTTTGTTCCCTTGACCTTTTCACCTGCTAAACGCCCATTTTCTCTTTTTTTGTGAAGAGTTTTTATTCTGCAGCGATGGAGGAGTCTCCCAGAATTCAGAAGAGGCTCTACAGTTTTTGGACCGGTTGCTGTCCACACAGCACTTTCTCCAGGTGAGGCTCACCCTTCAGGCCCGACGCCGACCTCTCTCCCTCACACCTGTCATCCACCATTTCCTGTGTCCCTTGACTGGCACCCATGCACTCAACTGACACTCGCTGCTTTTTAATAAGTGATACCACAGACATATGTTTTTTTTTTTGTCCCATTTGCTCACCCAGGAGGGATTCTCCAGCACAGAGGCCTTTCTCTACAAATTTCTCAACGTCTGGGATGGTTCCTTCCTCCGCCCACAGATCCTCAGCCTGCTGAGCAACATCCCTGTTGTCCCCAGTTCCTGTGAGTATTCCCTACTCCACCATTTGTCTCTGTCTGTCTCTCAGTCTGTCTCCCTCTTGTGTGCTCTCTCTTTCTCTCTGTGTCTCTGTCACACATACACACACTCGATTTCCTGCCCAACCATGCTGTCTCCCCTAATTAAAATGCAGCCACATGCCCATGTTAGCCAGGCCTGCCATATTCTGCCATGTGCTGGGAATTGCATGGTGGCGCGCTGAATTATATGGCTGGTGCAACTGTAATCCTCTATCTCTCCCCAGGTATCAGACGGCTTCTGTTTGAGCCCCTCATGCAGCTGTTCTTCACATCCACGCTGTTTTTCAAGGTAGACAATATGGTAGCTTTCATCCCTGAGACACAAGTAGAACTAGCTTGCTACTGTATTTGAATCAGACAGAGAAACTCAGATTGTTACTTAATAAAACAGACCCTAGATGGCATTTTGTATTTATAAAGCACTCGTTATGGCTCTTACTCTAGGCTCTGAGTGTGTTTTAACTGTGATTAACCCTTTCCCTCCTCTTTGTGTGTGTGTGTGTGTGTGTGTGTGTGTGTGTGTGTGTGTGTGTGTGTGTGTGTGTGTGTGTGTGTGTGTGTGTGTGTGTGTGTGTGTGTGTGTGTGTGTGTGTGTGTGTGTGTGTGTGTGTGTGTGTGTGTGTGTGTGTGTGTGTGTGTGTGTGTGTGTGTGTGTGTGTGTGTGTGTGTGTGTGTGTGTGGGCACCCTTTCCAGTGCGGTTTGATAGAGTGTCTGAACAGTATGCTGTTGAAGTGGCTGACCTGGCACTCTGTGTACGCTCTGGAGGATGGCTTGGATATCAGCCTCAATAGCCACACCTCCATGTAAGTCTCACATATACTTCCTGGGGCATTGGGCATAAACAAGCAATAGACCTGAAACACTTCATCATGTGAATTGATTCATTGAGTACAAGGGTCACAGATCTTTAAGCTTTTTTCTTCTTTCAGGCTAAGTAACACTGTAACCACTTTCTCACACCTAACCAGTCCTTTCAGGCTTACACTTACACGTGTTGAGGCGTCTGACCCTCTGCTCTGCCCTCTTCCCCAGAAACATGACTTTGTCAGGGTTCAAGGATTCCTTGATGGAGCTGGTGCATTTCGTGGGTCGCCTAGCTTCTGTGGGCCTTCAGCTTGAAGGCTGTCACTCTCTCCTGCTCAGTTTCATCCTGGATTTCTATGAGACGGTAACTAGGCTGATGCTGATGAATGTGTTTACTTTGTCCGCTTAGTCAGGCAAGATAAAACCTGTCCCTGGACTTGTTAGGTGCCTCTACAGCATCTGGCAAAGCAGGGTCGTAATAAAAGTAGGAGCAATGAGATATTTGTTTGTGTATATGTGCGTTTCACTCACCTCTGCTCGGTCACTGTGCATGTGCTTGGGTGTATGCCTGCACACTTCTCTCCTCCCCCCAGGTGTGTGACATGTTTCTGAAGTATGGGCTCCCCCTGGTGGTGATGCCCCCGGTTGGAGTGTTCTACCCGGCCCTGTTTGCCACCGATCCCGTTAGCGTGGACAGACTGGCCCACATCATGTACAGGTGAGGACTCGTCATCTCCATGCTACAGACTGCCGCAAGATTATCTCGACCTCAGCCTCGTACACACACCAGCTGTATGTCATATGCAAAATACCCTGCATGTAATATGTCATTCGTGTATGCATATTTGATGATGAAAAGGAACTGGAATCAGAAATGGCTTCAACGCACTTCCTCAGTAAATCTGACATGTATGATTTATGATAATGAAAGGCTAAGAGGCAATACACTTAAGCTCTCCTCTCCTCTTCATAAGTAGAATTCAAGCATCATTTATAACTCCAGGCTTGAATTACACGCATCCTACGATGTCAACTAATTGACTGTAGCCTGGGGAAGTGAAATAAAACTATTCCAAAGCTAAGCATAAATATGTTGTGACAAAAGAACATTGTTTTACTCTGCATCTTCTTTCACAACTCGTGCAGCTACGATGATAACTAACAAGGTTAAATACACTTCAACATGTTTAGGTTGCTGGAAATGAGCATGTATATTTGGTTTTCCTACAATTCAGGATCACAGAGGTCACTGCTCTTTTTTTATTTTTTATTTATTTGCAGGTACAAGGTGAACTTGACATCAGCCAAGAGTCAAGAAAAACTGACAGAGGTAAAGAAAACTTTTGTTGCTATGCATGTGCGAGATTCTGCATAATAAGGTCAAGGAAAGCTGCTTACCACACTTAGTGCAAAATATTGCTGCAACATATTTATATGTCCATCTGTTCCATCTGGACACCAGGTACGTGTCATACAGTGGGGAGAAAATACTTTCCATAATGGCAGTTAATTTGATTAAGAGATGGCCTGTTGGTTTGTCAAGTCAGGTTTATTTATATAGCCCTTCATCACATTGCATGTCTCAAAGGACTGTACAAAGAACAAACCTATCTAAATCTAACTAATCAACAATCAATCACAAGACAAAAATGGGGAATACAGTGTACAAACAAAATAAAACACAAAGCCCAAGATACACACCATTTGGCATTTTTAATTTAATTTTAAATGTATTTCCAAACTATTGTTGCATTTATATTGCAGGAATGTAGCTTATGCTATTATGTAGATTGACTTAGTTTACTTATTTGCTGTTTGTAAACATTTTGAGTTACTGTGGTGCAAAGAGGTTTTCCATTACCTAGTCCTGCCCTTTAGGAATCCACAAGCATTACCTATAGCTGATATACTCAAAACAGTCTGGGATGGGGACTTGAAAAGATGTTTTTTTGGTTATGTTTTTTTATACGACTGCCACTATATGACATGAATTTATAATTAGATGTCAGCCAGCCAATATGCTCAACTCAAAATGTCACTGCATCTTATCAAGGAAAATGGACCCAGTAAACGACTTGCAAATTCATCAAGCGCAGCAAACATTAGAGATAATGGATAATGAGGTCTCGTATAATATAATGGGGTCTCGCATAATATCCAACCTTGGTGAAATTCTCAAGATATTTAGACATGCAGAGTGGTTTGGTTGAACTCTCTCTGTCTTTCTCTCTCTCTCTCTCTCTCTCTCTCTCTCTCTCTCTCTCTCTCTCTCTCTCTCTCTCTCTCTCTCCACTTTCTATCTTTCTTTCATCTAATTCTCTCCCCATTCTGTCTTGCCTTTCTGACTCTCTCATCTGTTTTTCAGCAGGCCTTTCACATCAGCCGACAGACGTACCGTGAATTCAACCACTACCTGGTCGTCATGGTCAACTGCCTGTGGAACTCCAAGATGTTCCAGCCGGGCACAGGTATGGAGCTGGGAGAGGAGCTGCTGGTCGAGAGCAAAGTGCCGCAGTACTGGACCAGCTTCGACTTCATCCACCACCCTGCCTTCTTGAGCTACGCTGTCGACTTTCACCACAAGGTGGGTGTGTAGCATTTAGGATGCTTTGGTTTACTTTCTGATTTGTCTTGTGTGGAGAGATTCAGATAGGGTCCTGTCTGGTGCAGCACAGCCCAGAGGGGGTGAAGCAAAATTATTCTTCTAGCCGAAGGGTATCATCAACATACCCTTTTTAAAAACACCTGCTGAAAAGCTCATGCTGATTTTCAAACTGTAAGAGGCATTTGATGTACCAGCACGCAGCCGGTCTGTCCAGTTTGGTTAACAGACTTACAGGCCAGACAAGGAGACAAATGTGGTATTAATGTATCTTTCATGGAAGATCCATTAATACAGTAGCGCATTTTATTATTCATGGGAGCTGCATGAGACGTGAGTTTTCATCATATTTAATAATACACGTACCTTCTTTTGGTTCTGTCCGACCACAACTTCCAGCGATGTTCTGCTGAGATTTACTAGGTGTGGGTTGACAATGAATATTTATGTTCCCTCTTTATCAGTGTTGGCCAGGGAGCAGGGGCATGGACCTCAATTCCATAAAGGTATGAAGGGTCTCCTTTTCATTTCCTCCTTGTTAATAGACTTCACGTGTAGTGATGTCAGTTTGAAGTTTAGAATTCATATTTCATAGACTTTTTTTTTTTTTTTGTAATGATCAGAGACCTGTTTGATCATGGAAGTCTTTAGATGGCCTGTATATAACTCTCTCTGTGTGTGTGTGTATGTGTGTGCGTGTTCAGCATTCCAAGCCATGGGGCTGGTACCTGGAGTATCTGTTTGCCCAGGGCTTTGATGGCCTTAAACAGTTTGTTCAGAGTAACATCAGCCGGCGATCCACAGCGGGCGACGGGCAGGGCGACAGTCTGCCCGCAGACCAGAGGTAGACGCTCAACTCAATGAGAAGGAAAACACAACCACTTGGATCTTACTCACCTTATAAAAGACTTGTACATATTTTATCCCCTCATCTCTTCCAAGACAAGACACTCACCAGACATCTGAGTGTGTCTTTTTTTATGTACATAAATGTGATGTGTTTATCCTGTATTTTTACTTAGCATTGTCTAAATCCAATTTTTAGCTTACTTGTATTTGTTTTGTTGTCCATTCTTGTACAGCTTGCCATCTGTCGTTCCTGTGGCTCTTGCACATTGATAAGAATAAATGAGCGTAGGACTTTTACTGAAGAAGCAAATAAAATCAATTTGTTGTGTCTAATGACAACATTATACTGCAGTACTTGACGGAGACGTAACATGTGAAGGTACACATACCAAAGTGTCTTGGGCTCATTCCCTAAAGGCAATGTGAATTTAGTCTCTATCAAACGGCATCAATTACTTGGGAATTCATTATGGGGATAATTATCAGTATCTATTGCAGTAAGTTGCTCAACCATCTGGAAAACAACATTTTCCTTTAATTGAGGGACCCATCTGGATAGTTAATAGGTCCTTGGCTCCTCAGCTACTTTGGAAAATATTGGGTGCAGTGAAATCCACAGCATGCCAGTTCTCAAGAGATCAGCTTTTCTCCCTCCTCCACCATCGTGACTGAGAACAAGACCAACAATCTCATGTATTTGCATAACTTTTGTTGTGCTTGTGTTGACACATCGAACTTCTGTCCAACTTTCCTCATTTCACTGTAATCTGTAAGCAATGCAAATGCAATGGGTATGAAAGGCCACAAGTCATTTAAAGCTGTGGTTCCCAAAGTATGCTCTTGGGACCCCCAGGGGTCCTTGACGGAATTCCAGGGGGTCCCAAGAAAAAACCCTATTGTTATCACCATGGCATCATATCTACCGACATAAATTTTCTCAGATGGGCTTCCATAGGACAAAATCTTAAATTTTACTAAATGGGGTCTATTGTGGATCTATTTGTCGAGTCTTTGGTAAGAAAGTTTGGGAACTCCTGATTTACAGTACCATTGGTCTCAAATGAGCAGTGACCAAAGCCAGGAAAAGATGGACTGAACAGCCTCATTTTTACATGCATCTGTATTGTCAAACCTCTCGTGTCAAAAATGACAAGAAGATTTGTGAATGTTCACTCTCAACCTGGGGCCAAATTCACCAATTCACCCCCCCCCCAACCCAACCACTGACTCCAGTCTCATGAAGGCTTGCAGCTCTCATGGCGCACTGGAGTCTTGGAAGTTTTTTTTTTTTTTATATCTCAACACTGGTTTGCTATGATGGAAATCGATATCTATTCTTCTACTCCCCCGTGATCAAAGTGAAAGCTAGTTAAATCTAATAGATGGAGACCGTGGTGTAAGGCGCTGATTTGAATAAGCAGACCACCTTAAGCAGTCCTCTGATGTCAGCGTCAGAGAGCCAGACTCCGCCGCCGGTACCGCGCTCCTCCAACCTGAGCGCCGCTCTGCGCCGCCGCTTCAAATCTTCATCTGCGCTCGTCTCCTTACTTTGTTCGGCTTTATGTCTCGCCTGCATTCACACGAGTAGCTTATTTCACTCTCTTTGCGAAACATTCAGCTGAACTGTCTCAGCCCTACCTGAGCCAGACCCTTGCCCCAGCCCAGGAGAGAAAGGTAAGAATATTTAAGGCTGTTTTTGTAAGTGTAAAATGCTGAAATTGTGCTGTTAAGACACCGGGATTAGATGTAGGGCAATTCGAGGAATCTGGTGTGACAATGTCTCGCCTATGGTTTACTCCTATGCATGTTCAGAAAAAAGATTGTCTATAGTCAACATTTTCCCGTTACTGCGCACCGTCCTGGTCAGTTTGGCCGATGGGTTTTTTTGTTTTTTTTTTAACCACAGACGACCATCAGTTTGATAGCTAGGGTTTGCCTCCAGCATCAGGATAACTCTGTGCTCCCCGGCCAGTGGAACTGTCAGAACAAAAGGTGCGCAACTGGAAATTTTGACAGCAGCATATAAAGCAACGACTTGTGTTTAAGCTGCAAGCGCCCTTCGCTATTCTGAACTGTAAAACATGCAGCTGGTAGACTATGGGAAAGGGATTGCAATGCATGGACCACTGTGTTTCCCCATTTACTAATTGCGAGCTGAAGGAAGCAGATTTACTGACATTGATTGTGTGCGCCTCGGACTTCTTGGTGTAACGTTATGTGCTGATATTCTGGAGCTCGCTGGGAAAAAAGCCTGCAAGATTTCTTTTCTTGTCAAGTTTTCCTGCAAGTAATGCTTCCTGCAGCAAAGGAACATTTTTTAGGGCATTTCTGCCTCATCAGTTCAAATGGGTGGAGACTGGCGAGTGATGGGAGACAGAGGTGTTGAGCCGGATTTGAACTCACTATGTCGAGAGTAATTATGGTTGTAATTACACGGTATGCGTCTTAGCCCAAAACTCTTTGAGGGCACCAGGACACGCCACAATGAGGATAATGATGGGTCTGGGTAAATATGTGGACGGAGGAAAGTAATCCTGTCTGGTTTTAAGCAAGGACTTTACCCCAGCAGTATATTTAACAGCTCTTCGCTTGAAGGTCGGCAGAATGAGTATTTGATGTGTGACAACGTTTTCACTGACTTGTTAAATATATTGGCCTTGCATCCTTAAATGTTATGTTTGCCTTTGCTGATTCGTCCCAAATGTCTGTAGCTTCCTTTGAAGGGTTTAAAAAACAGATATAAATTATCCTCATAAAAATGGACTCAAAAGGTTAATCTGGACTTTGCTTAAATGAATGCATATCCAAAAGTGTTACTGCCCTCTCTCCCTTTCTTATGAGGCTGGTTTGTGCTATTCTTTGATCTCTGATCTTAAAACCCCCGGCAGCTCTCTGTGCTCATGGTATTTTCAATCCAGGATGAAATTGTAGGTGTCTAGCAGCTCTAAATGGTTTACTTTGGTAAAAGGAGCTGAATAATGTTCTCATCCCAATGGGGGCATGAAGTGACACCCTGCCTTACAGAGAAATTCCACTGAAAATGACTTTTAACTTGTCATTCTGCAAAGGAGCTCAAAAGCATCAAGGCAGTTGCAATCCTGTGACATCGAATTGCAGCC
This sequence comes from Centroberyx affinis, assembly GCF_046629955.1. Lineage (NCBI taxonomy): Eukaryota > Metazoa > Chordata > Actinopteri > Beryciformes > Berycidae > Centroberyx > Centroberyx affinis. Next base: position 148,643 of record NW_027281003.1, on the reverse strand, counting down.
TCTGAAATGGTTCAAAGTAAATTGGACTGTGTTCATGTACCTGTACGGTTTCTTTTTTTTTCTCCGTCATCTCAAGCAATGTCATTTGATGTTATGATAGGGATTTCATGTCCCTTGATCTTGAGAACTACTGCTGTGAATCTCATAAAACAGCTGAAAAAGAATATCTCTGCACAGATAATAGTTTTAATGGAATTGCCATTTAAAGGTTAATAATGGATAAAATACTGTGTGATGATCATAGCAACTTGAGTCTTATGTTTGGTTCACTGTAACCAGTTTTGACAGGAAGGGGGGGCTGTGTGTGTGTGTGCGCGCTAAAGGCTCCACATAATAGTGAACTGTAAATGTGAAAGACACTAAAAGGATTAGGAGCTTGTTCCATTGTCACTGCCTCTCTCAGTCTAGATGCCCTCTAGACTTGTTTCATGTTTTGCATTTTCTTCACTCTCCCTCTAGCTGAGTCTTGAGAATATAGATTAAGTCATACAGCTTGATCTCCTTTAATATCCTTTATTTATCCCTTTAGAGGACAGCGTCACTGTCAGTCCGATCAGATAATGGTGAGGCTTCTGTGTGTGTGTGTGTGTGTGTGTTTTTTTTTTAGACTATTGTGTGGTTTTACATTTTTAAGAGTGTGAAAGGTTAATCCTAAATACGCAGCATTTCCAAAGGCACAGTAGAGATGATTTCTTTCATGGTTTGTTTTTTTAATCTCCTCTGATGGATCATAAACATGTATTTTTTTTGGATTGCATTATTTATAATAGTGATGTAGAGAGCAGACTGTGCTAAAGATCGTCTCCAGTTTTTCTCTCCCCTTCCTTTTTTTTAATTCAGGAGAGTGATCTGAAAATGTCATTCTCTGTTAAAGTCTCCCTGGGGTCGTCAGTAACCCTAGCAGAGCGTTAAGAATGAACAATCTACCAACTGCTGTAGTGACATTAGATATTCTTATTCAAAGCGTTTGATCTTCCTTATTTGAATTCATGGTGACTGGGGAATTATCGGTCGGACCCTGTAATTTCATGTAAGCACAGTGATCATGTATAATTAGCCAGATCGTGTGCGTTCTTGTTAAGCAGAAGAAGGCGGGAGCGATGTTCACAAGATGTTGACCTGGGTGAGACCTCATGGAGTCACACTGGTCAAACTGCCGCTGTGGTTTAATTACAGCTGACCCCTGCTTTGACCCTATTGATGTCACCTTGCTCTGCGAAGGGGCCGATCAAGACTTCAGCGATTTGTTGTTTTTTTCTCCATATCCAGCTTCTGGCTCGTCGCACAACACAGTACTGGGAAAACCTTGCTTTGCCTTGTATTGCTAGACTGGATATAGGCAGTGAAGGAAAGGAAGTGTGTATACTGTGATTCTTTTTTTAGAGTTTGTGTCAATCATCTAGGTTGCTCCTCTCAACATTCTTCCTGCTGGTTTCTGCACACAGTCAGTATAGTAGGAGATATCAGGACTCATTTTCCTCCCTTCAGGAGAAGCCATTTGCTGCCATTCATTCTTGTACAGTATGAAAAACAACTTCCATAGTCTAGAAAATTGCCCGAGCGAGATAATCCATCACAGTAAACATGACGCCTTAATTTGGATTCTCTGTTTTATCGTTATTTCCTCATGCCCAATTTGAGTGTTTTCATATCAGTCCGCGCATTCAGAATCCTCGCATTCGTCCAGAGAACATTTCAGGCTCTTTGATTGGATGAGCGAGGCCAGATGGTGTGTGCGTGTGACTTTTCACCTATTGCTGACATCCTTTGTGATTGCATTACGCTCTGCTTACTGTCAATCACCTGACACCCACAAGAAGAAATGGAACTCTCCACCAGGAAATAATCCCTTAAAAACATGTCGCCTTGCAAACTTCATTGTCATGTCCATGTCTTTATATTTGAGGCGTCTTTGTTAGTCGGGACAGCAGTCAATCTCAAGCTAGGTTTGACACTGAAGTTTGTATTTTAAAAATTTAAATTACATACAGCATGCATAGTAACATGATTTGGGGAAATGTAAACTAGACGTAGACAGGAGTAAATGGGCTGTAACTCTAAATGACATCAGTATTCTCCTTTTTAAATTGCAGACTGGACGAAATGCCTAGAAACAGGTGGATACACTGTGTGTACCTGTGTAACCCCTCTGTTAACATTACTGGGCATTGGGTGACTCTCTCATGTCATCCTGTCCAACAAAAAGAGGCACCGGTCACAACCAGGCACCCCAGGCCCTGCTAGAATTAAAAATATCGTCCCCTCCGAGACCCAGATGGACCAATGGATCTGTACCTCGGAGCATCATCATCCCAAGCTCCCGGGCCACGGGACAGGTGTGTTCAGTCAAGCAGGCCGCGACGGTCCCATCACCTCCCTGCACCTCTCCATCATCCTCACCCTGGGCTGAGAGATGGCAAAATGGACAAACGGGGAAAGAATGGGAATAGAAAAGCAATTTGCTAACTCCATAAATTCCTGCACCCGGGGAACCTATCCTTGGCCATGGTGACTGGGAGCTATTATTTAGAATCTGGTAACCGATGCTTTCCTATTAACATTAAATGGGCTGGTGTCTGCGGGTTGTCTCCTGCGACACGTTTATGCCGCTTATTTACTACCTGGCACTGCGGGCCTTGCTCTTGGAGCCGCTCTGAGGGCCGGCTCACAGTGTGGCCCGGGCCAGCAGGACAGGAGGGGGAGCGAATTTACAATTTGTAACTAAAGGGAAGACGGGGGGGGGGGGGGGGGGGGAAATGTTGTCAAACGTGTGAGAAAGAGGATGTGGTGACACAGAAGGGGAGAGCGTGTGTCTAAGTGATGGGTGTTTCCGTCTCCTTGTGTGCCAGTGTGTGTGTGTGTTGATACTTTCCTCTCTCTCTGTTCTTGTGCTTGCATGTCCAATGCATGACAGCTTGTGTGTTTTTTATGTTTCCCGGTGATGGGAAGCTACAGGCGGAGGAAAAGACTATACATTTTAAAAGAGTTCATCCATTTTGCCTAGTATGTCTATCAGGCAGCGGTGCAGTGAGCTTGAGACTTGAAGGTGATGCTGTATATCTTAATCCTGTCATCCTGACTGTTGATGCTGCCTTTGGTTTTTTGCCTTTTATCTGCCGTTGTCAACATGTGGGGCAGAGGTTCGACTAAACATTTTCTGCCTGAATATTTCTGCTTTTTCCAAATAATGCTGAATAAGACCCACTCATCACTGTCTGACAGCAGCATCACACAACGGATGAAAGAATAAATATAATATTAGTCTTTTGTTAGTGATTAATGCCTTATTTAGGCTATTAAAAATCCATTGTTTACCAAGGGTCCTTTCATTTTCTATACAAAATGTTCCATCATCACTTAGTAATCAGTGGAGGCTGAAATGCTTTAATGGTCCATTTTAGCCTCTGGCTGATAGAAGTGTATCATTCAAATGCAAGGCTATGTCTAATGGAGAACTGTTCAAATAGACTCTCGTCTATATATAGCTATTTCGGATGCATCTTCAGTCTCCATGAGGCACAGTGGTCAATAGCATTACATCAGCAGGCCCCACAGTGGCTCCTCTCTAATTTGACTTAATGGCTCCTGCACTCAGTTTAGCAAACTTCTAGTGGCTGCTGCTGAGTTTGTCTCCCAGGATGCACTTGGTTTTCCAAACTGTGATGAATGTTTTAAAAATCCTGTTACCGTTTCCATGAGTTTTGTTTAAATGTGAACCGATCGCTCCTGTGTCAGGTCTGGTTAGGGCGATATGGTGTCTGCTCTCCGTTGGTCACATTTCATCTTCTCCTTATGTGCTAACATGCTCCAATTAAAGCTGACACATTTTGATCGTCTTGCTCGGTGCGGTCTGATGTCTGGCAGTGTGACCCGGGGTGGGCTTGGTTGTCCTCCGCTGCTCCATACTCAGCGCCGTCTTGTATTATTGCATAGAAACTAGCCTCTCGCCTCACCTCTTAATATTCATGGAGCACTATGTTATTATGCAGAGGGTGTGCACTGTGGAAGAGGTGTGTGTGTGGCAGCAGCTCTGGCCCACACCTTAGACAATGTTAAGATTTTTTTATTTTTATTTTTTTATTCAGGTGATGAGGATGGGCTGATTTGGATAATTGCCTTGAGTCTTCTGGTTTCATATCATTTTAGATACATAATGGAGTGTTTACAGCAATTTGAAATCCCTCCTTGCCATATACAAGGTGATGAACTCATTAGAAATGACCCCCCCCCCCCCCCACACACACACACACACACACACACACCTTTCTATCTAACCTTCTTGCTGTGGGAGAGAAAAAGAAAGCTGCTAGAAACCATTTTCAGGCATGTCTTCAAAGCAGCTACTCTCTCCAACTTGCAATTGAACACTTTCTATCTATTATTCTCTGGAAGATGATGTTCAGTGTCCTAATCTGCATGGTTGGAGGTGTAAGACATGTACAAATGAAATCTGCACAAGTGGAACATATCACTTCATTGCTGTTGTCAGAGTCTTAACTGGAGTGTGCTTTGACTGCTGACTGACAAATTAGATGTGCTTTGAATACTGTATGTGCAGTGTGGTCTGATTACTCCATGTGATGTACAGTATACAGTGCAATACTGTGCGACAGCTTGTCACTCACATGAGTATGTCCAATTTCCATAATAGCTGTTGTAGGGGAGAATACACGTTTTGTATTTCGTGCTACTACAGCAAAATAAATATATGTTTATTTCAAACAATAATTGCTATGCATACTCAAAGTTGTTGGGCATTCGTGGATATTAAACATTTTCTGTAACTAATACTGTTTCAGAAGTATGATGCATTAAAAAAAGTTGGTAATTTGGCACAAACTACCCCAGGGTGGGGATAAGTTGAGTCCTATAGGGGTAAAATTATACACAACTTATAACCTATATTTTTGTCCTTTTTAATCCTTTAATCAGGGCCTTATGTGTCTTATCTCCATTCTATCTCCATTTGTTGTTCTTAACCACATAATTTTTACTTCAACATATGAGGATAATTTCTCTTACTTTCAAAAAGATAACAATGCACAACTTGGCTCAACACAACAGTCAGTATGTGTGTGTGTGTGTGTGTATATATGTATCTATCTGTCTATTATAACCTGTTCTTGCTGCTTCTCCGTTGTTGATTTTCTCAGTATATCTTCAGTGTCATTCGGTCTTCTGTTCCCTTGTCACTGATTGAATCGACTTTCCTTCTCACTCTTCCTTGGCTGCTCTTATTCGATCCTCCAAGGGGACTGAAGCCCTCTCTGTATTAAAAGAAAATACCACTTGAGCACATATATTTGTTTAAATTAGCTACATTTTAATGGAATGTACAAGTAATGAGATTGGTAAGCTGAGTCATTGGCTAGTGGCACATTTTACCCCACAGCCACCATTTTGACGAAACTGCTTCACACAGCAACTCGGGCCTACAGTTAAGCTAAGTTTATGACCTCATATTGTACCTTATGAATCCTTAAATGAATATATAATGAAGCCTCAAATGTATCTATTTCCACTTAGATACAAGAATCATGGCATCTAAATCACACCTGGCCCTCTTACCACTTCCTCCATGTCCTCTCCTTTATCACAGATTCATGGGAATGAATGACACTTACAAAATCTATGATCACAATGATTAATTTTGTGTATGGTTGCCTAGATACAAGGGGTGACTCATCTTGTTCCATAATCATTTTTCCTGAGGATTGCTTTCCATTTGAAACTTCCCACTGAGCAATTTCCCGTTGATTAGCTGCTTTAAAGACATCTACAGTAAATGGTTGTAGACATCTAGACTAAAATGAGGCTACATGGGGTTTAAAAAATGAAAGTTTAGTAGATATCTACATCTTAGACTACGTTGTCTGTGGGAAATGACAAAAATATAGCATCATCTTGTACTTCTCTGGTGCATATTTTCAATATTTATAGCTGTTTCGCGTTGTTTAAATATGTAATAATGTATTTACTGCTTGGTCTAAAACTAGGCTATACATTGCCAGAAAGATAGAGAGACAGAGACGCAACATTGAAATGACGTCTGGTTCTCAGTGGGTTTCATTCAAAGGATGCAGATAAAGAATTGAGTATGAAGCACTTGCAAACTCTTGTCTATGGAAGTTCAAAAGCCCCTGTTTTGACATCGTCTCACACAGCCAATGAAACGTGGTTTCCTCTTAAAACGAACCAGAAAAGAACCTGATGACAGACTACATTAGCTACAGTCTGGAGACTACTGTGGGCCCTCCTGTTGAAGCCTAATTGAGCACCAAGGGAATGCCTCTCTTTTTCTGAATGATTAAATAGGAATTTGACTTCCCCTAAGATGACAATCTCTGTCCCATTTTGAGTGCCAAGGGGCGGAATCATACGAATTTTGGATGCATGCGTGGGTGTGTGGATATGTATGTGTGCTGCAAGCACAAGCCGGCCGGGTCGATGCAGCTCTAGATCCTCAGATTCAAGATCATCTCTCAAAGCCGGGTATTTCCCATCCACGAGCCTAATGGTAGTCTCCCTGGCTTTATGATTTATCAAACAGAAAAGGTCACTATGGCAGGCTGCAATTAATTCTGTCTGCTTTTATTTGGTGCTGCTCAGGAGTGCTTGCTCCATTAGTGGCATATGTCATTACATGGGCTGTCTTCAGGCTGGGAGAACAGAGAGAGGCGGCATTTATTTGAAATAATGCCACTCTCTATTCATGGATGAGCCAATGTTGAATGTTCAGCTGTATTGAGCAGCTCAGGCGCATGGTGGCGAGCGGGCTGAGGACTTGTTGAGCACTGTGCCTTGTGAGAGCAGCCTTGACGTGTTTACAAAGCGAGACGTGGTATTTTTACAGGAGGATTTTCTATTTAAAGAATCTCTTGACTTAAACAAATTCACATACACATAAGTCAAGTAAATTAGCTGCCTATTGTGGATTCCCCCCACAGCAAAGGCAACAGCCATGTTCCTCTCCTTCTTTTCATTTTACCAGCTCTGTCTTCTGATGGCAAAGACTTTCCATCTCAGATTAGGCACAATGCCTTAGGCGCTGTTTATTTTTTGCTGTGTTTACGCTGTAGAAATAGCTAGCATGATGAAAAAACTCAAGTTATTTCAATATGTTTCTTGAAGCTGGGTTATAATGCCTAATAATGAGTGCCCCAAATCAAATTTGCCTTGTGGCTATGTTTTGAACATAAATAGTGTTGCTTCTGCACTTTGAGCTTCTCATCAATCTGTCTTGTGAGCCGATAGCTGCCTTAGTTAGTTCCTATGGAAACTGTGATGTTAGAGTTCAAACTTATTGCTATGCAGACCAACAGTTGGTGAAATATTACAGGATTGTAGGACTCTTTGCCCTGGTAGACAGTGTTTCTTCATGTTAAATCTTGCTTTTTGTTGTAGGGCAATAGGTCACTGAACTGTGCTGAGACTCAGCCAGCAGTTTTAGTTTGAGCTTTCTATCAAAGGCTCAAGAGCTGCAGACTAAATCTGAACTAAATCCCCATGATTCAGATGACCGATTATTTCACTTGCCCGCCCTTTCAGATTCTTCCCAATCACATTGACCTTTCAGAATGCCAGTAGATGTAGCTGTAAGCCTTTGCTCTTAACAAATTAAATCCTGATGTACACCCAACAGATCTTCCTTCCCTTCACAAAATTCACACCTAAAACCCTTTGTGAATTTGCTGATGAGATCAGCCTAATAGTGTTCCTCCCCCAAAGCTCTCTCTCTCTCCAGATTGAAGTAGTTTGGAGCAATCTGACTAATTCTTTGTGCATGGTGCCTTGGCGGCTGTGTCAGTAGCAGGGCAAGATGTACAGTATGTGAGGAAATGCTAATCGTGCCTTGTCTTTATTTTTAGAGTCAATCTCCTCCTGGTGCTCAGTCTTAGCGAGGAGGCAGTGAGTCATGTTAAAACCAATGAACGTGAACTGCCAAACCCCACGGTGCGATAGGAACCTTGTATCCTCCTGTAATGGCATCATAACCCGTCTCTCCCCACAAGACCTGCTCCTAGTTACAGGCAAGCATGTGGTTTGTGGATTTTGTGGCAGATTTGATTCATGGTGTTTTGCCGTGGTGTGACTCTGGGTAAGGAGTAAATTCTCTGGCATCATGTAGCTTTATGCATCACAAATTAGTCGGTAGGAGCAAGAATGTTAGCTGAACACTCACTCACACACCCACTCAGTCATCAAGAGGTACCATCTTATTCCCCTTGTTGAGGGATGTTTTCAACTGTGCTGCCTACCATCCAGAGACTCGCACATACTGTTGATGTAATTGTGTATATTCAGAAGATTTGACGTCAATTGCAGAATTTTAAACTATCAAAACACTAGTGGTAATTCCTTTGAATATATTTGAGCTTTAGGCTACTGAAACTGTCACTAATGAGGACAGGTCTCCAAGCATTGTCGTAAATTTTTAAATATTTGCGCATTCTGTCTAAACTTCGAATCCACAAGGACTGCTTTCAGTCAGACTGGGTGATTAATTTATTAATCTGATCTGGTTAGCAACAGTTTATCTTTGCTAATTGGAATGCGTGTGGTTTTTGGAAAAATTCTTAATGCCAGCCCTTCCTATGGGAATTATGCGCCACCCACAGGGAGCAGGCCTCCAGCTACATCATCTGTTAGTTTTTACTATGAAGCTAATAACATAAAGTACCTTGGTTAACCTGTACGATGAAATGTATCAAGGATAACGTATTTGAAGATTACGGCTGCAGAATAATTTCAAAGAATATTCAAAATTCCAGTCTTACCTACTGCAATTTTAAAATTCACAAGAGGCTACATTTTTTTTTTCATGGAAAGGTATTACAGTTTCCTAGGCGAGGTATTCTCAGGCTTCGCACAATCCCTGGCCGGAAAATAACTCTGAAAGCTGTCTCCAAATGTATTGCAATTCATATCAAATGGCAATATTCAGAAGAAGAAAAAAAAATCCCAGTATATTTTTTTTGTCAATATCATGCAACCCTATTGCAGATCAAAAATCCCTCATTATGATAATCTAGGCAATGTTTCACCTCTGATGTCCGACGGAGTGGAAAAGCTAAGCGGGAAGCTTCAAAGAGTCATTTGTTCTTAGATCTCAGCCTATATGCAAATAAGCCAGAGAAAAGCCGAACTTTAGATTGCCGCATAGCTTAATCACTGATGTTTAATCAGCAGAGTGGGCTGGAGATAGATGGATGGATAGATGGCAGAGTGAAGCAGGCGCTGAGGTAGAAAGACAGTGACCTCAATAGTACCTGACTGTTTATCTAAAGCTGTCATGGCTGCCATTATCTGAATGCCAGCCTTGTTTTTTGCTCCGTACTCCACGGCCTGATTGCGTCTCCCATAGATACAGCCTTAACATCAAAACTTATCTCTGGAATTCAGACTGGCAGTCCTTATCCCCATAGTCTTTCATGCGCTTATTCAAAACACAAGAGATTTGGCAAGGCTTGTTTCACTCTACCTCTCTAATGTGGTCCAGAGAGGAAATTCAAAGGGACGGGCTCGTCTGTGTTTTTTTTTTTTTTTTTTTCATCATTTTGAGTAAGGGTTAGTTTGTGACTGAGTGTGAGTCATACAAAGAAGGAAAGAAAGGAAGAAGGAAATGAAAGAAAAGACAGAAAGACAGAGGGACGGTCCTGGAATAATGCTACCAGAGAGATGAGTAAGTGTTGGTTTCTGCATGTGGGACTGGATGCATCATGTCTGGTTAGACTGAACTATAATGGTGTGTGTTTGAATTTGAGCGTGTCCACTGTGGCATGACAGGAAGCTCATCTGCATCACGGCGGAGCCTCGGGCTATTCAGGTGAAGAAGAAGACCCCAATGTGTTTGACTGAGGAAGGCCAGGCGAGGTGAAGGTGAAATGAGTGGCAGTGTTGAGGATAAGAGTTGTGATCAATACCCTCCCCGTCACACACACTCTTTCAGATACATTTGGATTACTCTGCTTCCAGTATGCAGAGAATAAAGCTGAACAAAAAACGCATTCCAATATACAGACTAATGTAGTTTGAATTGTGTCGGATAGACATTTGGATCCATATGTCACAGTCAAAATGCCATTTTTGCTATCAAACATGTTTCTAAACAATCCAACATGTCATCATCTATCTTGCTAAAAGTATCTGTAATCTGATTACTGTATTTTATCAGTAACTGTGCTGGATTACGGTTATTTATTTTACAATAAATGACTACTTAAGTCTTGTTATATCTATTTATCTACTATTCCCCAACCATTTTCAAGCACACACACTCGCACACACTTACACACCTTCCTTCAGACCTCTTTGACAACAGAAGGTGGAGAGGGCATGGATTCTCATACGATGTAAATGCCAAATCCAGAGCTGAATAATTAATTTCCATTTAGTGTCTAGAATACCTCTCCATCTCTAATGTGTTCATGTATCACATCACAATCATAACCTGTGTGTCTGTTTTCGTTAACATAACCAGTATTTAAATTCTGAACCTTGAACTTTAAAGGTTATTTATTTATGATCTTGCACCTCTTGCTGCAGTTATGTGGGCAGGCTGAATCAGATGTTTTGTTAATTTTTTCGATGCTAGGCAACGACACCGCGTATCATTTTATAATGGTGCAAAGGAGGTGGTGCTGAGAACTGTTAAGGGGAACGGTATTATTTTAAGTGCATGTATTTTAATCCCAGTGAATGCAGATGGCAGACAAAATTGACAAAGACTCATAGAAGGATTCATGTAAGACGGAGCCCTGGGCTGCAATATTTGAGTTTGAGATCACACACACACACCCTAGTTCTAACTCGTTGACATTTTTGTGCACACAGCCTGTCGACAACCACATCATCGCTAACTAACAGGTGAGATTCCTCCGATCAACCTGTATTCAAATTCAAATTCTAATGTGTTTCCAAGGTAACAGCAGAGCTTAAAACATAGTTCTTTAATCCTCAGATCATATCACTGAATTACAACCCGCAGCAAGAGATTTGGTGTCGCACATGTATTTTTTTTTTTGCTCCTTGCTCTCGCTTCATAAGTCTTCTTCCAAGTGCTTGAAGAGGCAGCAGTGTGTTGGGAGGGAAGCGTGGAGCGTGGGGAGGCATAAAGGGACAGCAGGAGGGTGATGCGAGGTCTAGAGTGGGGTGTGTGTGCCCTTATCAAAGTCTTGTCGCCTTTTTAGTGAGAAGGAAGTGGAGATGAAGCTCAGATGGTGGTGAGTGCTCCCCATGCGGCCTTTTTAGTTTTATTTTTTTTTCTCCCTATTCCCTCATCCCAGTGGCCTGTGAGTAATGAGCCTCAGGCAAGGCTGGCTAATTAGACCTGACATCACACCATAACTTGCTCGCCTCGGTTCCTCTGGACACTTCCTGACCCATGTGGATATATACAGAGACACACACACACACACACACACATACATACACACACACACACACACACAGATGCAAAAACAACACAGAGACACACTCATATATGTACACATGCCCACAAAGCAGCCACACAGGTATGCTGGTGGCAGCAGCATTTGTACACAAGCATACCCACACACACATGCATGCGCACACACACACACACGCATACACACGCACACACTAACACCTCCTCCTGTTCCAGACGGCCTGTCGGACCCCATGCTGCACAGAAGGCTGCTCTTCCATCTGAGTGTTATGCCTGTGAACGCCCCCCTCCTCGCAGTTATCTTCCATATCTTTCTTAACTCTCCACTTTCACACGCATCACCCAGAGAGGATCTGGGGGGAAATTAGAGTATCAGTGTGTGTGTGTGTTACGTGCCTGCCTCACTTTCAGTGTGTCACACTAGTAGGAGGGATGTTTTTCCAGTTAGCTGATGGTTAAAACGCGGGGAGAGAAAAGTCCAGTGGGAGGAGGGGTGGGAAGGAGCCCTGCAAATGATTGCACTTTGGAATCTAGCATGATTTAAAGAGGCAATTTGGTGATGCAGAAGTTAGAAAAGAGTCAGCTGTGTATTTCCTTGTATTTTCAGCATGCTGTGTCCTGCTTGCTTTTCTAGGGGCCGTTTAAGAGGTTTGGGGCCATGCAGGGTGAGAAGACGGGTTGCTTAGAGGAGGACAGGATGTACTCTTGGCCGTAGAGTTCACCTGGGGGCCCAGACAGTTTTGTGTTTTTATACCAGTCCTTATGTCTGTATAGCCATGCTGTGGCTGTGTCTCTGGCCAGATAGTCTGACACTTTACAAGACCCACACCAGAATCAGAATCAGAATTGGCTTTATTTGTCAGGTACATTAAAAAAAACAAACATGAATTTGGCTTGGTGAGGTTCGGGGCAGGTACATATACACATATACACTTGCATACATGTCACATTCACAAGTTAGGATACAAAGCAAAAAATACATCACATTTAGTGCAGAAAGAGAGAGTGCAGACCTATGTTTAGACACCAGACATAAGACTAGACTTGGACTATACAGAACATTTAGCATGGAGTGTATGTTGATACACATGTTGATGCACAGTGGTTATTGCATCATGCTGTGTAAAATAGAGCAGGCCTATATGCTTAGATAACCAGACATAAGACATCATTTCTTAGACGCAATTATTATAATTCCTGTAGAGCAATTGGTGCGCAGCAATTTACAATACGAAACAGTGCCTAAACAGTGCCTGTAGTGCCTATGCTACAGTAGGGTTTCTCCTTTCTCCTATACTGTCTCCTTATGTTCTGTTTAGTAAGTTGATGGCTGAGGGAACAAAGCTATGTTTGTATCTATTGATCCTATAGGACACCTGAGGACAGAGGGAGACTAGACCAATAGAAGCTAGTACTCTAAAAGTCTGCTTATTAGCTGCTGCAATATTATATATCATTATTAGCAGCACTTGTAACAACTGGCAGCTTTTATTTGACCTTTTATGAAGTTTTTCTGTTCAGAAATTAATTCTGGAGAGTACAGAGCCACACAATTGTTACAAGCCTCATCAAATAGCATTGGTTTATAAATTATAGATTCAGTCAGAAGATTTCAATGTGCATTCATGGTGTAAACATTTGACTTCTTTGCTTTTACTCATAAGGAATGGAGTTGTTTTGAAGGCCTCAGCCAGGCTTGCAGGAATGGAGATGTCTTTAATGGTTGTTTCATTGGTTATTTTCTAAGTGTCATGCTGTGAATTTTGATAGAAGGGGGTGGTTGTTTGGAGAGTGTGTTTTCTCTGCTATACACTCACTCATAGTAAGCAGCCGTGTCTAAGCTGAGCATTATATGAAGCTGAAGCATTATACTGTATATTCTGCATGACACAAAGGCCCGTCTCTGTAATATCTGTGACCTCGCTTCTGCAGGCTGCCAATAGCAGGGTTTTATCACTATTGATTTGTAAAGAATATAATAAATCATTGATGTGACTTGTGAAACTTGCTGAAATGCTTAGAATTCTTTGGATTTTCTGCATAGAACCTTCACAACTGGTGGCTGGAAGAAACCTTGTCATATTTTCTGTTACTTCATGAGGTTATAGCTGATGGAGAGGGAAGGGCACATGAGTCAGAATGTGGGTGTGTGTGTGTGCTTGTTGGGGGTGGGGTGGGGGTGAGGTGTCCTAATGACTTTGTCCTTTGAGTGGTTCAAGATAATTGATCTGTATTGAGAGGCAGCGATGCACTCCATTCTTCCATCAGAAAAGGCTATGTAATGACTGTGACAGTGGCCGTCACATTGCCATTGATTTCTGCTGGCTGTCTTCAAACCCCCTATAGAGAGAGGGAGACCGGTGAGCAAGTCACCTATGGCATCATCTGCAGCTCCAGGCAGCTGAGAGGGAGAGAATGCGATTTGGCAAGTGAGGGAGGCTCTCTGCTCCCAGTGATAAAGGTGCTTTGCCTGTGCCATGAGTCTGTGCTATTGGCTGCCACCTGATTGAAATACTGTGTTTGTTTTTTGCCGATGGGGGCGGGTTGCTGAGAATGAGGCAGTTTATACATGTGTTTGTGTATTTGCATTCATCTACAAAGTGATTTGTGCTTTGTGCTTGTTTGCATATGTGTGTAGTGGATGTGTACATGCGTGTACATGTGTGTACATGTTTGGCCATGCGAAGCCTCACAACATTGCTTGGAAAGATTTCCAAGCGCACAAGCTCAGCGGTGGTCATCTCTATAGCAACTCTGTCTTTTCCTGTCAGGACTCCGGGACATGCCGAATGTGATTAAATTGTGGCATGGGGGAGGGAAGAAATTCAAGTGTTTTAAATTAAACTAAATGTTCTAATTACATCTTATGCTTTTAAATACAACAGGGGGGATTTAATTAGAGGGAGAGGCGTCTGGGTCTGTACCATCCGGAGGGAATGCTCTGTGGAACTTGAAAGCAATTTGTTCCTGCTCAGCCTTCATTTCTCACCCCTGAAACGGCTCTGATAGCGCAATGAAATTAATGTTTGGAATAAATGTTAGTGGAATTTAATAAAGGCAATCCCCTCTTTCACCCTCTACCCTCTCTCTTTATCTATTTCCCTCTCACTTTTCCTTTCTCTCTTACGCACACACACTTTCCCCTTTTACCTCCACACCCCACCCACTCACCACACACACACCTCTTCCCAGTCCCTTCAGTCAATACGTCAGACAGTGACACCAGGGCTTGGGTGATGCCCACTTCACTTCACAGATTAGTCTCTTCACAGTGTGAATATGACAAGGCATTGTTCAGCCTTTTTTTGCCTGGGGTGAAGATGAGTTTGGAGTTCAATTTTCATAAGCGCAAAAGCCTGACATTTCACAGAGCTGTGAATGAGCAATAGCAGCCTATGGGGAGTTGCCAGGCAATGAGGGGCTGCAGTCTTCTCATTGCAGTGCTGTATATTCAGAGAAAAGCTTGCTAGCTAGGTTTATTGAGGTCTTTGATTTGAGCTACAGTGGCTCATCAAATATGAATGCCATCCCCCTGCTGCAGTAGAATTGCATTTGTCATTGGGAAATTTAAGTTAATTTACAGCTTGCTCATTTACTTGGTTGGAATGTGACATTTGGATTAGCTCCGGGAGAATTGATCAAAGGGCAAACATCTTTAATAGGAAAAGAAAAGAAACAAAAGACACTGCGCACATGGCAGTAGGGCTTAAATGAAACACGGCAAATAAAACGTCCATGTTATCTTTATGTAATTACTTGTCTGAATGTTCTGCTTCCAGTGTAAACTATCAGTGCTGCCACTGAGTTAATTTCAGTTACTCTCCTTTATACGTTCTCATCATTTCACAGGGACAAAAACAACACATCATCACCTTGTAATAGGAGTGGATGAATTCAATTCAACCATTCTAATATTACTAATTTCCACAAGATAAAGCCCCATCTGGTAAAACTTTACTTGAAGTGCACTATGAGGCAACATATTATCAGACAATTGAATTATGAGTGCATTCATAATATATCAGACATTAGCATGACCAATATTAATTAATTATAGTAATTATAAATCGAGCATGTGCTATCAGACAGTTGGGAGATACGCAGATGATTCATTTTTTTCCTCCATTTGCTTCCATGACCTTTCACATAATGATTTTAATAGAAATTTAAAATGTGTTACTCTGTTATCATCTTTTACATGTATCTATTTTACACGAATGCCAGAAAATTATGTAACAATGCTGCATATACGATTTTGACAGTGATATATCGCTGTGAAATTAGTGATAGTACAATGCCAGCAAAAAGCAAACACACTAAATTAACTGTGACTGTTGCTGTTATGGACAGTAGCCAAAAATGATGTGCGTCTTGCTTTCCTTCTGGCAGACTGGTAAATAACACATTAAAAGTAATAGGGAAGAGATCATGACCACGGTATGTTTAATAACTCCAGATTTTCTTCTTGTTGACCAGGTCTATTTGTGAAAATGTGACCTTGGTCTATGTGCTTGAAGGCTTGTGCGTTACACTTTTGGCACCCTATTTCATCTTTGTCCTGCCATAGACAGCCATGACAAGCTATGGCCTGCCCTCTAAATACTTGTTCCTGACCAACTCACCCTCCTCTCCATCAAGAAATTTATGAACCTTGACTGCTCTATCAAAGGAAACTAAGGAAACTTGCCTGATACTCTGCCAGTGGTTGTCATTCAGTGTTATACTGTCCCATCCCTTTTAAAAATGTTTCTATGTGATTAAAATGGCATATCCATGGCCTTTATCCCACTTCTCCCTCAAGAATCGCGATGTTCTCCATGGGGTTATGAAGACAGCCCGCGGTGCCATCCAATTCATCAAGTGCTTTATCTATGATGACTAAAAATGTCGCCTTGAATGTTCTGGCTTTCTCCCCCACTTTCCTTTTTCAGCTATGGCACCAGAAGCCCCAGCTAATGAGCAATCCACTGCTTCGTGTGCAGTCTGCCGCGAAAAAACAACAATGAGGGGGGGCAAAAGAGAAAATGGGAAAAAAAAACAGTGCTGCCTGAAGCTGTGAAAATGTAAGTTAAGTGCTGACCTTGGTGGCCTAATGGCTCTAAATAGCGTCTGAATGTCAGTGTGGTCCAGAGAAGGGCAGCTCCAGCCCAAGGGTAATGGGTAAAGCAGCGCTCTCAACCTGTGAAAAGGGGGATGAGGCGGTGGGGGAGCGCCGTTAGATGGATTAAGAAGGATGGAGCGTGGGGCAGGGATGTGATGTGCTACTGCTCTGCTTCTCCATGGGAGGCACTGCGTCACCATTCAAGACATAAACCCCATGGAAAGACAGAAAGAAACAGTGTGTGTGTGTGCGTGGGGCTAGAAATTCATGTGGGCCACTGGAATCCCATCACTCACTCATCCATCCCTGCTATTGTACGATAGTAGAGGGCACAGCAGTGGATGATTTATAGCTGGACAGTTCTTCTCTGCACAGTCCACAGATTCAACCCTTCATGTTTCTTCAGCTAACAACACAAGGTATCATTAACTGTGACTGCAAAAGGATTCATTCAGCAAACAGCGGGAGGTCGGTAAAAAGAACAAAACCATCTGGTGACCAGGAGTTCACTCTTTCCCCATTTCAATGCTATCCTCAATGAACAGCTTGCCTGTTTTAATGAGCCATTGGATGCCAAGATAGAAAATCAGAGTGCTTTGAGGAGCAGTCAAGGTTGCGAGATGACTTCTCAAAGTGCCTTTTAATTGAACAACCTTCCCAATAGGTCCCCAGACAGGCTGCCAGGGGAAAAGGCCGACCAACCGGGGCTGGGGAGCGGATTCTGTGCTCCACTGGTTCACATGAAGTCACTGGGTAAATTATGAGGCTTTCAGGAAGATCCAGATGTGAAATCTTAATCAAGAGGAAGGCAGTTCCTCACAAGATCAGTAAAAGCCAATGAGGTGGAAGTGTGACATGATTTACGGGATTCTGACTCCATAATCCATCTCATTTTCCCTTGCATTAGGCATTAAAAGCAAGCTTTCATACGCCAGCCTTGTCCTTTTATTCATCGATAAAGAGCTTGAGTGTGACATGGAAATGAAGTGAGCTGCATTCATTGACAGAAATTGAGTGAGGCTGTGGATGAGTGGCCAACAGGTGCAGGGTTCTAGTGCCATTGTGCCAGATCCTCTTTCCGTGTCTAATAGACCTGATCACAAAAAACACTTAAAACAGAGATGCTCACACAATTCTATTCATTTGCAGAGCAAAATCAGCTACTGAATTTTTACAAACAGGTTTTAGTCTGATGACTTCATCCACCGGCCAGGCCATTCATTTGAAGTGTGTGTGGGTGTTTGATGCTGGAGTCAGTTTTTGTTGGGCATTTCTGTTCCAGTGCTCAGTTGGGCTTGGTTGTATTTGGGACATTGATGAAAGGGGATGGGGACAAAACGTGGCTTTTTCCTATCTGAAGGCATTGTCTGTGTCATTGGGCTCTCAAAGTGTTTTATCAGCAGAGCGCAAAATGGTTGTGTGAAATTTGCTGTGCAGGCTTTACTGAATTGGCAGCGGAAGAAGTCTATTCTTCTCGATATCTGGCTCAGGGGCGTGGAATTTCCACCATTCTTACTTTGCTAGCTATGTATTTCTTATTTAAATGAAGGGAGCCTATTGATGTGGATCTTATTGGGCCTTCAGTCATAGAAGGGGTATTTCATGCTTTCTGTCTATCTCGCTTCTCGCTGATACCAAAGCACTTTGAAGTGTGACAGTAATATGTAGAACTGCTACCAGGGGTAGCCAGCCTATTTATAATGCAGATATTGTCTCTCCTCTTGGTAAATAGGATATTCATATTACAGATCAACCACTTAGATGAACTAGTGTGCTACAGAAATAGATATAGATACTGGACGCAGGCAGTAGTTGATACAGCTTAATGCTATCAACTGACTGGACATCAGTAATACTATGATTTGACTATCTTTTCGATTTGGTTATCAGCTGTCATTATTTACAGCTTTGAATGCAAAGTTGCTATTGTTGTTCTAATGTCTTATTACATGGGAGTATGAACAGACTAAAGTACAGAGTGACAGAGACAGGTAGTTATTTTCCAGTGGCTGGGCTTTTTCCTTACCAGGTGACAGTCGGATAGTGTTCCCTTGGAGAGAGAATGATGACTTAAGCATTCAAGTGAAATACTGAACTGCCTGACTCACCACAGGTATGGACTTGAATAACCTATGTGGAAAAATTACACTTTTTTGGCAAATGAAAGAGATGAGGCAGAAGTATACTGGTCAAACTGGATTTGTCCATCTGACCACTGCAGTTCTTTTGTATAATTCTGGATATCCATACAAAAGGATGGAAACAGTAATGCACTACTGTTGTGTAGCACTAAGGATATTAACACTGCTCAATGCTATAAGCTCCCTTATTTATGGTCTTTCTTTATTGCTACCAATCGATCTCTGTGTAGCCATTTTTCTGTCTGAAAATCAATGCTGTGATTGCATTTGTTTTTCTTCCTTTAACCTTGGCTAATTTCATGGCTCAAATAAAATTCCATCTGTCTCCCAAATATCATTCATCTTGAAATGTCACTTTGTTTTGTGGGGAGGTGGCGGGGGTGCAGGAGGGAGCTGGAGGCTCCTGAGGAAGCCATGTTTCTGTCAACATAACTTAGCCACACTTAGCCTAGCGCTGCCGTGGTTAACGCTGAACCCTGGCATTTCAAGGACCTCGATGTAAAGAAGAAGGAGCTGTAGGAACATGCGAGGGGCGGGGGGAAATAACCAGGAGATATGTGGAAAGAACAGCTCCCATGAAATCTCTTAACATCAGTGTTTCTGTGGCAGCTAGCTAGCATAATTAGCACAAGGACAAGGTTAGCTGGCATCCGTTTGTTTGTCCTCAGCCAGACTCAGTAGACCGACAGATTAGGAAGGGGGTTGGGGGGGGGGGGGGGGGTACGCTGATAAGGAGCAGCTCTATTCAAATTCAACATGACAGCCATGATTGGAAAAAAGATTCAAAAGGTGTGTGTGCGTGTGTGTGTGTGTGTAAAGGTGAAATGTATATTAAGACAGGTACTTGTACTTGCCGTACTCGTAGCAAGGCAAAATGAATATAACCCAAAGAAATTCAAAGAAACGGCATGTGGAACGTCGCTATGGCAGTAACTGACAACAACAAAAATACTAATTTAACTGGGTTTTACATCTCATTACTCAAAAAGGACTTAAAATATGGGCAAGCACGTAGGAAGTTTGAGATTGAGTATGACAGTCTGTGTGTGTGTGTTTTGTGTGTGTAGGTGGTAGTGGTTGGTCGTATATATTGAAATCTGATCAAATCAGACTGTAAAGGGCCTCCTCCTATTCTTGTCAAATGCATTCAAATCGTGGCTGAACAATATAAACTTAAACAGATGCTTATTTTGATATTGCTTTCTAGTTCCATAATTTCATTAGAATGTTTTGGAAAACAGGTCATACTGTTTCACATGATGTCTTGCATCCTCTCTCCCTCTCTCTGCCCCTCTGGTTTCAGTGGGGGTGAGGAGGCTGCCTGCGTCCTGCATAAATCAAGTACTGATTCTTATTATGTTGCAGCCATGAGGATAAATTAAGTGACCATGCTGTTATATAGCTAACATGAATGATTGGAACTGTGAGAGAGCTCATTCCATTCGCAAGGGAGACAAACATTAACAATAACTTGTTTACTGACATATTTCTCCGCGTACGTGGGTGATATGGCTGTAGCCACTGTAAGGCAGTGCTAAAACCAAGTGTGAAGAAATAAAGGCAATACAGATGGTCTGGCAGTGGCACTTCAGTCCTACATACTCTATTACCATGGTAATACTTAACTCTTTCTAGCTCATGTTCAGCATCATACTATAGTTTTCTGCACTCTTCTAAAAACCCCTCATATAATTTTTTTTTCTTGTTTTGCTTGGTGGAGGCTGTAACCCACTCATTGTTGCTTGTCCAACGCTACTTTATCCTTAACATGCAAGACCCATGTGAAAGGAAGTAGGCAGTGTTCATACAGTTCTTACTTTGCCTGGTGAGAAATCTGTTTCACACTAAAAGTCCCTGTTTAGAATCAGCGGCCTCTGAGTCGATTCATGCAATGAAAATAATGTTTTTGCGGGGGACAACTGATTCATGTCCTCGGTGTCCTCTGTGTGTCCTCCCCGCTTCCTACGCCTACAAACATGGGTAGTAAATAGCTGTGGTGAAGCTCTGCTGTACTCTTTCAGACCAGCAACACTGTGGTTCATTGTTCCAGAGGATAACAATGAATATCTCTCTGTCATTTGCCCAGTGAGGTCATTGTGGATGATTATCAGCGACTGTATGATCTCACTGCATTAACTAATTGGAGTGTGCAGTGCAGTGTTCCACCGTACGTTGCCAATCTCATATCTGCCACACATGGATTGGTATGCATTATTTCTCTAGTCCGTCTCTCCCATATTTAAAAAACAAAAACAAAACAAAACGAAAAACCCTTCAATATTAAGCCCATCCACTCGGGTCGATATACCATCAAGAAAATGGAGCATGTTGTAGCCCATCAACCAGAGCGAGACAACAATCTACCAGAGTCAACAGAAAGTCCATTATAGCTAGCATGGTGGGTGATTATAAGACCAGATAGGGGGTCTTAAAGAAAGGACCCCCCCCCCTCTGTCCCCCAGTATGACCATCAGGGTGTGGAATGACACTGAGCCAAGGTGTAATGAGTAATAGACCTGGACGACCCCTCAAGGAGGACTCCAAGACGACCCCACACAAAACCAATGACTTCACCTAAAAACGAAAGCCTTCCCATTGATTAAACACTGCAAGCTTCTATGGGTACGTCATAAAAAATGCAATTACATCTCATGGCTTTTACAGTATAGGAATAAATATTGCTGACGTGAGAGGCTTGCCTGTGTCAAGGACTGGGTACTACATTGTTGAGATTAAGTACAGTCATCATCATGTTAGAGAAAACATTTTTTACACAATAAACATGCATGTTAAGGAAGTCTATGTATGCAGAGCGCAGCAGTAGCTTGTGACTGACCCTATACATGGCCATACCGTTGGTTAGTTTGTGCTTTCCCTCCTGATTGTTAAGGGTAAGATGTGAGCAGGGTGAGCTGATATTGGAACAGTGCCTGAAGGCAACATCTTCCTGTAGGATACAGGGAGGGAGAGTGTCTCAAATAGCGGTTCACAAAGTTGTGCCGAAGTAGACGCATCTGTCCTCAACCTCCTTTAGAATCAGTAAGTCAGAGTAAAAGAAATATGAAGCGACAAGTGCGGTTGACCCGATACAGGCAGAAAGCTCCAGCAGCTTAATACGCCTCTGTTGCTCAGTTAAAACGGTATTCAATCTCTCTGTGTCAGGGGCGCTTTTAATGCGGTTGAAAACAGATTTAATGGTCATATTTATTGGCCTTGGAATCAAAGATGGAGTATCACGGGGTGCAATAACACAGGGTGTCATCATAATTATTCATGAAGAGCTGTTAAGGTTTGTGGTTGTGTCTCCCAAGTGGAAAAAAAGCTGTTTAAGATGGGCAATCAGCAGGAGGAAGCTTCCTTTGGCCACAGTGCCCCTTCAGCTGCATCATAGGATCCAGACAGGGCTCATTACCAGAGAAGATGACCTGCAAGTAATCTGAGCACTTAACCCTCTGGAGAGCCCCAGCTTCTAGACACTCTGGGGCAAAAACGTCACGTTTGACTGGATACATGGGCAGCGTGTAATGTCCTCCCATTTGGAAACAGAAATGTTAAAAGTTCATGCAAAGTATTGTTGTGGCTTCAGCAGAGCCTGTACTCAGTCAAGGTGTCCCCAGGGGCAAGTGGGACCGAGGCAGTGACTGAAGCATTAGCTGCATACAGTTAACATTACTTGCTGTATTGTACAACTGGAATGCTAGATCTTCCTACATACACAATCATGTAGCACTGTACACACATGCATTTCTTTAGGTTGCATGGTTTGCAGTAGTGCAGTAGTTTGGGTCTCAGTTCCTTGCTCAAGGACACTTTGGCCAAAACCATAGATGTTACACCAGCAATGCAGTCTCATAAAACTTTGAGAAATGAGCATGAACTCTGAAATGTAGATTACTTGTTGTGGACACAAATTATATGAATCAATCATGTGAAAATGTTAGATAATGGTTAAGTTTAGGCAAGTAAAACAACTTTGGTTAAGGATAGGCAACTAAAACAATTTGGTCAAGGTTAAGGTAAGGTTTTGGTCATGGTTGAATGAAAAAAACTTTGGCTAAAACTTCAATCACTTTAGAAAACTTGGCATGAGTTGAACCCAGCTCGCCGGAGCTGAAGTTGGGTGGAAATGGCCATTCACCATCGCAACCTTCACATCCTTATTTTCCTCCACGCTATTTCAATGTCAAACTTTCCACCGTTTCCAGCTATGTCTCCTCCACATAATCCTTTCGTAGCGGGGAAACACATTCCTCTCACTTTTCATGCTCGGAGCATGCATTTGCATTTTAAGACGTCATGCTCATTTCACGAAATTTCAGGAGATCAGGTTAAATTCCAGTCTCTTGGTTAGCCTCCAGTCACTAGCTCACAGCTGGAATAAACTTTCTTGTTGAGGGTTAGGGTTTTGATTCCATCTGGGGTCATCCAGGCTAAAATATGTGCACTTACACTGCAGTTACTATGGCGTAGCTGCCACACCTATGCCCTCACACACACTAGGAAGCTCAGAGCCTCTCTTTGGGCAGGGTCCTCGCTGTGTTTGAGTATGAATAATGGAGCGATAGCAATGGGAGAGGAGGGTGGCAGCAAGGACACAGTAATGGAAAGGACACACTCAGAGATGGTCACTCAGTGTGTCTTGCCACCTCTGCTGGGCACCATGCTGTTACACTGGAGTGGGCAGCTACTTATTCAACTGTTACCCCACACTCTGACTCTTGTTGACAAGAAAGGTGAAGGAAACAGATGAGCTGTTCAGGGGAGTTTCGTAGCTACGCTGTACTGCTGATAAGGAACTATACCATGCCTGTTTGAGTTGCAATGCAGTTTTGCTGCTATTTCATACAGTACATATGTTTTGAGAAAATATTTTGCGGAAATAATTGTGTGGGTGGATTTCTTGTCCCTTAAGGGGTTTTGCTGTTTCTGATTACATTGCACTTCCACTACATTGCTTGGCAAGATTGACAACTTGGCAACAGGAAGAGGTGATTGAAACTGAGGCTGGGAAGGCAATTTTCACACTTGAGAGCTGAGTTAAACTAGACTCAACTGCACTGTAGCCTACTATCTTGACTAAATAATAATAACTATATTTGTTCTGCACTTTTTTGAACAAAATTATTAAGTGCTATGAAATAAAAAAACAAAACTATCATGTTAGCAAAACCGCCAGCTATAATGACGGAGAAACGTGCACTGCTGCCTGTTCAGCAGAACAGAAATAAACTACATAACAGTAATATTATCTTAACAATACCAATTTGCAGACAAATAACACCACTATAGACTTAAAGGTCTACTCAGCAGTTCAGTTTGTACATCCATTGTTCATAGGGGGGGAATCATATTGGCCAGTTGCTGTGTAGCACTCCACTTCTGACCTCCTTAGTTTGATTTTGGTGTGTGAAGCAGACTGTAGTTTGAATGAGTTCTGGGGCCTTGGTTAAAGTATGTTTTATTCCTACCACTGACTGCAGAAAAGCAGGGGGCCTGCCATGGGATTGCTGACATGCTTTGAAATGAGTGAGAGTGACAGCGAGTCCTCCCAACGCTTCACTTCTCATTCCACACACCTTGGCTTAATGGGAAGTGTTGGACCAAGACTGCCGCCATGTTCCCAAGATTTCTCGTTGGCTGTGTTCTGCACCTCTCTATCATTCCTTCTCTCCCAGTATATATCCAACCTATTCATCTCTCATTCTCTGTATCTGGTACGTCATCCCCAGTTCCACTTTCTCTCATTTTTCTTTCCCCAAATTCATCATGAATTAATCTCTTTCTCTCTTCCATATTCTCACTTCTCCCTCTCTTTATTGATCCATCTGTTTTCCTTCTTTCTGGTTCTTGGCCCTCTCTATTTCTAATTTTCTCTCCTTCCCGGTCCTTTTCTCCTGCCCTGTCCTCTCCTCTTCTACTGGAATTACAGTAGAGACTCACTCTCTCTCTACTCTAAATCCTGCTGTATTCTCATTCTTTTGAACTGTCAAGGTGATCACTGCTTAATTACTCTGCGTGTGTGTGTGTGTGTGTGTGTGTGTGTGTGATTGTGTCTGCGTCTGCATGTTTGTGGTCTTGCCAGTGCGTGATCCCATTCCAGTAGGTGTCCCTTTCTCCTTTTCGACTGGTTTGGGGCTCTGGTTGTTTCTGGTAACCGCCAGATTCTAATCTCTAGCCGCTTCCAAGATTGATTCAATTAAATCAAACCAACCCATATCACACTACCCCCATCAAAAGCTATTTCATGCCTCTGGAACATTGCTGAGACTTTTCTGAATGAGTGCACACCCATTTCCAATGACAAAATGCTTCATTATCTGGCCAGCATGGAAGTGACAGGGGGGTTAACACTGTGGATGATGAATTGCGTTGTGTTGTTGAAGTGCACTTCAGCGTGCTGTCCTATTTAAAGTGACAAGCAGTCTCTGTCTCCCCAGCTATATGACTAAACTCTCACACCCCTATCCTGGTAGGCGTAAGCAGGAGGATGCCTGAGTGCTCTTCACTGTTGCGGCAGCGCTCGGGGCCATGAGTGCCCTCTGTACACCTTGGAGAGAGATGCTTTGACAACCCGGTGTCCTCCTTGAAAGCCAGGACAGATGGGATACCTTTTAAAACGCTGCTGTTTGAGGCAGCTAAACGCTCCAGGTCAGTCGGTGGCGACGAGGGAATGGAGAGAAAGGGAGAAAGAAAGAGAAAGGGAATGCTAGCATTCAGCAATATATCATGTTGGTGTCTGTGTGTGAGTGTCAGAGCCGCACATAAGGGCTAAGCCTCATTCTCTCTCTCTGTCTGTCAGTCTATACACTGTATCTGTCCAGGGCTCGCTCGCTTGCTCGAGGCGAGAGATTTTGGGAGCGACGAGTCCAGAGAAGAGATCACTAGCTCAATTGGCAAATGAGACTGGGCAGCAGATTCTCAATCCCTTGAATGAATCTGTACCAACATTTGGTTAAGGTGTCGGAGAAAGTAGTCTATATTGTGTTTCTTCCGTTCCACCTTAAAATCAAAATGCCTTTAACTGCCTCGGCCTGCCTATCAGAACTCTGCACTGTTGCCATAGAGCCACCACACAAAGCTGATGGTGAATGTCCACTCACAACGCCAGTGATGCTTGACACTACTTTATGCTTGAAAATATTGGCTGCCTTGTGGGTGTGTTTGTAACGGATGCAGGTTTTGCCTACTAAATACATACCAATAATTAGCTAGGTTGCCTGTTATGGCAGCGCAATCTAGCAAGCATCGTTTTTTCTCTTCACTCACCATCCACACCTCCGAATTCAGTCACCTGATTGGCTAATGCCTGTGTTGGCCACTTGAAAATCTGCATAGAGTAGTGGAAAGGTCTACTCCTCCAAGCAAATTCTGGCCACTCACCTTGGCTCTCATTCAAGCTCTCATTCAAGTGAATGAGAAGTAAATTTCCCTAGTGGACATTCACCCTGAGGTGACAGCGTTACAGACAGCTTTTTAGCTCATTAGCTCACTGACAGAAGTAGCAGAAATTGTAGTAAAGAAGTAGTACAAATTTTACTCTACTAGCCCAGAATTCACCCCTTTATCTGTCTGTCTGTCTTTTCCCTCTCTTTCTGTCTCTCTCTATAATTGGCACTAGGGGTTAGACAGATACTGTATATCGGTTTGCAGAGCCAATATTGTCTTTTTTTTTTATCATATTGGCCAGTCATGAGGTTCACTGATTGAAGATCCCCCCCGACTACAGCTACATAAAACAGTCTATAAAACCTGCCACTAAATCTTATTCTCTTTGCGCATTTTATTTATTCATTTTATTCTTTGATAAGGTTTTGTAAATAAATTCTTCATTTAAAGGGAATCTATCCCAGACTTTCTCTGCTGGATAGCTGGAGTGGGCCAACCTGAAAGAATTTAATTTGTATCCATTTGAGTTTTAGTGTCACATGGTGATGTAAATACTGTTTCAGAAGTTTTTCCACTCTGCCAGAAATACAATTCTGGAGGGATGTTTTGACATGAAAATAGAAAAACTGTTAAATATTGAATATCAGCACAAAATCTCTGCTGTCGGCAGCCTCGGTCAAGAAATATTGGTATATATGGCTTTCAAAAACCCATATTGGTCGAATCCTAGTCGGCACTGTTGGGGCAGAGGTTGTGGTGCATTCTATTGCTTCTAATGCTAATGGTTCTGATGCTCCCTCTGAACATGGTAGCCTGTATCATCTCATCCAACAACCTACGTATTGAGGTTTGTAGGGCACACATTTTATGAATGACAGGAGCTCACCAGCCACGGGGGCTGTTGCCCTCAACTGGAAATAACTGTTAAAGATCTAGAACAGCTGATGGCCATGGGGAAAATCTGAGGTGATAAATTCTTTACAGCTATACTTCACACATTAGCGGCTCCAGATAGCGGTGACAGGTAACTGAAAAATTTAAACTTCAATACCCAGAAATCGTGTAAAGCAGCGTCAGTATACTGCACACAGCACGCTCTTGTTCACCAAACATTGGTGAGTCCAGCTTTCTCTCGACGGAGCGCTCGCTTGGTGCTGTCTAGAAAATACATTTCGCTCTTAAATTTCAATTCAGTTTCAAGCCGTCACTTCTTGTTGAGGGAGGAATATCCATACCAGACACCAGAATCATTTGGACAAATAATGCAAATCTACAAGGTCTCAATTAAGGGAGATGGGGCACTCTCACTTTCTGATTTTATGCTGATAAGATGGTTGTACTTTTACATATAAATCTTGCCTAGTGCAGCTTTAAGTTAGTCCTCTGACTACAATGCAAGGCTGACCTCAGTGATTTTATTATCTGGCTAATACAGTTGAGTGGACATCTCCTCTGTGGAACCTGTTATTGGCAATGCAGTGGTTACAGCTAAATGTTCTCATTTGTGTTGCAATCCCAGTTGGATGCTCATGTAAAGTGACAGGCTCTGTTTTTGTTTTGCAGATTTGTGTTCAGTGTGTACGCTTAATAGGCTACTAGGCCTAATACATGTAGTCATGTATGATGCCCACACATTATACGATTAACCTCTAGGCCTTCTCTCTCCTCTCCTCTTATATCTGTCAATTTCTCAAACAGTTTCCTCTTTCTTTGGGCTAAGCCGTAGGCACAGCACCATAAATTGCCCTGGGGTTTCACATATTGCCATTTTAACTTTTGAAGTGAACATTGCTGGCTGTGGCCAGAGCGGCCCAGACATCACTAGGGACACCTAGTCTTGTTGTCTGCTGCTTCCACCTCTCCTGTGCGGCTATGTTTTTATTTTGCCTTCCTTTCTCTTTTACATTTTGTCCCGCATTGTGTCCTCCTTGCTCACTTTCTGTCTCTTTTGCTCCCTGCTGTTTCCTCTCTCTCCATTGGTGGTCCTGGTGGGAACTAAGTGAATATCATATTATTCATGGCATTCTTTGATCATATTAATATCCCCATATTATTGCATCCCGTCATTAACTGCGAAAAGGAAGACTTAATTTATTGAGATTGAGTGTCTGAAATAGCTGCTCTGCTGGATTCTGGCTGTCTGATTTGAAAATGAAAGCTGTCCCTCAGCTTGTCACTTACAGTTGTTGGTAATCTTGTGTCAAGCTACATATTTAATTTCTTTCCGCACCTCTTGAGGGAGGCTGCACTAAATTTTTGTATATTAAATCCATTTAAACAATGACAGATTCACTCATTCACACAAATGTGCACACACACACACACATATACAAACACACAGTGGCTACAGTACAGCCAATAATGCTGTAGAAGTGTTTGGGGCAGGAAGAGGAAGACAATACGTATAAAAGAATCCTCTATTTCCTCATATAAAACTATAATGTGAATTATGAATGCCACTTACCACTCTGAAAATAGTTCAGCTCATTCCCTTTCTGCCGGCTGCTAGCTGCCAGCTTTGCATTAAACTTTTATATCGGTTTTGAACTCTTACGGAGCACACTCCTTTTTTCTGCCAACCTCTGCACTGCTCCCCCAGATTTATTAGAAAAGTCGCACACCTCTAAACCAACCTGTTTGCTGACAAACTCCCTCGAAATATCTCCCTCTTATTTCCTAATAATTCCTGTTTCCGAGCTTTTCTGCCTGCCATCTTCCCTGCAAACTGTCTGCTTGGGCCGTATCAAAGCGGATTAGCGCCGTTATCGGTGTTTGTTAAAGGTCAGGATGGTGGGCAGTTTATGGTGCTAGGGATTAGGGAACGGACTCCGGTTGCCGTTAACAGGGCTATCAGACCTCAGACCAGCCCAGAGTTGCTCCGCGGGGCGATGCGGTGCCAGTGTATGGAGTAGCTAATGAAATCTCAGGCCTGGCTAGATGAGGAGAGGAAAGGAGAGCAGAGGAGAGGAGAGGGGACGCTCATTGGCATTCCTCCCCCATCGCCTCGCTCCCTGTTTCTTCCCAGCGGCCAGCACCCAGTGTCTCAGCAGTCCTATATTCCAGGCCTGAGTGTGCTGTCTGCTGATAATAAACAGCCCAACAAGCAGGCCAGAGTCACACAGGTTTGGCTGAGTTAGAGCCTAGGCACCCTGCACCGTCTGTTTCTCTCAAAGCTTGGACCGAGCCTTTACTTTATGCTCGGTGCCACCTCTTTTTAAAACCCCTGCTGTTATTGCTTCGCTCCCGGGTCTGAATGTCATTGAGCTTGTGGAGGGGGGAGGGGGGGGGGGGGTTGAAAGGGCTGCATCCCTGGCATGTAGCCCGGCGCCAATAAAGGATTAAACTCCAAAAGACAGCTGTTAAATGGTGTGCCTTCTTCAGCCTCTTATCAAATCTCGTACCCTATTCCCTGTACTGTAGGTTTCCCCCGTGTGAAGAGAGCACCGCCGTTGTCGTTGCTGCTGCTGCCGCCGCCGCTACTCCTCGCCCCAGCCTCCCCCGCCCCTCCTCCCCCTCGGCCAGCGCAGGGCAGCCAGAGAAGCGTTGGCCCAATTCCAGGGAGGCTCCGATCCTGCAGCCACGTCAATCACGTCTTCACCGCTGGGTAAATATCACTCATGGGAGGAACCTCCTACCACTGCATTTTTGGGGATGAGAGGCACAGATTTTTTTTTTTTTAAATCACATGTTCTTTTTTTTTTTTTGAATTGTTTTTTTGTTCTTGTTATTTGTGTCGAGTCTTACCTCTGGGGTTGCTCATGTGTACATTTTTCATGTAAAAGAGGCTCTTTCTCCAGCCAAGCATGTGACACACTCACACACACACACACGCGCACACACACACACACACACACACACACACACACACACACACACACACGCACAAACACAGATGCCAGAGGGCTCAGGAGGGATCTCTAGGGGTCTGATCAAAGTTGCTATGTCTTCTTTTTCAAAGCCCATTGACTAGAAAGAGTTTCACTCTGGCTCCAGGTGTCATCTACAGAACTGTGTCAAACTCGCCAACAGCATTTCAAAGTACTGTTCCAGTGAGGGGAAGAAAGCAGAGGATCTGTATGAAATGCCGCCTTGGCTGAGGAGCATACTAAGTACCGCCCCAGACACACAAGTGGCAGTCAGAGTTAGACTTACTGATAAGCTCATATTGACGAAAGTATAGACATTATTGATGTAGATGTTCTTTACAAGTTAGGTTTGTTTGTTCTTGGACGTGGTTTAGTTTATGTCTACTGGCCACCCAGTCCTCCTACTGATCCCTATATTCTGTTTTCTGAGCCTGATCTGGAAGTGGAAAACTAATTTTTGATGGAAAATGAGATACTAGACCCTTTGCCCACTCCCGGCCAGTCCCACTCCTACCTTGTTATATTAACTCCCCCCCCCCTTCTCAGCCTCTGTCTTGATTTCTCGATTGTTTTCTCGCAGTTGTTCTGTCTCTTTCCATCTCTGCTTTTCTTCCACTTTTTCTCTGCCTCCTTCCTCTCTCCAGGAGGCCCTTAAATGACCTAGCTGAAATGATATCCCTGTTGGTTTGTTTACTCTCCTTCCCACACATATATTAGGCTCACGTGATCACCAGATGCGAGCCATGGTGCCCGTTTTGTTTTCTCCCTCCTCTCCCCTCAAGCTCTGCTATGCTGCATTTCATCACTGTGTCCGCCTACACTCGTCTTTCCCATCGGATGGGGCTCCTCTGAGTTAGATAAATGCCTCCTGGGTTTCCGTGGCGCTGTCATTTAGGTGTGTTTGACCCTCTGGAGCCAATTCAATCACTGTCTACCCACAAGTAATATCCTCAGCCTGCCCTTATCTCTAACTCCAAATTACTGAGCTTCGGCCCAGTCCGCACATCAGTCTACTACCGAGATGAGGGGTGCAAGGGAACAAGGAGGGAGCTTGCAGAAGGTCAAAAAAGGTAGCTGTAGGACAAAAAGGCACAAGCTTGGATGTAGATGCACAATGAGGTTGCAGTGGTTCTGAGGAAGCAGCCCCTGCTCCTGCTCCATTCCTGGGGTTGGCAGGGAGATTGGCACTGTGCAATGCTACACAGAACCTGGCAATACCCGCTCAGTCACCCAACTGGTGTGGCACAAGGGAACATTGCCTCGGCTCCGCCGCAGCACATAACAGATCTGGTTCTGGAGTCGCAGCCTTTTAAAATGTTATCTCGCTCCAAGACATTTGAGAAGGGTTTACTGTACTCCACCAGCGAGGGAGATTGTCTGCCTCCTTTTTCCTCTCTTATCTGTGGGCTGCTGCATTATGGTTGAGGCTGATGATTGGCAGTGGGTTTTTCAGGCTGTAAGTTTAGTCCATGCATTCGCTTTGTTGATACAAATTGATGTAACAAACTCTATTCTCAACTGTGCCATAAGCCTATTGCCTAATGTGTTCATATGCCCGACTGCTGAAATTAGCCTCTCTTCATGTCCCTATACACTCCTGTGTCACAGAGCATCCACAGCCAACTGCTTACTGTACAGTGAGTTAATGTGGCAGCACTCCCACCACTATATTCCTATGCTAATCAACAACTTAGCATGAACAGCAATCATCAACATGTCTCCTTAAGGTTTATCCCCTCCGAAGCTTCTGGCCCATAATTCCTCTGTCTATGCTCAGTCGACGTATTACCACGTAACCTTACTGCATAATTTTTCTGCTTTATATAACAATGTGTGTGTTAATTAAGCATAAAGCATATGATTACTGGGTACGTCTGAAATAGGCTAAATATATCAACATCACATTAGCGCTCCAGCTTTTGGTAAAGCCCTCCTCAGACCATGGATGAACCACAGAAGCAACTGAATGTCTACACAGAGCACAATAATGTTCAGATCATTCTGTTCCCGTGGATTTCCACTAATCTATGTTCAAGGCAACTTAGCCCACTTGCCCACTCTGAATGTCCCTGAGTGTCCCACAAGGTTAAAGACCCTCCACAGCGGCTTCCTGCAGCATCATTTTCCTCCTCCCTCTGTCTGCCCCTCGCTTATCCTTCACTCTTTTGTTCCACTTTTATTCTACTCCCTTGTCACAGTCTCCTCTTCTCTTCTCTTCTCATCTCGCCTCTCGTTCCTTTCTTTCTGAATCTCCTCTATTGCACTGCCTCCCTCTTCCATTCTGTCACTTCTTCTTCTTCCTCACTTGTTGTCCTGCGGTTTGAGCAGGCGTTGAGCCAGCGGCTCCCCATGCAAGTGTTGTCCTCCAGAGGCTTGGCTACTGGAGCGGAGGAGCAGGCCTGAGGATGAGCAAATGTGGCACTTCCCTATCCTCTTCTCCTTCTCTTCTCCAGTCTCCCTTTTCCCTGTCAAATCTCCCACTCCTCCTCTCCACTCCGCCCCCTCCAATTCCCATTTCAGTTAGCATGTCTCTCTCCCTCGCTCCCTCTCTCTGTCACCTCTGAGACTGATTGGCTAATGCTCGGGAAATGGGGGTGGTAAGGAGCTGAGAGCTTCTCCATGGGGTCGACTTTATTATTTGTTCTTCTGCTGTGTGTGTGTGTTTGCAGGTGCGTGCGTCTGTCTTTGTGCGTTCATACATGCAGCCTTGCATGCTTTTGCAGCGTTGTGGGTGTCAGTTTGTACCGTACATGTATGAACTGTTTTATTAGGTTGTGGGTGGGTAAATGGGTGGTTGTTTGTCTTTACGCCTGTGAGGGAATATGTGGGACGGAAGGGTGTGTTGTTTATGTTTGTTCCTATTTGAGGAAACGGGGATCTGTGGGGTGGGGGTGGGGGTCAGAGGTTTGAGTGTGGGACGGGTGTTGTGCATGTGCATACGTATGTGTATGTATATGTGCATGTGTACACTCTCTCTGGTGTGCACTCACGCAAGTTAGCTGGCGTGCGCCTGTGTAAAATTAAATCCACGTCAGCAGGCAGGCATTCAGATAAGATTAACAGGACTTGACATTTCCTAGGTTGGAGACAGATGCTTGCTCCAGTTCCCTCAGAACATTTCCCCTCTCCTCCGTCCTCCGTCCAAATTACATTTTATTTCAGTCTATGGATATTCCCCCCACTTATCCTGCCTGCCCACAGCCAGACCTGTCCTCACCATTAATTTGATTTCTGATATTGTTATTACAGGGCAGTGTGATTAGAAGAGCATGAGTTAGATTAAAGGCTTGTTTAATGCCATATTGAAGCCAATTAACTCCAAGTATACACTTTCACCTCAGCAGGCAGATGACCGTAACTGCTGATATTAGGCACGCAGTCCATCTCGCTGCTACAACTTGTTTCAGTAAAAGCCCAAGGGAAAAGCGGGTTTGTGACGCTGATGAAAAGTCTTTTTATGTGTCCATGAAGCTGGGAGAAATGAAACGTTCCTCTTGCTCATATATGATGGATGGCCCAGGGAATCGCATGCTGCTTTGTCAATTAACTCCCACATTACGGTACTCTGATTTCAGAGTAGTGGGAGTGAATTGATTTGAAAAATGGTTTCTTATTATTTTACATAAGAGGCATAATATGTACATCATTGAGGAACAATTTGTATACTAAGTATTGAATGGAAAGTGACTATTATTTATGCATAGACACAGTTTACACACGTATATTTTTTTCTCAGTGGAAGTGAAAGAATGAGATTTATGTGGAAGTACAGCACATGGAGCCATAATGTCTGATAATGTTAGTGAATAACACTTAAATAGATGTGGACATCATTTATATATAAGCACAGTGGATGTCATGGGGCAATGTCACCAAGGGGCATAGGAGGGAAATGTGATTATCATTTATGCAAAAGAACCATTACTGTGTGAGAACGCCACACTGAAAAAAGTAATAACATTTCTATTAAAGCAACTGAAGCGGATATAGTTGTTTCATCTGTCTTCTGAAATGGTTCCTTTGAAGCGAGCCACCTCAGGCAACCTGGAAACATGTTAGTGTGTCTGTGAGGTAGAGGTGTGGTGTAGGTTAGTGTCAGTGGATGTGGCTGAACTGCTTTTATACGACCCGTCATCGTTATACCCTCACAAGAATGGACGATGTTTTCTCAGTACCTACCCGTGTAAAAGCCTTTCACGCAAGGCACAATGTGTGATGCATGCAAGACCATTATCATGTGTGTTGCGTGAAATAGAGTAGGGAGTGAGTGAGAAGCAGTTCAGTAGTGTGTGAGTGTGTGCAGTGGCTACAGTGTGATGTTGTCATTCTGATGCATTATGAGCCATTAGTGAGGCTACGAAACATAGGCTTAGGGAGTGAAGTCATTGATCTGTGTGTGTGTGTGTGTGTGCTTTTATATGTGCGCACTTGAGGTTGTTTGAACTTTTGTGGATGTCAGACTGTGCTGTCTGTGAATGTTGGTGTGTATGCTTGTGTATGTGTGTGTGTGCACACACTGTGAATGCGCCGTATATCTCTCCGCCTGCAGTTAGCATTCTCTAGACATTTTCTCCAGGCTTAGCACCTTTAGCGCTAATCCTAAAGCACAGTAATTGCAAGTGTGAGGGAAATAGGGTCTTTTCATTGCTATGCGCCGGTCCTAAGACCACCACCAAATTGCCCTTCATTAGGGAGAAGTTAATCCCTACTTATGGTGGTGGAGGCAGACACTAAGACTGCTCTGCAGAAGTCACCACATTCATTACTCCATAGCCTCTGCTGCTGAAGGGCATTTATATTAGGTGGTGAGGACAAGTCAGTTCTTTTAGCTGTAGGGTAACAACATGGAGACATCATTTTTAGGCAGTCGTTTTTTTTAAATGAAGCATCCTCTTCTGCTTTCTTACTGATGATCAAATAAATTCAGTCAATTCTGTGTTATACTGGGTCATGGGGGCTGGAGGCTATCCCAACATAGACTGCCTGGGCAGGAGACAGGGAAACACCATGGGCAGGTCGCCAGTGCAGCGTAGGGCTAACACAGATAGGCAGACAATCACTCACAGTCACATTCATGCCTATGGGCAATTTACGCTCTCCAATCCACCTGACCTGCATGTCTTTAGACTGTGGGAAGAAACCAGAGGAAACCCACACGGACACGAGGAGAATACGCAAACTCCACACAGAGAGGGCTGTGAATCTAACCCAGGTCCTTCTTGCTGTGAGGTGACAGTGCTAATTACTGAGCCACTGTGCTGCCCATATTCCATATACTTGGGAAAATGAAATGCAGTTTAGTCAGTTGTACTTACAGCCCTTACTGTGTCTTTGTTTCTGCCAGTCCCAGCTCCAGTCCCAGCAATTCAACTATTGCTATTTCAATTAGCCACACAATTGAAATGGTCAGTGTTTTGATATAAATCATCCACTGCTGAATTGATTAGTCGAGTTGCATAGTGTCTCACAGCAGGGTTGTTACAAAGTATAACTCAATATATTTCTGGCTAGGACCATGAAGAAAGCTTCCATCGCACAGCTAGGCTTCCCCATCCAGCTTACCTATTTAAAGAAGCTTAAGATGGCATAGCATTATCTTGCTGAAACTGCACTAGTTATTATTTATCCTTCAAAGAACTCGGATGTTGGTGGCATCAAAAAATAATTACAGAGGGCATAGCTTTTCCTGCAGAATTCAGTAAGCAGCCCTAAATCCATCATCCGGTGGGGGAATGAATCAGGGATTTGAGCGGTAGCATGCTGTGGAGAAATGGCTCTGATGTGGCAGACCTTATGCACATTATCAGGGGCGAAGAGTCATAAATAACACCGCATTTGGCGGGTGACAACTCACCTTGACTCGCTCTAACGTCTGATTGAACGGTGGAGCCGGGCAGCAGGACAGCTGTGAAAGATCACATGTAAATGTATCAATTGCAGTAATATTAGGTAAATAGCCTTTCAGATCACTCTTCATGTTGTCAGCAGAAAGAGTTGCCACCGGAGTTTACTCGATGCCATGAAGGATGACATGACACACCTGAGCGGCTGGGTAGAAACACACATCCCAGGCTCACATGGGCCTTACTATGCTACACTGCATGGGGAAGTAATGTGTCAGGTGTGTCTGTGTGTATGTTTGTGTCTTGTGTGTTGGCATGCATGTTTTGCATGCATGTGTGTGGGCGTGCATGTGTGCATGTGCATGATGGCAGTAGGAGTTACGTCGCTCTGTGAAATTGAACAAACAAGTTAATGCAATCCCCTGACTATCTTTTACCCAGGAGTGTGCCGATGTTGACAAGCGTGAGCTGATATGTGCGGCTGCGGTCGTTATTTGTGTGGCGGCCGATTTAGACCCGCAGGCTTTCATCTGAAACACATAGCTTCCAAATGAAGGTATTCACCAGATTATTTATGTTTGGAGTAACTCGCGAACGGATGCTGGTCAGTTCCTCTCATTTCTGGGCCCGATTCCACGGCTGAACTGAACCCGGGCCGCGGCCTGCCATGTCGGCAGGGTTGGGCGAGCAGACGGCGTGGGCGCCAGTGATTGAGAGTGCTGTCACAGCACCTGCGGTCACAGCCTCTGTCAAACTCCTCTGGGGGCATGAATAATGTACGCAGTGGGCCTGAGTGATGGGTGGTGTAATGATGCCAGGCAGAATAGCGTGACCAGAAACCCCAGTGACGGGCAACGGCTCAACCAGCCTGCCAGTTAACACACACACACCTACCAGGGGATAGAGATGTATTTAGCTTGCAGTCTGCTACAAGTTAGTCTCTCGAGTGTTGTTGTTGGGATTATGTGAAACTGTTTGCAGTTGCTTTCCTAGAACATGTGAAAGTTTTATGTAGCTTTAGGAACATAACCTCGCTGCTCCGATGAATCAGACCTTATATTTCATCAATTTGACAGATAGCTTTCAAAACAGATTGGTGTGAAGTTGAACACAGATGGCCAGTTAAGTTTCTAAATGCATTCTGGTGTGCTGTCAAGGGGATGACGTGTTGTTGAAAGCAGGCATGGATACTCACAGGTTGGTGACAGGTTGGTGACATGTTGCTGAGCGTTGCTAACCGTGGAAGATTTGCGGTGAGTTCAGAAATGGCTTGTCTCTCTCACAGGTTGCATCGCTGATTTCTGGGAAAAAAAAAAAAGTTGAGCATGTGTCTCTCCTGGCTTAATTTTCACCAGCTTCTTCATTCTTTCCCCTTTTCTCTCCCCCCCCCCCCCTCCTCTCCCATGCCCTCTTTTTCTCTCTCTTTCACTCTCCCTTCCACTCCCAACTGACATCCCTAAAAAAAACTCTATCCCTCTCTGAGTGAGTTGTTTTCCAGGAAATGTTGATTGGTTTCTTCAGAGAATGCTTCTTGTGCATCCTCCAGTGGGGCTTGCCCTCGTTGATTACTGCAAAGCTCTTTTTTGCTCAGACTCTTTGTCTCATTGATTCTTTCTCTCTCTCTGTTTTCCTCGCTCTTTTCTTATTGACTGTCATGTTTCCTCCCTGTGTCCCTCATCATCACACTTTCCCTATCACTCCACTCCATGGCTTTCCTCTGTACTGGCTGTCTCTCGCTCTGTGTAGCAAACAGTTAGGTTTGTGTCTGGTAGTTTGCAACACCAGAGTCTGATGGGAATGAAAGGACATGAGAGACATAAACCCAACCAACCAACCATAAACCGCCCTCTCTCACCAAACCCCTTAACATCTCCTTTCTTCCCTAGAGTCGAGAGGAAGAGAATGAGACTGAGGTAACAAGGGAGAAGAAAGAGGAAGAGCCGCAGCTAACTAGAGAGCGTTAGTGTCTTGTTCTGGGCTGTTGATGGGGCACCACATGCAGGCTGCATGACACGACTGTGATCTTCAAAGCCATTCTCCCTCAGCCCCCTCTTACTCTGCTGCTCCCTCGTTTGCTCGCTCAAGAGAGGGAGCGTGTTGCTGCCTTCAGGCAGAAAGCCATTGCAGCTTCAAAGTTTTTATCCCCTCCTACCGTCTCTAGTTTACAGGCTGTATTCCTTCTCTAACAATCCATATCCCCCATTCCTGTATTTAAATTACGCTGTCTTTTATATTTATTTTAGCAAAGAGAACATTCAGGTGAGCCTTTCTTTGTTCAAGGGTGGAATAAATGCATGACAGAGGCACTTCCTGAAAAGGTTAGGATTGATTAATTAAAGTTTCCAAGCCTGCAGTCATGATACATCACTCTGTCACTTTTTCACGGCTCACTCCTGTCTCCCACAGGCCATCCCTAGAAAGAATGAGTAGACACGTCACCAAGTGCCAGCTCTCTCTCCTTGCTGTCTCTCCTGCTGCCTGCTGATCGCTCGCCCATAAAAGCAGAATGTGCCATTCTCAACAACGCTCACAAACTATCTAGAGCAGGGCCACTGCCTTGGTTTTCAGAGAAAGGGTTCAGGACTTGTTTTGATGCAGGGTTGCTATTTTTGTGCTCCACAAATACCTTCCATGTCCTGTCTGCTGCTCTTGAAAATCCCTTCTGCTTAACCCAGTTTCTGCTTTTCATAGAGAATGACACAGCACCTCTCAAGGGGGCGTCATTCAATTTTTATTTAATCAAGATGAACTATCGTTGGCAATATCTTAATTCAATACCATGACAGAGTGATGGTATTGTTTACCCAGCAAGGTGCCTCGGGGAAGTCTTTCAGGATGGTTTATGACTATGGTTAGACACTTGATTAAGGACTTGCTCTCCACGGGGCTCCATGCTCACTGGAGAAAAAGGACACAGTGAGCTTCAGGTTTTTACCTCCATCATCCATGCGTATAAATGCGAGATATGTTAGTCCTTAAACATTTATAAGACTCAAATCAAGCATAAAATGTACGGAAAACAATGCAAGCTTTCAAAGACCTGACCTGACCCGAGAAAAGAAGGTATTTGTCCCTTGATACTAGCTTGTCTCCTTTAGGTGTCACTGGAGACCAAAACTGACAGAAACACAGGGATGTTAGTGGCGGTACCTTCGTTTCCAAATGAAAGATCTTCACAGGGAGCAGGGCCTGTGGGCTTTTGCTCTCAAAGACCCATTAATCAAAGTCATCAACCTCTCTCTCCTTCCTCTCTCTCTCTCTCTCTCTCTCAGAAACACCATGTCATCCTCAGGAAGAGCAGCAGGAGGAACTCTAGCAAGCTTTAGTGGCTTCAAACTTTGATTCGGCACGTCAGAAATCAAACAGAACTTTCTTCGCGGTTTCTGTTCATACGGAAAGCCTTAATCAAACACCAGACGGACGCTTCTAACAGAAACCGATTGCAGTGTTGTATATTACATAATAAGCTTGAATGGATAAATATGCAACTACCTAGGTGGATACCATGCCCCTCTGAGTTGTCTCTCTTGGTTTCAGACCATAATTATTCCATGAGATCTTGTCAGTGTCAACTCCAGTGCTCTCAGTGTGTGTTCTGACTTTGCGATGAGTTGGCATCAAGAGGGCAAACTAGGCTACTCAGAGAAGAGCAGCAAATGCATACAGACATCTTGACAGGCGATTGGATCTTAATTGTCAGATAGTAGATCAAACGTGTCCTTGTAGTCTGTATGCTATAGACTGGTGGGAGGTATACTGTGAGTCTAAGCAAGCACCATGGCTACACACGGGACATCTGGGCACTTATGGGGTAGACTGAACTCACTAGCAATGCTCCCAGTCTTCTCTTCATTCATTCATTCATTCATTCATTCATTCAAACCTTAATTTTAACCTTAACCTTTTAACCTTAAGTTTTAATCCTTGGGGACACATTGAGAGAAAGACTCTCATTTGCAGTGGTGCCAAGGTAACAAGATAGAACACAAAAATTGAAAAAAAGAAAAAGAAAAACTTGGACAATGATAATATAAATAAATAAAAATGAAAGTGAAAGTGAAAATATTAGTCAAAAAGTTATTAATTTGCACCATCCTAACAAATCGTACAACACTGCTGACAGAAAAAATGTGTCTAAAAGTTTAAATGGCTAACATTATGACAACCTTGTCCCTGCCTTTCCATCTGTTTCTGTACACTTATTATTAATGACTGAATGAGCTGTACACTGTTGCAGTACGTATATTCTCCAGCAATACAGCTACCAAGCTGTGATAGTTTCACATGAGTCCAATTAAATTATCCACCTGATATTACCAGTATTAGCACAGTATAAATGGTATATGATATAATTTTGCACTAACAACATGGGGTCAGGTTTAAAGCCATTCCCCTTAACCACAGGTCAGTCAAATGTGACATCATTTTTATGCCCAAATAAGCGATTCCAGACCCCAAACCCTGTTAAACTAACATGAAAATAAATAGGGGTGTAAAATGAACGAGGGTTGTAAATGCCTCCAACTACATCTAAGGCATTGGCTACATAAACACTGACTATCTTGCTTCCAAGGTTTCCTCTAATATGGATTTCTTTATTTGTTAAGAGTTTTGAAACTGCAATGGGAAAAAAAAAAGTAAAAATCGTTGGCCATGACCTGTTTCAGTGTAGATGATGACATGAGTGTCCCTTCACTGCATATACATTCTCTCCTAGTTTGCTAGCAGTGAGTGAGATGGAAGTATCTAGTGCTGACCTGATATTAATAAAAAGTAAAGTTTGGGCAGAGAGCTGAAGACCCAAAGCTAGACAACAAACACTTTTGCGGCTTTGTGACACAATGATAATGCAACATTCGCACCATGGTTGATAGCAAAATGTGTTTCTAAAATAGATTAAGTAGATAAAACATATAATAACTTTGTCCTGTTTCTTTTGACATGATTTCACTCATTTGAAGGATGGAACAAGGACTGGAACCTGATAGGCAAAAAACCCCCAAAAATATCTGGATAGGATTCGAAAATGATGATAACACTATTGTAGTCTATCTATTGTAGTCTAACAACACCACTGTCCTAATTTCTCAAATTCAAAGGATGCAGCGTTGTGTTTGGTGTCTGCTCCTCCAGTTCCTCCCTGCAGTCAGTGGGATGTAGTCGGGGACGTACTGATACCACTTTACTGCCACAACTGCTTCAGAGCCCAGACTACTGATCCAATTCATTAATTTTACTGAACAACATAGACTGAACATCACTCATTTGGTCTAATTGGACATAAACGATTGAGATCTAATCAATCTCCTGCATTAGGGAGATCCAGCATCTGTCATTGTGTGGAAAAGGCAGAAAAGCAAGTTGCTTTGCTATCATTTCTAACTCAGATGAGATTCTGGTATGAAATTCCCCATTACATTTTTGCCTGTATTGGCCTGATATCTGATATCTGTTATCAGCATCACTTCCCAAGCCTTAGCTGACATTTCCAGTGTTGATTGTAGTCCTGTTTATCATTTAACAGCATTTCACCCCTTCTTTTGTCCACTTTATCACCTTCAGCCCTTATCACAAGACTAGCTGGAATATTTTTCAGAGTGGGAAAGAATACATAACATTGTCTTCCAAACTTTCTGAGGAGAAACGACACTTTCAAAGCTCACTTTTTATGCTATATTGAATAGCCTTAAATGTCAGATCCGTTCTTTCCATCCAGTTCTCTGCCTACTGTCCTTCTTCCAAAGGCCAATTTGTTTGGCAATGTGTTCCCAAGGCCTACTCAGCCTTTTTCCAACCAGATTTGCAATCCTATCCCACGTGTAATGATATATGGAGATGTTGTGTGGGTCTGAAAGAGGATTTACTCTCCTTTGGGTGGAATCTCAGAAATAATCAAAAGGAGTCCATTTGAACAGACCTTGAATTGAGGGCAACAAGAAGGGTAACCAGAAGTGAGCTTATGTTAATGCAGGACTCAGACTTTCACTGAGGATAAGTGCTACCTGAATATTTTAAGCTCTCCTCCATCATTAGCACTTCATTAGTGCATTCAAATCCAGCCTAGATTCATGTAATAGAAACAAATTATCCTCTCCTTTTCTTTGCCCATACCTTTTCCCTGCAATCTAAGTACAACTCATCAGCACCATGCAGTGCCAAGTCATTGATTTTGCTCACGTCTGAGTTGGTGATGGTGATGGTTTGAAGTGATTGAAACATTCATATTCTTATGAAAGTTAAGTTATTGGCTCCTCTGTGTTCAGTCTATCTCAGTTTCATCCCACTGTTTTCCATTTTGCTTGTCCTGTCTTGGCACATGTAAATGATCCTCGAAACATATTTTTCTGAATTCATTTCTGTTCAGCGAGAAGAAAACAGACATGACCCTGTTTACACAAACAGCTGCTTTCACACTGGATTTGTGCCTGTCCCAATTACATAGTTAGTCAGGCACTAAGTTTATGTTCCAGTGTTTTGTGGCACAAGCAAAGCATCAGTACTGCATTTTCTATTTCTGTTTTAATGTTTGTTAAATAGGAATGTCTCTTGTGTTTATACTTCTCCAAAAAAAAGCAAAATGAGGAAAGCAGAGTGTCTTGGTTAAGCGCCCCTCTGTTCAGTGCCACCCTTTCCAAATCCCACTCTGATTTGTGCCATGGCCGCTGCTCATATTGTACACTGTACATTGTAGAATTCATGGTCACCTTTTTAATGGACATCGAGCTGTCACCTAGATTCCCATCTCTTGGAATCTCTATGGCTCCG
The DNA here is from genome assembly GCF_046629955.1 of Centroberyx affinis. NCBI lineage: Eukaryota > Metazoa > Chordata > Actinopteri > Beryciformes > Berycidae > Centroberyx > Centroberyx affinis. The sequence continues at coordinate 106,134 of NW_027281003.1, read as the reverse complement.
TCAGCAAATAGGAAGTGACAAGGTTGACAGGCCTGCCAGTGTGGACAGTTGAGCAGAGAGCCAAATGTCACCCCGTACCCTGTCAAAAGCCTTTTCTTGCTGTTATAATGAGATTCCTAGCTTTCAAATGAGCCTCGCTAGAGTGTTGAATCCATTAAAGCTCTTTCCCTGTTGATTTTTGCTTTCTGCAGCCCTTATTACCGTGGCTGTTCATCATTAGCACATACTCTATGCACAATACGTGTGAATGTGTGATAGTTATACCTCATATTCCTTTACATATGAAAACTGACCCTAGCGATCTTTTGTGTAAAATTGCAAGGTATCTGTAAGGTCAAAGGTCTGGCTTGAATTGTCATATCATATGAATACAAACCTACACAGAATACAAACATAGTGAAACATATTGAACGTGTATGTATGGCCTAGTAAAATTTAGTGAAATTTTGTGTGATTTAGTGAAATTTTTTATTTCTGTAGGGTTATTTCTCAATATATCTATGTTCAATGAAACCCAATAATGACAGGGCTCCATGCTGCAGCCCCTTTGAGCTGCTTTCTATCTGCATATTTAATAATTCCTTCCTTCCTTGCTGTCTTACAAGCGTAAGACTTGTTATCACTTGATCATCTACTAGAAGGGATTTTTTTCAGGGAACTGAGATCATGGCATCACTGTAACGTCGAGAGCCATGTTTGTTTTTTGCAAGCATGAAAATGTGTGATGACAGTTAATTTCACACCAGTATATTGATTACAAAATCCTGCATGTAGCATCTTTAATCAAGAGGGTCAGACTGGATTCATGAGCCCAAACAAAAAGACCTGCTGCTGGTGCTAGACTTGATGCTGATGCTAATCCGCATGGTTCTGGGATTTGTTCATCATCCAGGAGGCTGACGTATGACTTATGAACATGTTATGGGGGCAATATTATGGAGAAGAAACTGAAAATGAAATAAAAAAAAAGCAATTCTCTCACAACAGAACATTTTATATCACAGCCTTTGCAGGGGAAGAAAGCCATCTTAATTAGCAGGGATCTCAATTGTGGTTTTCTAAATTGCCTCTTTTCTGAACCAGGCGTTCCCTCTCCACACATCACTGCATGTTAGAAAACGGTGACAGGGTTGACTTTTAATCAGCGTTGCTTACACAGTAATTGTAAGGTGGTACGTGCATTCCGTTGTATTAATTTTCTTTAATGAAGTCTAAACATAGCAGATGTGCTTGTCAGAAAACGGGTATTTCGAAACGTGAGGGAGTGTGTTAATTTATTGACTTCCAGAGTTTTTAATTTTTTACAGAGAAACCACAGTGTGAACTTCAAAGCTCCTGTCCGTGGTGGATTCAATTTTCATAGACTGGCACACTCAGTATGAATATGCACTGCGCTCCGAACAATGCAACTGGGGCCACAATATGAACTCCTTTGAGATGAATAGTATTATTTCTTGAGCTAATCCCTAAAATGCTCTTTGATAGAATTAAAAAGCTAGACTGAGTACCAAATAATCTGTTTTAGATGTGGATTGATATGTTTTAAATCCTCTTTCGTGGCGCTCTGCTTTACTGTAGTTCTCGTCACAAACAGAATAGATCAGCAGACTCAGAGCGTCACAGATCCTGAATGCAACATCGATTATATTCTTAAAAGCATTCTTTAAGGGGTTTTCATTATGGGGAATGACAGTCAGGACACTCAGGCACATCGTTTTGAGTTATAGTGGATTGGATATCTCCAACTGTAACCCACAGTAGAAATTGATTGCTTTTTACATTTGGCTACTTTAAGCTTTTCCTCTGCTTTTTTTTTTTGCCCATGTGTTTTTCCAGTCTGCTCGCTTGAGTTTGCAGAAGGTGTGCTCTAACTCGCTCACCCAAGGAAAGCATTTCAATCTGTTAAGTTTATCACCATTTTTCATTTTGCCCAAGTAATGAGCTTTAATATCCTAAAATCAGCCGAGTTTGTTTTCTGATTCCTTCACCGGTAATTTCAAGCCCTGTGGTCCTCTGTTTTTAATTTGCAACTATGATTCATATCTACTTGTCGTTTTCAGAGAACATTTTGCAGGAATGGAACTGGCGCTTTCTTCTCAGATACAGGCTGAAATATCTCAACTGCCATCCATTGCCTTAGAATAGAATACATTCAAGACTGGAATCAATGAATTAACTACATTAAGAACTTCTGATCTCCCAACACCTTACAGGAGAAAGCTGCCTAAGAACACTGTTAATTAGTCATAAACGCATTTAAATAGAGGACGCATGAATGTCAAGGTAAATAGTTGCAGTAAATAGGCAATGCATTTTCTATTACCAAGGTATTTGAAGTATATCCCATAAATCCCAAGTCCTCAGTGGCCTCACCTATACTATACTGAGATAAACACACACACACACACAAATATAATATGCTTTAAAGAGCCATATGTGGGACTGCATGGTGCTCATCAGCTGTCATTCACTGAAAGAGAGAGAGATAGCAAGAGAGGCCAAGATAACTGTATCAAACCGAAATAGATTCTTCACAATAAGCTCATTAGGATGCAGACTGTAGCGGAGGCAGCAACAGAACCGCTGAGTAAAGCAGACATCGGCCTGTGATCCATTCCTTATAGGGACGCTGTGTGAAGGGTTAGGCAGTGAGATGAGGTGACTGTGGCGAGGGTAGGCTTGGGCGATATCCAGAATTTAATATTGTGATACAGTCACAATATTACTGTCACTGTGGGGGGTATTTCATTTTATTTCTTCTAAATTACATAAGATTTAATAACAATTATTATTATTAACAGCCCAGAAATGTCATCTTACTATTCAAGCATTGGAGGAAACAATGGCCATTTAGTGTAATTTGCTCATTCCTGCTATTTAATGGAAAATGGGATGATTATGGAAAACTACTTGAAATAAAATGATTTTTTTTTCGCTACAACTACGATTATAATTATATTTCTTTTTTTTTTACCAGCACTAGTAAATTACAGGTTCTTAAGTTTAAAAGCTAGCACCATTGTGATCTAAGCAGGCTGGGAGGGGTGGGGAATGTTTTTTTTTTTTGTTTTTTTTTTTGGAGGGGGGGCAAAATATTGGCCCAAATCCTACAATATCACCTGTGGACTGGGCCAATGGAGGAGAGGACACAAGGAAGGACGGTACACAGACATGGAAGCACTCACACACACACACACACACACACACACACAGACAGACACAAAACATCATCCCATACATAATCATTTGTTTCAGATAGTTGATGCCTCACTGCTGCCCCAGAAGCACTTCACCCACCGTACAGTAGTTATGAATGAAATGCATAACCATTACTCACCCGATGCTAGAATCACACAGCGACTGCCCTATAAAGTGTTCAAATAACACCTTTCTGCTTCCGCTCCCTGCGATAATGATGTTAATGTCAATCGAGCTCTTATTTCACTCACCGAGCTCCTATTTCAAAGCCGTCTCTTCGGGACAAAAAAGCGGAGGCGCAGTGTAAATATAAATAAGTGTGTGCGTGGCATGTTTGCTCTGGGGGAAATTACTTTGTCATTGAAAAGATAATAAAGTGTGGAGGATAATGAAATATGTGGTTGGAGGGCAAAACAATGTGCAGTCGCGACGGGAGTACAGGGAGGGAGGAGGTGAATTGAAAGCCTTCCTCGCTCCTTCTGTTCTGTCGGGTGAACCCCCCCCCCCCCCCCCCCCCGATCGCAAATCACTCTGCCACGCGTCTGGAGATGAGAAGGAGTCAGGCCTGGGAAGAGTGCAGCAATGTTTCAGGGGGAATAGCACTAACTTGACAGCTGCTTTTGCCCAGCGGGGGTGTGGATAGTATAGCTGATGGAGTTGGCAGTAGCCGTGTGTGTCCTGTGCATGTGTGATTTGGTGTATTCGTGCTTGTCAGTGCCTGCATGTGTGTTTGCAGCGTAGTAGGCCAGTGATTCTCAGCCTTTTTCATATCATGGACCCCTAATTTAGTCCACATTATGGCCACAGACCCCCATTTGATGATATTTTATCTCTCGGACTCAAATCTGAGAATATTTTCATTGTTAGATATGATTTTGTTCAGAATTCCACGACTATCTCTATTATAACAGTGAAATTATGCTAAAAATAGTCATCCTTCTACAATCTCTAATTGTGTTGACTTATTGTAAATGAAATAATGCCAATGTTTTGTTTAAATGTTTATTTGTTTATTATTAGGATCCCCCATTAGCTATTCATGATGCAACAGCTACTTTCCCTGGGGCCCCACAGCAAACATAAAAAGAAGACATAAAACTTAACATTTGCTTACATTGCACTTCACTATTTCAGTACAGGACGTTTCTTTACATTGCTTAGACTTTGTATTATTCTAGAATAGTCCGTTCAGTCCACAGAGAAAAGAGAGAGCGGACAAAAGAAAATTCGACAAAAAAAATGACAATCGACAATTCATCAATTTGCTGGGGACTCCCTGGAACCCCCTCAATGACCCCTGGTGATCCCCGGACCCCACGTTGAGAACCACTGTTGTAGGCGATGTGAGAGGGTGCCTGCGTGCGACCCATGTGTGTCTGCGTATCCGTGTGTGACACCTCCAGCCAGTCTGCGTGTGTTGTGTCACTGGAGCTCCTCCAGTCTCTCCAGCAGTGTGTGACGGTTGCAGCTGTGAGGGAGAAGCTCAGCTCCCTCCCTCCTCTGCATCAGCCGTAGTGAGGGTGTGTGGTGCTGGAGGGCGGCTGTGTTTTTCCTGGCGGTGGGAGCAAGCAGGCCTTCTAACTGGTGGCTGTTGAGGGGCTGTGGGACGGCAGGGTGGAGCAGCGGGGCGGCAGCGGTCCAGCCTCCACTAACCCCCCCGTCAGGCACAAAGCCAGCAGCTGCTACTGGAGGAGGCCCCAACAGCCCCCGGTGGAGGGATGGGACACACACGTCAAAACACACACACACACACACACAGGCACACGCTCCCGCACAGATAGTATACATGCACCGATGCGTACACACACTATTTAACAGAAGACTTCCTAAGACCTCCTGGACACTCATACTCTGAGTCAGCGTTGGCTTGGCATTTATTTGTTGTAGCTAAATCAGCGATACGCAGTCAATGACACCCAGCCAATGAGTTCTGGGTGTCTGAATCCGTGTTTGCCAGTTCTTTTGGACACTGCATGATGTTTTATCACTTCTGTTAAGTGTTGTAATTGTGGGTGTAATAGCATTACAAATTGTTGTTGGCTTTGTTCTGCTGACAGCAGGATGGGTCCGCAATTACAGTATGGAATGGATTCCATTTCAGTACAATCGCTCCATCTGTCGCAGCTGACGTATATTTTAATATGAATGTCTAATTTCTGAAAATGAAAACTCTTTTCAAGAAAAAACCTCACGTCTCCCTCTCCCAGGCCTTCGTCTCACCCTTAATCATTGAAAAACCAGGTGAAAAACATAACCTTTTTCACCTGGCTCTTATTTCTGTACCAGGGACCAAGAATATTTATTAGATTTATTGTCTGGGTGCTGTGGCTTTGACCCTTGCACTCCTTATTCTCCTATTGGTTCCCTGTACTGTTGGAACTTGATGTAGTATTTTAAGCTTATAATGCAGGAATTTGTTTTTTGATTTTTGGCAAAGAAAGAAGAGCACATTGTATTATCGTCATCGTGATTTTGAGTTTCAAACATTTTCTGACGCAAGACTGTTCCTAGAATCATTAGTACAGGTTGTTCTGTCTTGGTCAGTGTGTGTGTGGGTGGAGCACATCAAGCAGATGGCCTTTTCTTCCCATTGGTAGTGGGAAGTGGGGTACAGTGTAGGTGTGTGCAGGAATGTGCAGGACAGAGAACTCTTTGACCAAGAGAAGAGTCTCTGCTTATTGGGTCACCCATCCCTCCATGCCTCTGTCTCTCTTCCCCTCTCGCTCTCCCTCCCCCTCTCCCTCCTTCTCTCTCTCTCTCTCTCTCCCTGTTTGTCTCTGTTTCTTTTCATCCCTCTCTGCATGCCCAACTTATCTCTGCATTTTCTACCAAGCCAAGCAACAGCCAGGGTAAATAATGTCACCGTTCGGATACCCATAATGACAGATTTAACAAAGTGAGACTGAGACTGGGATCGCAACGGTGCAGCAAGTCTGTACTATAAAGGTAAGCACTGCACAATATGTTGCTGAGATTAAATAAATTCATCCGCAGAGCTCCAGTAATGAGAATAAATCCTAGCTATCTTATTGCTTCTCAGTATCTGAGCTACTGCGTTGATGCCTACAGATTAGTATCAAGGTGTAGACATGGTGCAGCAGTACAGTGACTTTGATCCTCTGATGCTTTATCTGCATAGTTGAACTGTCTTCTCTCTTTTGCTCTGAAATCCAGCAAAGCTTTGTATGTTATCTTTAATGAGCTTAAACTCCCTTGAATTGCACATGTTTCCGGAAAATGTCCCTGCAGACTGGTTTGGCTCGATTGGTCAGAGAACATGAGGCAAATATCATGCTGTCTGTGTTGTTGATGTGATCGGGCAATTTTGAAAGTGCCAAGCTATGATTTCTGTAAGGAGCAGTTATCACTATATTGAGGGAGGAGTCGTAGCCATAGCAGCAAGATGAATACTGTCTGTGTCACTTTGTGGCATGTCACAGAAATCTCAGCAGGTTTTTGGCATCTTTGGAAAACACGCAGTAGGCATGCTTCACTGAGCAACGCCACATCATATCAAGGCCATTAATAATGCATGTTTAAAGCTTGACTCATGTTTTGAAGTCTAAAGCGGGAGACCTACCTAATGTATTAATACATACAATGTGTGCATGACATTTACACATACGTGTCTACAAGAGGGAGAGACACTGGAAGAACAATATTTCTTCAAACATCAATTGCGTTGATTGCTTGTAATGTGTCTTGTGTGCTGGTGCAGTAGAAATGAAAATTGCACTGTGAATGTTTTAATATGTTTATGTCTGTATAGATACAGGTCTTGCAGGTGCATGCATGTGTGAGTCTGTGCGTTTATGTATATCCATGCCAGTAGCTATCAGAGAAAAGGCAGGAGAAGAGGAAGAGGAAGGAGGGAGTGAAAGAGGAGATGTTTGAGATCGCCGGCAGTGCTGTCTGTCACTCGGCTCCCCTCCTCACTCCAGAAACAAACCTCTCTCAGAGCTATCTTTGGCCCAGGGGCTTTCTCCGGCTGTTACCAGTGGTGTGGTTGATGTTGTTGTCATTGTTCAACTCCATTTCACATCTTGAAGAGGCAGCTTTCAAAAGTAAACAAACAGTCACAGTGCCATTCTCCATTCTTAAATTGCAATGTCTTGTGTAGCCTCTGCTGTGTCTGTGTGCGTTGTGTGCAATCACTTCCATGCTTTATACAGAGCAGTGAAATGATTCTGTCCACACTTTCCAACAGCATTTCAGCAGTTATTTTAGTATTAGCAGTACTAGCTGTATGCACAGTCATATCTGATGTGACCTCTGATTATTAGCAAGGGAGAAAGTGACAGTGAGAGAGAGTGAGAGAGGGAGAGAGAGTGGGAGAGATGTGGAGGTTATTGCTGATTCATATAAGAGTCCACTACACTAACAGGAGCTGTCTGAGGAAGAAAAGGGAGAGAAGGAAGAAAGGATATAAAGAGAGACAGGAGTGGGAGAGAGATGATGATGATTCATGTGAAATAGAAAAATCCATCTGGGCAATCCGAGGTGGTCTTATGAACAAGCAGAGGGAGAGAAGTGTGAATGTAGAGAGGGAATAAGAGGACAAAAAGAGGGAGGGAGAGGAATGTATGATTATGAGGGAGACTGAAGAGGGGGGTGATGAGTCTGCTGCAAGTCTAATGCTCGCCCTCTCTTTCCCTCTCTCCCCCCGGGGAGTCGTTCACTCAAATGTTGACACTGCAACAAAAGTTCCTTCTTCGTAGCACATTTCAGGCGCAATTTGTTTTTGGCAAACCACCCGAGCTCTGTGTGTGTGTGTGTGTGCGTGTGTGTGTTTGAGAGAGAGAGACAGCGAGAGAAAGAAAGTACTTAAAAGTGAGTAGTGAGTAAGACACATTATGGGCTCAAGTGTAACAGTATGTCTGAGTGTGTGCAATATGTGTGTATGTGTGCGTGTGTGTGTGGGTGTGTGTGTATGTATGTGTGTGTTTTGCACATGGCAGAGGGTGGCTGAGTGCTGCTGTACAGGCTAGAGGTTGTGCCCTTCTGCAGGGGAGGAGAGGAGCGACCAGGCAGGGAAACGATGGGATGACAAAGCATCTACTGGCCTGAAAGCGGCTGATTATGGTGTGTGTGTGTGTGTGTTCGTGTAATATGGCTGAGGGTGTTTGCAGAGAGTCCCGGCTGAGTGCTGCTGTAAAGGTAGAGGTTGTGAAATGAAGAGAGAGGGTAGGACACCTCTGACAGACCAGTGACCAAACACGAGACGTATCATGACCTGTGAACCTGGAAAAGCTTCTGCTGCCCCGAATGCCATTTATTATGTTGTGTGTGTGTGTGTGTGTGTGTGTGTGTGTGTGCGTGCATGAGTACTTGTGCGTGTATGGGTGTGTGTATGTGCGCCTGTGTGCGTGGGCCGGCTCCCTGATTCTTTCCAGCTCCATCGGGGGGATTGCACCTCTTCAGGTCTCGCCTCACATGACCCCTCACTCTAAAAGTCTGGGAAAAGGCTTTTTGTCTGCGTTGTTTCCCCGAGTTTAATGGAATGGAATAATGGAATAAAACTGATGGCTTCCCATGATTCTTGTTTCCCATCTTACAAAGAGGACAACGTTATTCAATTTGGCACTGACTTGTTGACAAGCTTTTTGTGTGTCTTGCTTTCTACATTTTGAACATTGCTACACTATGTACTTGCATTGTGCTTTCTTTAACAATGTATGCATACTCACTAGGGTTAGACCGACATATTGGTTTGCGGCTATACCGGGCCGATATTGACTGTTTATTAAATATCAGAATGTCACATCCACTGCAGATGTGATGGAGGTTCCTCCCTATATAAAAAACAGTCTGTAAAACATATTTTCCTTTTATTTAATCATTTACTCTTTCAACAATGTTTTCTATAAATTCATTCTTCATTTAAAGGCCTAATGTATCCCAGAGTTTGAATAGGTGTGGGTCATTTGTATGTTTGAATGGAGATTTTCCATTGTCCCACGGTCTAAATGCTGTAGGTAATAAATTCTGAGGGAATACTGAATACCTGTCTTTTTTGACATAAATTTGTTGGCATAAGAATAGTCACAAAATATTGGCTACCAGCAGCTTTAGTCCAAAAATATCAGTATCATTCTTTAAAAACCCATGTCAGTGGAATCCTAATCACCTGGGTCTCTCTTTTTATCTGTGTGTGTGTGTGTTTAGCTGCGGGGCGGCCCTCGTGGCCGGGATGCCACTGTGTGCCGTGCCAGTCCACAGTGGATGGTGAGGGGCAGGAGGAGGGGACCGAGTGCAGGAGGCTGAGAGGAGGAGGCCAGCACCAAGCAGGAGACATGAACCTCTGCTGGAACGAGATCAAACGCAAATCCCACAATATCAGGTAAGTGGACAGTCACACTGGCATTCAGTGGGGCTGAATGCTGTTTCAGTGTCGGTGGTTGGATATTTTTGGGGCCAAGATGCTTTTTGTATCTGGGGGAAGAAAGTGGCTCCAATAGAGGGTTTCATGTGATGTAACACACCCTCTAGCGGCCATGAAGGTCCTCAGCTCTCGGGCAACAATAGCTGTGAACAGCTGGTTGCGTTTCTAAATGTACAACTTGTCCGTCTCAAAAAAAATGCAAAGACGTGGTTACCTTCTATGCTGTTTTTGACAGGACCTGATAATTTCCCCACTGGAACATCTGATTGATTTTGTGTTAGATCATCTCAGCCTGCTACCTGGCAGCTATAACCTTCTCTGTCTTGTTGCAAACACATCTGATTTGCACAATAGCTAACATACTGTATACTTATACGTACATATACAGTGCAAATGTTAGCACTAGCAGTGGCTAGAAGCCACAAGTTAACATTAACGTTGGGTGCTTTGCTAAATTAACTTGCTGGCTAGTTAGTTAGCTAACAAAGCACAGCTGTTTGGTCAGGTTCACTGACTCTTCTCAAGCCACAACTCTCGGACCAGATGACAAGGGCAAAAGACAAGACAGTTTCCTGTGTCACAGTAACCTAAATTTGGAAATATTTACGCTATTGGACAATTCACTTTTACTCATAGCGTTAATGAATTGACCTATAGTCACAACACCACCAATTTTTTTTTTGAGGTATCTTTCTTTTTCTGGCTCATTTATTATCTATTTGACCATTAGTCTACTTGCTCACAGCTAATTGGTTGCTAAGAGATATGTGGTGCAACAGCAAAGCCTGTGCAAAGTCTGCTGGGTTTAAATGTTAAAAGAATTTGGCTCAATCAAAGCTCATTTTCTGCTTGTCTGTGGACTTTTTATGGTAAAGAAATAACTACTGTTGCTAACTGAACATGATGTAGGAATTGCTCTTTTAATTCTCGTAGTAGCCAAATTGTCCTAAGATCTGCTGGGAAATGGAATGTCGATACTTGCAAGTTTTATCTCACCATCCAGCTGGGACTTACTGTAGGCTAATGGCTAATGTCTAACATCCATACATATGTTGCTTTTTTCATTCCCTATTCTTCCAATTCTAACAATTCTCCTTGTTGCCATTTGTCGGTAGTCTTCAGACAATTAAAAAAGTGTTGTCTACTAATGTGCTGTCACAAAATAATGTGTTTTTCAATACTTCCTCCAGCCAGCTTATTCATTATTGATATAATATGGGTTAATGCTGCCATTGCACAAGTCGCACTCGAGAGCTTTGCCACTGCAAAACAATTAGAGGGCGTTCATGTCATTCTTTGATGCTTAATTGGAAGCTGCCCAGGCTTGCCGCATCATTTGTATTTCTTCAATTCAGCTGGCATCCTATTTACACAATTGGCCCCTTAATTGCTTACTTGACCTCCATGTATCTAGGAGGGGGAGAAAAGGAGGGATAGTCGTGAAATTGGTTAAGACAGCTTCCCCTGCAGTCCTGTGTAATGAGATCACTATAGATGGCCTGCAGTGGCTGTTTAGACCCAAGCTGCTCTTTGACTTCATCTGGCTGAGGGGGGGAAGGGAGAAAAATACAGGAGGGAGTCGATGAAGTGAGTGAGGGATATATGGAGAGAGGCCTGAAGGAGCTAGTATTAAATCATCACATGTAAGAATAGCCGACACAAAGAGAGTTGAAATGTGGATAAATGGGAGGGGTGGAGAGCAAAAGAATATAAGAATGAACGCATCAGAAAGAGCTTTACCGGTCAAATTGAAAAGCTGTCTAACCTTGGGGGTGAGTGCTATCCAGGAGAAATGTCTGACTGGATTTTATGCCAATGGATGGACAAGTGGAGACGACTGGCTGTATAATGGCCTGTCTGGCATTGATTGACAGGTGGTCGAGGTTCTGTTTGAATAAAAGTCAAGGGGCAGGGAGGCAAGCTAACTGGCGACTCCCTCCCATCCTTTAAACTGTCATACATTATCATCCATGCTACACCCTGACTGGAATTAAATCAAACTTCCTCTGTTGTACTTACATCATTTCTCAAAAATTAAACTGTTTTGCTAAATGTGGTGATAATGTGAAAGCACCTGTGTGCTCTCATTTCAGAAAATACCTGGAGGATTTAACAAGTCAAGATAAGGAGTAAATAGTGCAACAAAATGATTTCCTGGCTTTCTCCAAATGTTTACAGATGGCAAAGGCACAGGGAATTTATCAATTTGACACAGTGTCGCTCAGCTAATTGGACACGGTGCTGATAACAGAAGGTTAGGAGTTTGATCACTTTTCTGGCATCTTATATGGAAATTAGACATAATCATTACACTATTTGCCACTCAATCTTACCAGCCGAAGAGCAAGTATTATTGACTGCAAGACATTGTTATGATGCCATTGGCAAGAAACTAGACATGGCATTCTGATTACGTTGTGCTGTGAATATCTATCAACATATGGGTTGATGTCTTATGAAAGTTAGAGATAATAGCCTAAAACAGTTGGACCACAGCAGTGTATTATACTAGATGTTTATCATAATCACCACTGAATGATTGTGGATATAGATAAAAGAGACATTTATTACCACAGGCATGTTGGTAAAGCCATTCAGCCATCTGTAACTATGTTGTAAGAAAGCGCTAGACTGAGGGAGGTTTCATTAAATTCATGCTATTTGCTCAGTGAAGATTGTCTGTGTTTTAGATAAGCTTTTTTGTATAATTCATTCAGCTGTTAATCTGGAATTTATTTGACATTCCCTCTACATTTTGTGTGCGTTATTCACATTAATGTCTTTGAAGAGTTTGACTTGACGAGGGAAAATAGGCTTTTGACGTCTTCCTTAACCCATCACCGCTCAAGTAAAAGGTCTTTTTCGACTGTTTAAAAACGTTACAGATGTCATGAGGAAAATATATGTGGAGCTCATGTTTAGCTGTTACATAGTCTCAGTTCTTTTATCAGAAGCTTGGATGATACAGTTCAAAGGGAAAGTAAGTGGTCCAATCCAACAAATCCCAATGTAAATGAAGCTAATCGTGGGGCGATAGTGTTTAAACAGGTTGTGCCATGTTGCGGTTAAAGATTGGTGTAAAAAATCTGCTGTAGCGTGCGCACATCCATAAAAGTTCATTTACCAGGTGCTGCACTGAGAGTAAGTTAAAGATCGGGCCTTTAAACAAATGGGGGAAATTGAGCGCTGCAAACAGTCTACTGATTTAAGGTCAAACAAACGGCCTGTGCTCATCAATCTGTTTTGTAACTCATCCCTGTGAATATTTTCCCTGTAGAGTAGCATAGTGTTATGTGAAACAGGACGTGTTTGAGTTGAGACCAGCTGTATTGCATCCTGGCCTTGCAGTTGGTGCTGAATCACCACAAATCTTACCCAGTGTAGTATCACAACAGAATGCCTCTTACTCATCAAATTGTAGGTACTTCAACTAAAGTTAGCTTACTTCCTAGAGTTTTTATCTGTATGGAATCAACAAAGTTACACACTAACAATATCAAGCGTTGTCGAGGTGCTGGCGGTGCCTCGCAGCGAGGTGCCCACTGTTTTCCACTGTGGGGAATGTCCTCTGGGGTTGGTGTGGGTGGCTCAGAGGCATGCTGGGAATGTGTTTGCCGCATGGCTCAGATGACTGCAGAGAGCCAACCACCCACGCTGAGAGTCTGTCTGAGGCCAGGGGGAGACCTCTGAGTCTGTTTTTTGTCTCACTGCTGACAGTCGCATTACCACACTGCTTCCATCTATTCATCGGTGTATCTGTCTCTTGCTCCGTCTATCTCACTCTCCCTGTTTCTCTTTCTTTCTCATTATCTCTCCCTTTCTCTTTCTCTCTACCTCATCCTCCTTTTTGCTAATTCCTTACACATCCTCCTCACTGTATATCCATTCTCCTCCTCTTCTGTGCTCTTATCTATATCCTCCTGTCCCTGCTAGCGCCTTCTACAGACAGTCGGGGCTTAGTGCAATGCCCCGTGGAGCTTCTGCGCCCCACTTTCCCTACATCGTCCCCAGGCAAGCTACACCGCCTGCAGGCCCTATTGAGCTCCAATTACATGTTAATAATAATTATACTGTTCAGGGTCAGGGGTGAAAACATAGAGCTGCTGGAGGGGTAAGTGTTTGGATGGCATGGTGTTTGAGACTCAGGGCCGTAAGATGATTCAGTCATCAATCATTCATTCAGTTGTAGGAGTGGATTTTGCTTTCACTGTTGCTGTTGTATTTTATGGTGAAGCAATGGGTGCATTGTTCTAGGATGTTATGTATAGATTTTGCTCAGCCTCATAGTATTGTTCAATAACACTGATGGATAGGGTTTGAACAGGTGGGCCAGATGCTGTGAGTTTGACCCACATTTTGAGGTTACAAACTTCCATTTAACCTGTTTGGCTTTGGAGCAATGTTCCATTTGTAAGCAAATGACATTTTCTGACATCTCATTCAATTCATTCACCGGAGGCCTCGCGCAGAGCTCCACTCCCCTGACAGAGTGCACTGACGTCATGTGAGGGATACTGGGTAAGGGCTGGCAAACCAGGGAATGAAGATTTAATAAAGAAGGGAACACAGCTTCAAGACTTTTGGGACAGGCGCCATGTCTGGTGGCAGGGCGGCTCCCTTTTTTTTTCTGTTGCCAGGGCTGGCAAACAAACTTTCATACGCTTTAATGATGGAACAAACCAGTTGGGAATTAGAGTCCCATGAATAATTCAATAAATTACCACTACAGTATGTGTGTGTGTGGATGAGTGTGTGTGTGTGTATGGGTGTGTGTGTGTGTGTGTGGAGCCTGGAATTAAAGAATGGTGAAGCTGCGAGGAGAGCGCTGAACTGTGCCTATATACCAATCATCTGGTGCAGAACAAATCAGAGGCAGTCTTGTGCAGATTAGAGACAATTTTGGAGTTTCGGGACCACCGCAGTCTCTTTGAATAGCTGGAGAAGATAATCAGGTTTTGTGCACACACTGTACCCAGGCAGGCTGTAGGGTTTATATAGAGCAACTCGAGCCCCCAAGGGAGTGAGAGCATCGTACTATTGGAGCTGTGGGAACAATGAGGGATTGAGGATCGGTGGCACGCTCTATACATTAGCCCTCACTTCTTGTTCTCATTTGAGAAGCTGCCAGTCGACACCCGCATGCAGCGCAGAGGGGCGCAAGCTGAGACACACACTGAGTCACTCGCATGTGCATGCCAGTACACCTGCACACACACATGATAGTAGTAAGCATTCTGATGTAATATGTCTGACACACGCACACACACACACACAAACACAGATAAAAGAGGAGCAATCATTCCAGTATTTCCCGTACATGAAGGCAGCACCGCACCTCATGAACAAACAGAGGCAAATGGCCCATTAGTTCACAGAGGTTTGTTTGAAACTTGCATTACTACCAACCCACATTAATTTGTGGGCCCGATTAAACAATTCCTCCACCCCTAGCATCAGCAGAACATTGTTCTTCTGAAAGCCATTGTTCATATAGGCACATAAAACTGAATGACAGCTGGGTTTGCGCTGCCTGGGTTTCATTTACTTCAACGACAACTCCTGCTGACAAAAATGAAACATTGTCGCCTGTTTAAAAAGACATCAAACAAAAGGAATTACTGTGATGCGTCCAGCCAAATATAACGCAGTGTGCTTTATGTGTTAAATTGACTTAATCGGGGATAATCTGACAACAGAGACGTTGAAAAGCGCAGGGCTGAGCGTCGCCTACATAAGCTCATACCTTACACTGCAACTGCGGTGGGATAATAATCAATCTCTATAGTTCATATCAGTTTCTCAAAGACTTAACAAACATTGTTGGGTGGATTCAGATGTGGATATACTGAATAGATGTTTCAGGGCCATTTACTTTCGTCTAATTCTTATCTCAGCTGCGTATTGGTTTGGAAGAATGACGGGAAATCAGTTGGTATGTGACATCAGCTGAGGTAAAGTTAGAAAGTAGCCAGCTAGAGAGGGAGAGAGATTATCAGCCAATGAGAGAGATAACAGTGCTCTCTAATTGTCTGGCTAAGTTAGTGTCACTGATCTAAGGGACTCATTAATCTTTATGTTCTTTTTCATTGGTTTCATAGGAATCTGCTTGTTTGCTTTCTTGTTTGTTTATTTTTGGTGTCGGTACAAGAATAAACACTTATAATACTAAAATATGTTTTTGTAGTCAGTTTTTTAGGTTTTGGATCTTGGTCGGGATTGTGGTACAGTATGTGGGTGTGTGTGTGTGCATGTCTGTGTGTGCGTGAACAGAACAGGGGCAGGGGCAAATCACATGCACACTGCTGCTAGAAAAAATCTTAGGGGAAACACTGTATTCTGATACAGACACACACACACACACACACACATATAACTGCGCTGTGAGATGGGAGGGCGCTAGTCATGCAGCCAGTGGTGTCTCATGCTTCCCACCTGTCATCCTTTGTTACTTTGATGTGTCTCCACTTCCCACAAGACCCCTTCCTCTTCCTCTATTGTCTTCTGTCCCTGACAACGCTCTATATTTATGTGTGCCCAGTTGCATTATGGGCCACTTGAGTGTGTGTTGGTGAGCATGTGTGAGAGAAGCAAGAGAGAAAGTGTGCTTCCTTCTTTATGCATATGTGTCTATGTGTGTGTGTGTATGTGTGTGTGTGTGTGTGTGTGTGAGATGAGAATTTAAATTTATTCATGACTGTGTGCATCAAGAGTATCTACTGCTGGTACACAATGAATGCTTGCTCTTAGCAACAGACTTATCAATGGATGCATTGTGTTACCTGCTGCTTCAACCATATCATTTTGCCAGATGCCATTAAGCATATTTTTTTTATAGTATGTGTCTGATTATAGCAAGTTTGTGTTCCCATAGTTTACGCAAGCACTTGAGATGCAATATATCTAAAAATATTTTTTAAGCATGGGCGCTCTGGAAGAGTATGTGAGTCACACAGGGAATTTTTGAATGTAGGTTAATGATAGAGGTGAGTCACCAGGATAATATAAGGTGAGCTCCTTCCTTGAGGGTTTAACTTCTGACATTAAAGCTGCTCTAGGCAGGATATTTATGTAAATATACACCTGTCATATAAATCACAAAGTGGGAGTGCAGTAGAGACCTGAATTGAGACCTTGTAGATTCGCTGTATTTGTCCATATAGTCCTGGTGTCAGTAGGGACACTTCTCCCTCCACAGGACAAATTGAAACTTAAGAGTGAATTACAAACTGTCTCCTAAACAGCAGCGAGCACTGCGTTGAGAAACAGCTGGACCCACCAACGTTAGATATTTTGCCTCTGTCTATCCCTTTGGTATCCTTTGATATAAAGCGATCACAGACCGGCCAACTTGGTAAACACGCGCATGCTGTGAGCAGTTTACTGATGTTATTTCAGGGGATTGAAGTTTAAATTTTTCAAACAGTTACCTCTTGCTGCTATTTGGAGCCATTTGGAGCCATTTGGAGCTGCTAATGTGTGAAGATTCCTACTATAGCTGTAAACAATTTATTTAGTTTTTCCCCATGGCCATCAGCTGTTCCAGATCTTCAACAGTTATTTCCAGTTGAGGGCAACAGCCCCAGTGGCTGGCGAGCTCCTGTCTTTCATAAAATGTGTGCCCTACAAACCTCAATACGTAGGTTGTTGGAAGAGATGCTACAGGCTACCATGTTTAGAGGAAGCATTTTTATAACTACAACTCTGGTGCAGGGCATCAGTAAAGTCCCTGAAAGCACCACACCTACACAATGTCCTCTACTCCTACAGTGCCGACTGTGGAGAGGGAAACAGAATCTTGATGATTTGGCAACATTGCTTGTGAAATTTTTCAGAAAGTTATGTCTCGCTGCCATTTTGGGTCACCAAAATGTGTGAAGTTGCCTAGAAGTTGCCTGCTTTAACTTACATTGGATGTTATTTTGTGCACACAACATAACACAATGCAACCAGTCTGGGTTCATCAAATTTTGTGAAATGAGCATGATGTCTTAAAATGCAAATAATGTGCTCTGTGCATGAAAAGTGAGAGATGTACATTTCCCCGCCACAAAAGGATAATGTGGAGGAGACACGGCTGGAAACAGGGAGTGGTTTAATATTGAAATAGTGAGGTGGAAAGTAAGGGTATGGAGATTGTGGTGGTGGATGGACGTTTACATTTACCTTGAACTGTGGTGACCCATGTTCTCATGCAAATAAGTTTTTCTTATTTAACCATGGCCAAAACCTTACCCTAACCAAATTGTTTTAATTGCCTAAGCCTAAGCCTAACTTTAACACTAACCATGACTGAAGTTGTTTTATCTGCCTAAACTTAACTAACCTCTTCATGTGACAAACACTTGAAAATGGTGTGTCCGATTTGTGGTATTGTCACATAATCCTTTCATGGTGGAGGAACATTATTTGCAAACATAACATATAGCCTGCATTTCAGTTTGTGAACATTTTGTGAGACTGTGATCCAAATTTTGTGAGACTGTGTTGACATGACATGACATGACACAATCAAAATGTCTTTCTACTGCACCACCCAATCCCAGTTCCTTCTACTGTGTCTTTAAGTTTCTACCAGTTGCTGAACTCACACCAAAACCACTTCCTAGCAAACTAGCTGGTCTTTTTAATTGCCTAAGCTTAACCTACTCATAATAAGCTATTTTAGTGCAACGGCATGAGATATGATACATATTGATGTGTCATATCTCAAATACTTTGATTGGAGTCTTTCATGGTGTTGCACCCCTAGAGATTTTGGAATATTCATGTATACACCTTGAAACATATACTCTTTCAACTAAATTTAGAATTGTTGCTAGTGTCATTCTGGCCCATCACACCCCCTTGCACTTTTTACCAGCTCTTGCAACATTTTTACAATTGGGAGAGAGAGAGAGAGTGAGAGAGAGAGAGAGAGAGAGAGAGATGGAAGAAAGGAGAAAGGGATGGTGCTGTGCTCAAAGAGAATACTGCTGTGGCCCTGAGGCAACGCACCAGCTAGCTCCTCTCTCCTAAAACAGCAACACTGCTCCTATCTCCTATGCATTAATTAATCATCGAAACCGAGGGCCCGGCTCCTCTCTGTAATCTCTCTGACTGATTGGGGAGTTACATTTCTATGTTATTTACTTTGGGTGTAACTGTCAGGAAATGTGGGGATACAACATTAATTAGCATTCAACAGTGTTTCCCAAACGCTTAGGAACATTGTGTTACACTGAAATACCAAACCTATGGGTCTCTCTAACTGAAACTGCCACCTGTTTTATCTCTTCCAGGATAAGCTTTATGTGCAGGATTTGGAAAAGAAGGGGTCTATGATCTATAATGCTCTCCCTCGCTATTATTTTGACAACCAGTCTCAGTTTTGACTACCTCATCATGAAACCACGGTTCTAAATCAGCGTCACCACAGGCGTGTTGAACGTATCCCTTGCTGTCTCTCAGTCTTCAGGCTGTTTGTTGTTTCCGAGGCTGATGGACGGCTCTAGAGTGTGCTGAGATTGTCCTGTGTCTAGGAAACAGGAAGCAGTCCACCCTGCGCTCAAGTAGCAGAGCGTCTCATTAGGCCATTCTTATTGATTATCACTAGCTTTGTCATCAAGCCTGTTGGCTGTTATTGAGCAGCATGAGAGAGTGACACACGCACATACGCACACAAACAAAACATGCACAGATTTCTTTATCAGCCCTGCCCTATTGGTATTCCCAGACAGCCACATGCCTTGTTGCCAAAGAAATATTATAAACATACAGCACAGTTACAAGGGCACTTAAAGAAATAAGCCCACCTTCTAATAAAATGAAGAGCGGGTCCCCCCCTTACTTCTATTCCTGTTCTCTATCCTTTCTCGACTCTGCATTTTGGGCACACAAACATTCACAATCTCTGGCATCTCCCTTTTCAATGCAGCAGAATGCAGCCCATAAATAGCCCTTTAATTAATATCATGATGTTTTCACCGGAGATGAAATATCTTCAGTCAGCCTCCTGGGCTGGCAAGCCTTCACCCTCTCTTCCCAACAGCCTAGCAGGGCAGGAGCTGTTCTTGGCAGCGCCCGCCATGTGGCGATGATTCCATTACAGCACAGGCAGTGCTCTATTTGTCTCACCCCCCGTGTGTGTAATGGAAGGCAGCAGAAGTGATGGGTGGGTGTGCTGCGAGTTGTGTGTGTGTGTGTGTGTGTTTGTTTGTGCATGTCTCTGTATGAGCGTGTGAAACTGAGACACACGGTGTGGTTTGCTGCGTTTTGAAGTGCCACGGTGATGCTATGATGGATGACCTTACTTCGACGTATTAGAGACCCGGGTTCCCTCTGATCTGACTCAGGATCCTTTCTCCCTCTGCAACGAGTGTGTGTGCACACTGGTGTGTTTATGTGTGTGTATACACGCCTGTTATGGAACGAGAGCGTGTTCTGCAGGGGCCACAGCAAAAACAGTTCCTCTCTGATTCAATTACCACAGCAGGCTGAGCTAGAGGGGCAACAGGAGGCTAGGGGACAGCACGCTCTGCTTCACACAGGTTTACTGACACAGGCTTGAACAAAGAGGCCTATCAATTCCAAAATGTGCACTTACAAGCCTGATTTCACCTCTCCCTGTTTTTCCCCTTTAACTTTTTAAGCTTTTCCCACATGCCTCGCCACCACCAGCGTCCCTGAAGTGATACTTAATCCCTCTTGTGTCAGAACTCATCTGTGCCCATTTCAGCGTGCATTGCCTTGCCATTCTTTTTTCCCTTGCTATCATGGCCTTGGCAATGGTGATTGTGCAGGTGCATTTGTAATGGATTTGCTTTTTCTTGAGCTGTTTGTATCATTTCACAGTGCGTGTTTGTATCACTGTGGTATGCAGAGTGACATCAGTGCAGTTATTGTCTCTTTGTCTAGATTCAGATTCAGCAATTGTGTAAGCTTCAAGTATTCTCCTGAGTGCTCTCAAGCAGCACTGTTATCCCACTATCAGCCCTGTCACATTTTAGCAATGTTTCCCTTGTTCTCATGCATTTCTAGTTGTGACCACTGACCACTCTCTCTCTCTCTCTCTCTCTCTCTCTCTGACTCTTGCTCCGGCTCCGGCTCCCACTCATCATCTCTGTTGTGACAGTGTTGGCAAATGACAGTGTGCAGGAATAATGATATTTTGAGTGCTGGCTTCTGGTGTGTAATTGAAACACTGGGACATTTTCACACCACCCCCCTCACCCCTCTAGCGCCAGCTGTGCCACTGATAGAAGTGCAGTGATTCCCTCAGACAATCCCTCATGCTGCTGGCAGGTGGCAAACAGATACATTCTCTGAGTTATTTGTTCCCGGTTTACTCCGGCAAACCTGCGGCAGCAACCTGTAACTCTGCATCATGTCTCACCTTGTCTTGCACGTGCCACAGTAAATATCTCCTTCTCTGTGTGATTGATTTCTTATTTGCCAATGTTGCATGCAGATATGTAGTGTGCTGTATTGGACTGCACTTGAAGTGTTAAAACTTGAGTGTCAATATGACACATATTGATTCACATCATGGAAACAGTTTCCATATCTGAAGATACTTTTTGATATTAGCTTGGAGATGACATTTCCTGTATATTTGATATATTTTGATGCAGCTTTGGTTTTTGAATGTTAAGAGAGCTGATACTGTCTTGACGCTGTCTGAGGCAGTGGTTAAGTGTCATCTATGCGGTTGGTTTGGGGAATCAAGACTGTTATTGTTGGCTGAACTAACTGTGTGTGTGTGTGTGTGTGTGTGTGTGTACCATTGTGTTGGTAGGGTGCGACTAGAGGCCTTCTCTGACAACAGCGGGAAGCTGCAACTCTCTCTACAAGAGATCATAGAATGGCTGACAGCCAAGGACGAGGAGCTTTCGGAGCAGCTGCCCATAGGGGGCGACGTGGGGGCCGTCCAGCACCAGAGGGAGTTCCACCAGGTAGTGTACTAAGACGCAGGTATTTTCTTCTAGTGCAAACATTGCACTTCCAATGGAAACATTCAAACACATCTTACTTGCTGAAAATGAATGGGTAGTCCTGTGTGTGAGGAAACATACATGTGGACTGATTTTACTTATCTCATTTTACTCAGTTGATAAGACAGAACAACAAGGCAAGTAACACTAAGTGAGCGCTGTTTGAAGCACAGAGAGCTTTTACTTTGCCGGTCCGTTTGGAAATGAGATTCGACTGAGCTAAAAGGTTGTGTTTTTTCCAATCTAGTGCTTTGCCATCCAATGATTTATTTCTCCATCCTTATTTAACCGGTCATGTTGACTACATTCTTATTCACAGCAATGGCCTGGGGGATTAGCTGCAGCAGAACGAAGGGCTACATTTAAACACACAAGATCTGCACAGTACACCCACAGTTTTAAAGAATTCAGTGCAAATAAGCACTTTGATCAACTTACCATTGAGCAACAAGAGGATTAGCAGTTCCACTTCTGTTGTTGCGAGTTTCTGGCGGTGCATGCTAACACTTTATCGCACCATGTGTATGTTTAGTGAATGCTACAAGCTAGCATCATCTCAAAAGCAGCATAGCACACCAAAAAATAAAGAGGTGAAGAAGAGGTGAAACTGCTACCCAGTCTTCTCTTTGCCCAGTGGTTAGATGATAAGATTGGTAGGAGTTTTAAGAACTTATTTTCCAAATTGTTGGTGTATTCCTTCAACCTTGCCCACTGCAATGACGTTTAAGGTTATGAGTTTTGCTTAAGGGGACAGTTGCAGTTGTTGAGAGTGGAATGACTGACACTGCTTCACTCCCCCCACCCAGATTTCCCCCCATGGTTGAGGGATTTGAACTGGTGACCTTCCAGCCACACAAACCCACTAACCCAGAGGCCGATGCTATGCCCTGATCACAGCACAAAGGAGTGCTTGCTTGTCTTTTCAATAAATATTTTTCATCCTCCTAATTGAAACAAACAGAGAACTGAGGTTCTTTAAATATTGCAGGAACCCAGATGATGGGAGTTCAACCAAAACGCTGTCTATCCATTTTCCCTTTCAGGAACACAGTGAATTAGCATAAACATTCAACAGGATTCTTTAACACAGTTTTGTGGCTCGGGTCTCATCAGGCTTTTGTCATCTGATCTTTCACCAGGCTTCTCTACCCACTAAAAAAGCACATTGGACAGATATAGCAAGGAAAATAAGAATGAGGTGCTTCTGGTTGTCTTGTCTCTTTCAGTCTCCCAACCTCACCACACTGCAACCTTGCCACACTGACCTGAAACCAAGAGTTTTGATTTCAGGCTTCCGTAATTCAGCTATCCATCAAAATGATTGCTTTCTTTCGGTGTGTAAGACTTTGGCTGTTATCAGTGGGACAGATCCAACAGAGGGAAAAAAATGGCTGTCTTGTGTGTTAAGGACACCCAGTGGTGAAACAATAACAAAAATCCCAGGATGTCTTTAAGGGAGAGTAGTCTCTCCTCTGAAACCTTTTTAATTGACATGTTATATAGTCCTGCCTGCACTGTGTTGGGGGAGAGTCACATTAAGTCAGTAGAGACAGAAAATGGCCCGCAGGCAGATGTGTGTGTGTGTGTGTGTGTGTGTGTGTGTGTGTGTGTGTGTGTGTGTGTGTGTGTGTGTGTGTATGTTTGTGTGCCTGTGTGCACGGGCACCTGTCTTGCTGTAAGAGCCATACAGATTGCTGGCCTATGACCAAAAGTAGGGCCAAACAACAAGCAAAATTCAGTTCAGTCTCTGCAGTAGCCACGCTATGTGGGGAAGACCAGTTTGAATTACCATAATATATTTGAATCATAAAACATCAAGAAATCAGTGGATGCAAATAAAGCATTTAAAATGTTTGTGGGTGTGTTTGGAAGTGTGTATGGCTGTATGTGTGTGTGTGAGTGTGTGTGTGTGTGTGTGTGTGTGTGTGTGGTGGGCAGAATAAGAGGCTGAGGACCAGCAACAGTCATGCTGTTTGCGTCCTTCTTCCTCTGCGACAGAAAAGTATTTGGAGAATCCCTGCCAGGGATTCTAGGATGTTCTTTCATTTCCTGCTAAATCACCTCAGTTCTGGGTGAAATATCTCA